>NW_010972676.1:10470423-10643479 GCF_000737465.1 Haliaeetus leucocephalus
TTTTTTTGCCTACTTGCCATGTCTTGATTTAACTTATGTGGAAACCTAGTGGCAACACTTGTAATGACAACATGTTTTTAAGTCAAACTCGTTAATCATATCTCTTCAAGAGATGTCACTTCATTAAGAGGTTGATTTTGTTTCTATCTAGGTGAATGTAGTGGGCTCAGAGGAGGTCCCTGTCAAATGCAGGTCATTGTTTCCAAGAGCAAACTGTAATAGTAGGTAATGTCCAAAGCTGTGATTCAAATGCTCTTTCACTCTTGCTCTCCTTCACAGGCTCTCTGCTCTTCCTCTGATTGGGCTGGGGATCTTGACCGGTTATTCTGTACCAGTTTGTCATTGATCTGTGTTGGTTCTGCACAGGGACTGAGAGTGAAATATGCAGCAGAGCTCTGCAGTTCAGTGGAAAGGGGAGTTTTCCCCTAGAAACAGAATTAGAGAAAGAAATCACAGCCAGGAGTACTGAGAAAACTCAATGTTCATGGAAATTCTACAAAGTAAGGAAAATTAGTGTTTAGCAACACAATAACAGCCACTGGGCTGTTATATAAAATAAAGGTATCATCAACAGAACTGTTATTAAAAGTAATGGAGTTAAACTGAGCAGGATCTTGGAGAATGCACCTCTCTACCATGTTACATTCTGCTTTGGGGGGTTCAGCATCTTTTCTGGTATCTGACTGGGCAGAGAAAACCAGAGTCTAACATTCCTGGTATTTCCAATCCTCTTTTACAGAAAGGAGATAAGAATCATTGCTCTCAAGTCTTAAGTCAGCCATCCCTGACAGAGGTCTGTTTTCCTCCCATTTTAGCTATTTGTGTCACCAGCCAGTTCAGCTCTGTACCCTGAAAGACAGTAGCACTGAAGCGGGACTGTCTGTCAGGCCTGTCAAAATACTTGCATATGGCTTTAGAGAATATCTCCAAACTTGTGAACTTAAAAAATGAGAAGATAGTAGGGGTGGGGACAAAACAGTTACCAACAGTTTATAGGAACAAGCATAAGAATAGGGACTGTCTGCCTTTTGTAAAGAGATCACGCTACCTGTGTACAAATCTAGCTGAATTCAGTGGGAATATGTGAAAACAAACCTCAAGGACGGGGCAAGAGGCTTTTTGTACTTGCATATATGTACAGGGGTGCTCAGCAAAGAAATGGTTTGGTCTCCATTCACGTAACGTGCATGTTACTTACAGGAGTGTGTGCACGGAGGTATTGCAGACTGTCTGCTTGGTGCTGGTTTTGGGTCTGAGCTTGGTTCCCTGGAGGATCCTCTCCAGTGTCCTTTGCTTCAGTTGCATAGGCTGTATTAACACGGACACTTTTCAATGTTACTCAGGTATCCTCCAAGAATAGATTGAGAAGGTTTGTTGGAAGGAAAAAAACATAGTGTAGTCAAAGAAAGAACGTGTCATATTAAAGATGAATTGAGTACCACTTATGACCAATACTACTTCACTTGAGCTTTTATTAGTTTTTGTTTAAATAAATTTTTATTGATGCATGAATTATTGTTATCACTAGCCTTTATATAACTGATTGGCTTTATAAACATTTCAGTTTTAAGGTGGGTTATATATGATCAAAGTTTGGATCAGCATGAGAAATCTCAGTGTATATGTAATTCTTTGTTTTATTTTCCATAGTATTACAGTTTAATTCTTCTGGATGCCTGTGTCACTCTTTGTAATACTTCCAACTACAGCTTGACCCAGTAAGTTTTTTGTGACATACAACAAAGTGAACAGAATTTTAGAAAGCAAGAAAGGAGGCCCTTAACAATTTATTATTAAGGTAGTATTTTATTTGGCCTTGATTTTTGGAAACAGATACTTAAGGACGTAGCTTTCTATTCTGTTAAGTGATTCCTATTTTTTCATAACAATGCTTTAATTTGGAATTCTTTTCGAGGGCTCTCTCTTGCTGTGTATTCTTCTTGGTCTACCTAAACAGCCTTACCTTGAGACAGTTATTGGCAGCAGTACAAATTATCTGGCTTCTGTAATGATCCATTAGAAGAAGAGTATGATAAACCATTGCAAATTAGCAATAGAAAATGCTAAAGCTATATATCACTGGCAACAATTTAGGAATAATATCTCTGCCTGAAGCAAATTCTGGTGATTCACTGGTAATTTGCTAGAAGCCTTTTAACTTGGTTCTCATTTGTAAAGTTAATGGTAGGTTATTTTGCATTGTGATTGAAAGACCTGAAATCTTAGTTATTATTTAAGACTATTGATTTCTCCAAATGGAAATTTACCCATATATTAAAGATCTTCCTGTCATAAATGGTAAAGGCAATAGTAAGAATATTGTTTCCACATATTTTGAAATACTTCTCTGGTGTAGACACTATCTTTGCTTGGGCATGAGGTTCACCTGCTGGTTGGCACATAAAGGAAGTTCTTAGTTTAGGCAGCTGCTTTTATGACAAATGTAAGAGCCAGCATTTTTTGCAGTGAAGAATAAGGGATCTCATTCTGATTCAAAGGGCTTATGGAATTTCTACGACTGGGGCTAACAAAGGAGGTGGTTGTCTAGAATGGCAGGTTGCTTGGGGCACCAAAATGTGTAGTCCAATATTTTGCCTATGCCCCAACTCTGGGGATCCAGCTCTAATTTCTGTGCTGCTGTTGAAGGGGACCTTGAGGGTAGGAGGGAGATGGCTAGAGCTGGGAGGGGCTTCCCTGTGCAGCCACTGCCTCCCTTGTTCTTTGCTGGGCACCGCAGAACCCAGAGCTCTAGGGTGGCTCTGTGGTTAATACCAGGATGGGGTTGTGTCCTTCATTCCCATAGTTTGGCCAGAGCAATGTAGTCCTGGCCCCATGCTTTAGCCTATACTGATTGAGACCCTTGAGCTGAGTATGTGCTGATCTTGTGCTCTGTATCTTTGTGGAGGATACAGAGGGATGCTGGCGTCAGTATAACCGAGCATCCCATAGCACTGGGAGAACAGGCAGTCAGAGGCTTTTCCCCAACTCTGATGGGCATAATGCAATTTAAAATTAAAATACAGTACTGCACATGAGGGGAACAAAATGGATCCTCACACAACTCTTCAAACTCCATCAGAGGGACAACGGGATATGGATTTTGACATAATTATTTTTCAGAAAAATATGATGCCAGGTGCCCACCAAAGCTGCTCTATCACTCACCCCCTCAGCTGGACAGGGGAGAAAAAATATAACAAAAGGCTCCTGGATTTAGATAAGGACAGGGAGAGATCACTCAACCAATTACTGTCATGGGCAAAACAGACTTGACCTGGGGAAAATTAATTTAATTTATTACTAATCAAACCAGAGTAGGATAAGAATGAGAAATAAAACCAAATCTTAAAACATCTTCCCCTTACCCCTCCCTTCTTCCCAGGCACAGGTTCACTCCTGGATTCTCTACCTCCTCCCCCCCAGCAGTGCAGGGGGATGGGGAATGGGGGTTGGGGTCAGTTCATCACACGTTGTCTCTGCTGCTCCTTCCTCCTTAGGGGCAGGACTACTCACACTCTTCCCCTGCTCCAGCATGGGGTCCCTTCCATGGGGTGCAGTCCTTCAGGAGCACACTGGTCCGGTGCAGGTCCCCTGCGGGGTCACAAGTCCTGCCAGCAAACCTGCTCCAGCGTGGGCTCCTCTCTCCACAGATCCGCAGGTCCTGCCAGGAGCCTGCTCAAGCGCGGGCTTCCCACGGGGTCACAGCCTCCTTCGGGCATCCCCCTGTTCTGGCGTGGGGTCCTCCCCAGGCTGCAGGTGGAGATCTGCTCCACCGTGGACCTCCCTGGGCTGCAGGGGGACAGCCTGCCTCACCATGGTCTTCCCCACGGGCTGCAGGGGAATCTCTGCTCCGGCGCCTGGAGCATCTCCTCCCCCTCCTTCTGCACTGACCTGGGGGTCTGCAGGGCTGTTTCTCTCACATGTTCTCACTCCTCTCTCTGGCTGCTGTTTCTGTGTGCCCTGCAACTTTTTTTTTTCCCTTCTTAAATCTGTTATCCCAGAGGTGCGCACTACTACATTGCTGATGGGCTCGGCCTTGGCCAGTGGTGGGTCTGTTTTGGAGCCGGCTGGCATTCGGCTTTATCAGACATGGGGGAAGCCTCCAGCATCTTCTGACAGAAGCCACCCCTGTAGCCCCTTCCTGCTACTAAAACCTTGCCATGCAGATGCAATACAGTCAAATATAACAGGCAGGGAATAATTTTTACATAAATACATGTTAAATCTTTAGTATTAATCTAATGAGATCATGTTGAAAACAATGTAGCAGGGATATCTGTTTCGTTTTAGACAGAGATTTATGACTTTGTACTGATTTTTTTTTTAATAATTTTTTTTTTTTTTACCACACTTCCACAAAGACATATCTTGTGTGTGGCTTCTGACACTTTGTTGCCATGTGGGTGTGTGAAGGTGGAAACACAGATAAGTGAGATGCCACCATGAGGGTGGACAGATTAAATCTTTGTCCACAGGACGGTCTACAGGGGAACAGAGGCTTCCTAAACAAATGCAGAGCAACACTGCATTGTGCTCGTGAACTCTTTGAGAACTGTACAACTGGCTGTGTTCCGAGTTTGATGCTTTCCAAAGGCTACAGAAGTAATATAAACTGTTGGAGGAAAAATGCAGAGTTTGGTTTTCAAAGGTCAAATCTACTATGCCAGCTGCTTTGTTTAATTGTGCCCATTACTCACAGAATAAAAGCAGTTGTAGTTGATTGCAGAATAAAGTTTATTTGCGGTACGAAAGAAGGCTCATAATACTTAACATTTAAAAATATATCTTCATGGTATTTGTCCTTTTTCTTGCCTGTTTTATTTGCCTATGCTAGAGTTGTAGGCATGCACTTTGTTTTAGAGGCCATGAAATAGCCTGTGTGTGTGCTTTTCTTAAATAGCATTAAAAGCACATGGTCATTTAATCAACTTCCTACGGAAATTCACAGTGAATTCTTTTTCCACAGAAAGTCATCAGGCTCAGTTCTGTGTGTGTGTGCAGTGTAATTTATCTAGAAATACCTCACTGAACTGAAGCGTTCATGTAGTAGAAAAGAAACTTTTTCATAACGAGGCATTTTTGAGGAAATAGTATTTCAGGCTCCATTCCTGGATATACACTGCTGTACACTCAGAATAATATTAAGCAGATTTTTTCCTCTTCTTATGCTATGATAACTGACAGCAGAATTTCTCTTACTGGCATCCAGTCAAGTTAATGGAAAGATGCCAACTGCTATGAGTTACGCTTCTATATCTTTACTCTTGATTTCCGTATTTTGATTCTTGCTAGTAGAGAATTAAAATGCAGATGCATTTGTTAATACCTTGGAGGAAATAGTGGCTTCAGTGAGGCCAAGACTATAGTCCTAAATGCAAGATGACATGCAAGGAGAACGTTTGTTTGCCTTTAAGTGCTTCGGCTTTAATTTCAGTTTGTCCCTGTCAACATAATAAATGTGGAAAGTCTATGCAACAGAACGCATCAGTATTCAGACCTTATCTATCTTGGGATCAGAAAAATACTTTTCAGTGTTAATAGATCCTGAGATACCTTCATCTTAGTTGCTTTGAGAAATAAAGTGCTATGTAAGTGCTAAGGCTGAATATTTAGATTACTATTAATATTAGGAATGGAGCATTAAATTCTATTCTCAGTGTCTTGGAGGATGTTGCATATACTCTTGACACCTCGGTTCCTATAATGTGTTTAGTTTGTGGTCTGGATGGTACAGGTTTGTGATGGATGTTTTGCTGAAGAAGGAAGAAAAGGAGTGGTGGGTTATTTGATGTTAGGCTTTTTTAAAGGAAAAAGATACAAATATTTTAGAGAATATTTTTGCGTCTTAAGTCTGCTTGAATGAGCATCTATGCTCATTTTATTATGGAAAATATAATTAGGAAACTCATTTAAAATGCAGCTAACAATGCAGCAATTTTTTTAATCACTGCTGATTTTCAGATTGCAAAAAATTTCATGTGGGTTTATTTTTCATGTTTCCGTCAGATAGATGGCATTCTTTTTACAGGCAAATTTCCTGTCGTATTTTCATTTCAAAGATGTCTTTGTACAGCCCATTATTTAAAAACTTCTGGGAATATATTATATATATATATATTTTTTTAGATAGGAAACTTAGTTGATGGATAGTCAGTTTAAATGTGCAGATTTCTGCGGCAGTGCTGTTAGTGTCTATTGTTTAAATAAATGTTCCATTGCCAGATGATGTTTCTATAACACAAAGGGAAAGTGCTATTTTCCCCCTACGTATCCAAGTTCAGTTTCAGAAAAGTTTACTAAACCTAGGAAAAAGCTAAAATTCCTGAAATTAATTTATAATGGCTTGCCTTCATTTATTGTAATGTTTTTCCCAGTGAAAGTGGCTTCTTAAGCGTTACAGATGGTATCAGAAGAAAGTAGTGATTATAAGGATCTGGTCTGAGACTCAGGAGACCTCAATTTTAATTCTGTTCATCATCTGTTTGCCATAGGCAAGTTACTTTGCCTCCAGTTATGTCACCTGAGACCTCTGGGTCTGACTGCGATACAGGTAACATAGTAATAACTCCTTTATTGATGTAAGAGCAATAACAAAGTATAGTTGATCCATCAGCTCCCTCATCCATTGTTCACATTACTGGTCCTGTGATGATGTTATGTTTGCACTTCTAAGTTTCACTGCTAATATGAATTAAGAACATTGTACTTCTAACTCAGTAGAAGATCCATCAGTCCTTACACTTAGTTTGATGGGGTTTTGTCAGGTTGGGGTATTTTTGTACTTGAATTTTTGTAGCAGACCATAGGCTTACAGAATTGTCGTTGGCCTCACTCCAGCAACCTGAAAGCTTTAATCGTGCCATCCTAAACAGATGATTTCCACAGATGTCAGTGAAGTAAATCTTCCTGAAATAAAAAGACATTATTCATTTTGTGTCTCCTCCTTAAGTGAACCTGTTTGTGAAAGGTAATGGAAAGAGAGCTAGAACCGGAGACTGAAATTCTTTGGTTTGTAGACTAGGTGAAATGTGTAGCAGCTGTGCAGTCGGTTAGGCTTCTCCCTCAACACTAACCTGGAGCACCCCGCGAGGCAGGGATGGGTATGCAGCGAATCCTCCTGCCTGAGCCTTGGCCTCTGCTCTGCTTAGCAAGGATACAGGTTAGTAGCAGGAGAGCTGGAACTTTAGTAACAGGGCATTATAACGAGACTGATGGAAAGCCCGAACAGCTCATGGCAACAACTTCTGTTCACCACCTAGCTGACTTAAATTCAGACTGGCATCTGGTGCGAGGGTCTGTGCTCCAGTCAAACAGATGGTGGAGGGTGTTGCTTATATGTTACCCTGTAGCACACATGCATGTAGCTGAGTGAAAAGATGTGTAGATAAAATGATGCTGTATAATCTCTTGTCTATATCTCAACTTCAGTGGAGCAGACTCGGATAGCCCTTTTACTTTCTGTGCAATCAGAATAAAAGTAAAACCTTCCCTGCTCTCTGTGGCCATATAGATGACTCTACTCACTGCCTATATTGTGAACGGTCCTTATTTTCATTATTAAAAGATTAGCAAAATCTCATCAATAATTTTTAGACATTTTTACAAAATTTGCATCAAAAAGAGTTTTTCAGTCAGTACTGATGCCTGAAGCAGAATGGGGAAAAACCCCAGCAGTTTTAATTCTTATAATGCTCAGGGGTTTCTAACCCTTTTCACCTCAGCCTCTATATTCCACCTTCAATTTATACCCTCTGGTGGAGCAAGCACCTGGTCACCTAATTTCCCCTCTTGCTAGAAAAGCTCTAATATTTCACTGGAGATCAATGCAGCTTTTTGGATACCTATGTCTGCTCGGTGTGAATCCGGTTTTCTCAGAATATGAGAGTCAGGAGGACTGTCAGAGGGAAGCAGTCCTCCCTTAATGGGAAAATGCTGGGACTCCCAGCAAAAATACCAGTCGCCGAGTCTGTAATGACTTATGCATGTGATTAAACTTAAGCCTGTGAAATATCCTGCTGTATCCTCTTAAGAGTAACCCTTTGCATAATTAAAACTTAAAATGTCTTAATTTTTTTTTCTTGGAAAGGGTGATTTAAAAGTTGTGTCACCGTGATTAAAATTACTAATTTCGTCTTGTAAGTGCAACTGGTGATCGAGATGAAAAAAGATGGTTAGAAAATTATTATTGTTCTCATTTTTCACATCAGAGGTTTCCAGGCTCTCAGAATGTAGCCACATACAATTACTATTCACATAACTGCGGGGTGGAAATGAGTAGCAGAGGATAAAGTGGCAGGGAGAGAGAGATGAGAACTCTATGGTGTTTCCAACACTGATGAAGCAAGTTTCACTTCCATCTGCTCTAGCAGGTTCTTAGGTTTCCTGGCCATCCTCCTTTCTATCTTTGCCACCAACAATATGTTTCCATCAGTTGTACTAAAGGTCAAGCAGCTGTTTGTGTGGCTGAGCACCAGCTGAGCAATTGGACACTTTACATATGGGGTCAAGAACAAGAGGCAGAAATAGGAAGCTCCTTTAGGAAGAAAAAGATATACTGAGTATTGTTTATGAAAACCAAACTCGGCAAACAGGTTGCCATTAGTGGTGATGTGAACTGTGATTGCAGTATGGTGTTCTCTTCAGCAGAAGAGTGACATTTTCATTGTTCCCCTTCAAAATATTGCTATGACTGTAGCTGCTGAATTAGGTATCTGTGTTTAATAAAGTATTTTGCTGTCTTTTTTTTGTTTTGTTTTTTCCCTACAGTGGATCCATTTTAAATGGACAGCTATCTTACATAAAGTAGCCTTTGGACTGATATTGATGAAGATTCATAAGTAAAGAGAATCCTTAAAAGTAGTGTTGCATTTCACAAGATTTGAGGGAATATGCTTCTTTCAGAGTGCAGCTACTTTTCAGTGCCTGCCTCCCAATTTACACAAATAATTGACAGCTCATTAACAACTCAGTATGAGCTCTGAAAACCAACTGAGAAAAACAACTTCAGTACAACAGGGGAACAAAGTATCTGCTAGTCAATTTTGCTGATAGTCTCTAATCAGATTTAAAATGAGGTTAGAAAACAACCCAAGTAATAAATTATACAGATAGAAAAGGTTACGCTTGCATAGACGACTCCTGCAAGCTTTCACCAAGCTGCGTGAGGTAACTCGTTTGAAGTGTGTGGATGCCCGATGGTTCCTGTCTGCCCTTGCTCGCGGGCTGTGCGGACACGTGTGCTGGGAGAGGGTCTGTGCTCCTTCTGCAACTGCGCTTCTGTGCTGGCACAGCTGAGGCAGGGGAAAGACGCTTCTTTGAACTAAACGTTTGCTATGCCTTTTCTTGGATTTTACTCCAAATTTTGTTAAATTAGTTAATGCTATTGTTTTTATCTTGATATGGGAGGTGTGGGATAAAAACTTTTTTTCATTTTTTAATTAAGTGCTGGGCTTGGGGAAGACTTCTTGTATGTATGGAAAAGTGGAGTCCCATAATGATGTCAAAACCAGTATCAAGAGAGCCTGCAGCCAGCTCTGCTCCTAAATCCACTGGCTTCTCTTCTTAAGTAACAGTTCCTCTGTGTAAGAATAAGAATTTTATCCTTCATTTCTCTGGGAAATGGCCCAGATCTCCATCCTAGACCACACAATGCCTGGTCCCACATCAGCACACACTGCAGCTCTTGGCACCCAGGACAAACAGTGATCTTCTGCCAGCAATCACTCGTACACATTTGCATGGGGAGAAGGGGAATTGCATCCTGCTTTTGCCCTCCTCTTTCTGTCTTATATTGGTGGTTCTGTTTGGTGATGTTACATGCCTATTGCAGATTTAGATTGGTTGCTGGAAAAACAAGAAACTGTTTTGTCTAGAAAGAAAGGTACTGGAGTAACTTTCTGAAAACAAATTATGACCTTTGTCTAAAGAACTAAACTAGTATTTCATATCTGGCCTCATGGAAACATTACCTCAATTATTTGTCTGATATGATGACTAGAGGGACAACATTTGAGAATCTCAAGAGAAAAATTCAACACAGAGCTTTCTAATCTGGTAAAAAGCCTAATTACTGTTAGTTCTGAGGAGCTGCAACTCCAGCTGTGGTCTGTGTTACTTCAGGAATACAGCATGCCTACAAAACTCTAGGTCTGGGACATTTAATTCAGATCACCAGAGTATACTGGTGAGGCAAGTACATGAACAGAAGGTTGAAATTGGGGAAAGGTACTCTTTTTCTTTCATTTTTTGAAGTGTTCTAGCAATTAAATGCTGTTCTTGAAATAATTTATTTCCTTGGGAATCAAATTAAGATTGCAGCATGTGCTTTTAGCCATGGTAAATGGATAAAACTGTATTTAATGATTTTATCAATATTTTATGACCTTGTTCTTTAATGTATAATTGGTGATCCACAAGGCACTGAGTAAAGCCATTCCCATAAGTAAATATTTTGATAAATCCAAAAGGCGATGGGCTATGCAGAATGAAAAGAAATACTACTTGGAAACATAACCACTGACAATGTTTCTCCTCTTGGAGTATTAGTATTACTTGTTTTTGTGTGGTATTTGTAATAATAAAAAGAAATTCAGAGAAAACTGAAGTAGCCAGGAAAAAGGCTACTTTGCATGTTGAAGTGTTTTTTGAGAGGAAGGCAAAGACAAAATGCTTGTTCTAGACTATAGCAATGTGATTCAGGAAGTAATTAAAACAGTATAATGCTACTGCTGTAATACAAATTGGGTAGCGTTCCCAGTATAAATATTTCTGTTGCAACTGGTGGTTGAGCATGCAAGTCTTTAGTCTTCACATTATGCATGAACGTACATCCTCTGAAATCACGAGCCTTGTTTACAACCCAATGATAAACAGGATAACATACATAACTGGATTTATATATACAGTGTTGAAGGCTGGGCATAAAATGGGTTCAGCTAACTGACAGCTGTTTAGATCCAAACCACACCACCAAAAGTCAAATGGATGTCACGCTGAGCTCTGAAAAGAAGGTAACTGCAGTCCACAGACTGACTTCTTTCCCAGCAGTAGAGATGCTCTCTCGAGGCCAGAGTTTCAGATAGAGCTCTGTAGTGAAGACTTCCACTGTTGCCTCTCTCAGTTTTGACGAGGGGGTAAACAAAGAATTTGCTGCTTCCAAAGCTGTCAGTAAAGTAGTTGTGAATTCCTTATTTGCAGATATTTTCTAAGTAAAAACCAAACAGATCTTTACACAATTCTGTTTTTTACAGGGAAGTCTGGGCCTGTTTTGGTTACTTTATTTTGTATTCTACGCTTTTGTCTCTACTGTTTGCTGGGCAAATAGCAGTTTCTTTGTTATTGTTCGTTTTCAGTCTTGCATTATTCACAAACTTCTGTTTTGAATCCCAAAAGACAGAAAAACTTCATCATGCATTCAAATCCACACATATATTATAAGAACATCCACTGGTGATGAGCGTCACTGGCAGCTTTCACAAGCTAACATTAATTATGCACATAACTAAAAAGCACCATGACTGGGAATCATAATTTCTAATAAAAACACTGACTTCTAGTCATGGATCATTTTATCCCTCCTTGGGGCTATAAATCACTCATGTCACTAAGATAGATGCTCTTCCTCTTTTTGCTGCTTTCTTTATAGAAATCTGTTGCTGGGAATGTGCTGGTGTGGTGAGGGAAAGAGAAGGAAACTGTCTCTTTTTGTCTGAACATCTTAGTCATCTACAGTGAGATGCCAGGGCAGGCTATATGCCTGTGGGCTAGTGCAGAAGAGTAAATGCTGAGACTGAGTGCAAGTGCAAAGAACAAGGCAAAGTCAAGGGTAGATTCTGTGCAGTTGCGATGCTCCACTGTCTTGTGGTAAAAGCTTAGGGGAGAGTTATATTTTTAGTATTTAAGGCTGTATCATATCCCTTTCTTTCTGCTCTTAGGTGTGCAGGGCAGAAAGGGGCTTGCTTTTTGGTGTAGAAGCTTTTCCAAAGCAAGAGGTTCTTTTGGTATTTCCTAAAGGTGGCTAGATGCAGGATTAATCACCTGGTGACTGGGAGCTTGCTCTGCTGTGTGACAATTTCAGTCAGCAAAACTTTTCCCTTGGTTCCTGTGATCCTGAATTTTGTAATGTACTTTATTTCATAAGATGACCTTATTGAATTAATCAGTTGTGGAAGAAACTTTGACAATATGTGGTGAGAGGAATTCTAAATTCTCTCCAGAACATTAGCCAGGTCCTTTTTCTGTATATTTCTTATCTGTTATTTGTTTCCTTGCTTTCCCATGAATTTTTAGATTGGGCATACGGAAAAGCTGTTAAGGTATTTCTAATCTTGTCAAAAGATGGGAATACTAAGAATCCTGTTTATTTTTTATTTACAAAACCTTTGGGAAAATGTTTCAGAAATGTTGTTGCATGCAGATTAAAACCTAAAGCAATACTGGGGGCCATTGGTGTGCAAAGTGACGTAGATGCTGGACAAAACATCGTACAGACCTTAACTAAGAGTATCTGAGGGCTGATTCAGGACTGTCACCCAACCCATGTACTGTTGAGGTTGTGATCCTCTCCACCACACATTAGCTCAAAGTATGAAATTAGTAAATGAAAATTGTTTGGCAGCTGAGGGAATGGGACCTAGAATACCATGTAACCTGTTCTGGATTCTGCCTGGTTGGATTTGCGGTGGCTGAATCTCCTTTTAATTGTACTGGCTGAGTCAAAATATTTCATTTCAACAAAATGATATTTAATTCAACTTCCTTAAAACGTTTCCTTTAAGATAGACCGAGCTAATGTAAATACTTCTTTGTTTCAGCCACCAAGCTGAAAACTTGCCACCTTATTTTGGGTATTCTTTTTTCCTGCCTCTCACTGATGTCAAGGTCATTTCTGTCTACTTTTGTGTTTGCCATCTCTTGTAGTCTGCTTGGCATTTGGTTCTACCAACACTTTGGAATTAATAGATGTACATGAACAGAGGAAGCCAGGTAAAGAGAGTGTGTCAAGATTACATCTCCTGCTTGAAAGCTGTTGTCAATATTACAGTGCATTTGAGAGCAGTGAGATTTCCTGTGGAAGCAGCTGTTACTTTTACACAGAATTTCTGAAATACTGAAGAAATGTCAACTTGTCCTGCAAGATATTTTTCTAAGACTTTTCTTAATTCTTCTGGTACAGCTACACAAAAATGGAGAGGTATATAGATCCCAGTGCTAAGATTGGCAGATGGCAGTGAACCCATATAGATTTGCCTGGTTACATCTGAAAACAGTGTGGCCACATTTGTACGGTGCAGCACCTCCAATGCAAAGATTTCAGGGTTATATATAGACTTCTTATGCTCTGTTCAAAAAGCATTTGAGAGCTGCTGGTCAGATTCTGAAACAGCTTCCTGTTAACGTAGAGACAATGGACTTTGTGGTTTATAATTTTTTTAAAATTTCTTGTTTTCCTTTTGTCCTTCCCTTTTCTCAGTGTTTGATTCCTGTTTAGGGTATGTCAGTGTGAAAAAATAACAGGGGAAACGTGGAGTTTCTAAAACAATGATTTTGCTGTGAATGGCAAACAAAGACTTGAGTCAGGACTATGAAAAGATAGAGTAAAACTTAGAAAAGTTTATATTCTAAGAATCAGAGGTAAAAAGTCACTTCCCTTTTTAAGGCTGGAAGCTTCCATTTACCATCTGAAACTTTTTCCTAAAACAGCTTTATAAGATTTCCAAGTCCTCTTACGCAATATTTACTGATATGATGTACGGTTAGAGAAGCTATTTTAACTCTGCATACACTAGGTGTGAAGATACCAGATCAGGTCCTCAGTTTTGTTTTAGCTTCCAGAAAGGTTAACACACTTACATTAGTACAAGTATGCCTTGCATTACAGCACTTTTCAAGCTGTGAACACAAGTTAATTGACTTTGATCCAAGGAACTGAAAGAGTGGTGCAATGAACAGTTCATTCCACAAATATATTCCTTATTACAAGCAGAGCTGAGGGTTTATGAAAATGTTCCCTGTTTAAACATCAGGCCTTTGAAACAAATTGAAGCATTTTTAATTATTAAAAAAATGAAATGTAAAAACTTTTAGAGTTTATAAGCCTTAGGGTGGCTTAATTAAAACTGAAGAGAAATTTAAATTATCAGAATTTAGGGCAACAGGAAAAGAAATGATAGGTAGGAAATTTCAGGCTATAACAAGAAAAGAAATAGCTTTAAGTCGCTTGGTAATTGTAGAGTAAAACTTCTCTCATACTCTGGCTCAAGTTATTAGCTGACCCAAATCTCTCTAAAGCGTCTAGGTCTTAAAATAAAGCATTTATGTATGGATAGTTCTACAATAAAGTAACTTTACATCAGTTAGTTATCATGTTAATGGAAATAAACTACTGATAATTTATTGTAAACTCTTATCATTGTAGTCCTTGAAATTTTAGATTAAACTACTTTTAGATTACAAACAAATCCATAATTTAAATTCAAACTATTTTCAGTATCCCTGACTGGTGCAAATGTAATTTCTACCAGTCTAATATTCCTCACAACAAACGGGACCCACTTCTGTAAGAGTTGTTGTAGCTATTGTCCGTAGCTCAGGAAGATCACTTAAGTTTCCACAGCACTGAGAATCAAAGGCTTTTTATTAACATTAGATGGTTTGTGTCTAATCACTTCCTATGCTAGTGTGCCTCATGTTATCCTGCAAAACTTATTGTATCTTCTTGAATCAGGAGTTCACAGTGCTGTTTGTATGTATTTATTGGTTTTGCAAACATTTGTATAAGGAGTGTTCTGCAGCACACTGGCTCCATGTCAGGAGTGGCATGGTGGCAAAGGGGGCCAAGTGCTCCAGTGGGGACAGAGGTTTTTGCTGATGAAGTTCTTTGAGGAAATAATTGATCTCTTTTGCTGCTGAAGTATTTGCCTTCCTGGAGTCCATGTTGTGTCATGGTCTGCGTGTACATTTGTCTGCTTTTAGATGCCAAAGTTGAAGCTCTCATTAGAATATTCTTTTATCTACAACAAGGTCCATGCTAAACTTCTTCAATATCTACCTAGACCCTACCCATTCTTTTGTCATGTCTTTTACACTGTTTTTGAGATTTATCAAAGCAATTAGTTAATTATTATGCTAATACTTAAAGGCTAGTAAAACCTAGATTTCCTTACTAATTTGTATTATTAGCATCAGATAGGAAGAAAAGAATGAGACTTTCTTTGGTTTCAAGATGTCATCTTGATTTTTATGATTAGAAAACAAATCCAGTATAGCTGCATGTACTAAATGAAAAGCCAAACAGCAGTAGCAAATCCAGGCATATCATGCCATGGCATTAAGCTATTATTCAATGCTCATAATCCCAAGGCTTGGAAAAACATGGTATCAGATGCCAGACTGCAGTTCATTGTTGGATCTGTTTGTTTAACACCTTAGTAATAAGTCATTTCTGTAATAAAACCATGGCCAATAGAAAACAATTCTATCTACTGCAGCTGACAATTCAGTGTGCAATAGCAGCTTAATATTGCGTGAATAAATTTTTCTAATGTAATTTTTATCAATCAGAACTCTCTGAGAACTTAATTAAGTGTTTCCACCTACCCGTTCTCCTCTTTTTATTGTAGCGCTCTACCTTAGGGTAGAGAGTACCTTAAGGAACGATGAGTTGGTCTCTTTCCTTTTGTGATAAGGAAGACTTATCTAAAATGTCTAGATAATGTGATATAAATTCTCTTCCTGCTTATTTTTAAAAAATAAAAGCAGCAGTGTAGAGAGAGCCACTGCTGAAAGCTTCATGTGTGTGTGCTCTGCCTTTTCAGACTACCCTGTGTTAATTAGATGTAACAAAACATGGTGTGTTTCATATCTTTATCCTAAATTTACAATTATGTTGCATGACAGATGAATGAACACTGCTGTTGCTGTTTTTACACTAAAATATGAAAAGTATTCAAGTTGAAGAAGTGATTCAGGGACAATGTCAGAGTAGAATGAAAAATGAGATTTTTACTTATGCCACAGACGTATTTTCTGGGATTTTCTCTTGTGAAAATGTTGCTGTGTTATCCAGCAAAATTCCTCAGTGTGTTGTTTGTGGTAGGTCAGACCTAGGTGGCTGTAGGTGATAGCACACAGTCTTAGATTCAGGCAAGCCCTGTGGGGGAAGATGGGCAAGAAACTGCAAGCAGCAAGTCTGGCCATTGGTACAAGGATGTTGAGCAGCTTTGTATCATATAGACTGCCCTGCCATGAGACTTGTAGATGGGACTAAGCCCTCAAAAGCTTCCTAAAAAAGAATAGCTTCCAGAGCAGCCTTGATCTTGGCAGAGTGCAAAAGTGTTTTTCAGCTGCTTCTTTCCTCTGGGTTGGGAATTCTGTACTTCTCCAGGCACTGCCCGCGATTGCAGGCTGCAGGTCCCTGAGTGGGTGTGCCATGCTCTGCTTCTTTCTGGCTTTTGATTTCTCAGAGACCGGTTGGGGTTTGTTATTGTTATTCCTTCTAATCTATGGCATGGTTGTTACCATTATTTATTTGGTTGGTTTTGTTTTTCTTTTTTAGCTTCTTACAAGGATTTATAGACCAGGAATGGAAGTGTTTTATTTATCCACAGCAAAAAAAGATGGCAATAGCATTTTTGCCTCCACTCTCTCTCAGTAATACCTCATTTCTAAGCTGGGGAAAAAAGGCAGTTTAGATGCCATTACCATTTTGTTGAGCCTTCATTAAGGGTGCAGCCTGTGATCTGGATTTTCTTACTTGTCATATGTATTCACTGGTAACCCACTGTTTTTTAATTACCCCAAGGCATTCCAGGCCTATCTTATTTAGACAAGTGCACAGCTGTGTATTTTCTTGGGGATTACTATTTCAGCCCTATTCTGAGCATCATTTAGATTATAAAGTATAAATTCAGAGGTGGCAGGTTTATGTATTTTTCATAAGGGATATGTGGTGGTTGGTAGGTACCAGGAGCTTCAGAGGAATTAATCTACTGCACAGATGATTGTTTGAATCATCCCTCTACATTCAGTTCAGATTCAGGCACATTATAGTACCATGCTTACTGCTTTAAATGCTCAGTATTCACACTCTTCACATATGAAATATTCACATATTGTGTGGACCCTTTGGAAAAAAAAGTATTTAAAATGCAAGTGGTTTTGCGTGAATGAACTTGCCTGTCTATATCTGGATTAGCAAACACTTCAGATCTGATACGTATAAGCTATTCAAAAAGGCCTTATATCTCACATGATATGCTTTCTGTTGTTACTTCTAAAAAGCAATTCAATCAAAACACACATGTGGCCAAACCTAAAAAGAGTATCTGTCCCATTGGTTAATTTATATAAAGCTATATCCAACATGTTCAGCAAAACATTTGAAATGGACTCTCTCTGTTGGTTTCAGGAAACCTGTCTGTTCTGTGCACTTCTAACGATGAAAATATTGAATAATATATTATAATTTTAAATTTTAGAAAAAAGAATGAATATTGCAGAAGTGTGGTAAAATTACTGAAGCTTATTTTTTTCCCCTTTGTAACAAAAGATCCCTTTCCTTTCAAAAAAGAATTTTATTTAAAAGTCCAAGTACTGCTGTTATTTTCAGAGATGTAAAGTGAGCAGTAAATTTATGTTTAACTAACAAAGGATGCTAATTCTTTGTTAAAACTAACAAAGAATATAAATACAGTGGCAGAAAAAAGCCTAAAAAACTTATTTGTTAATGCCAAGAGAGAAGATATTGTTACCTTAGTTAAGCTGGCCACGTAGTTTTAAGTTGCCCCAATGCTTGTAAATACCATATTCTCATACATTGTCCTGTCACAGTGGTATCAGCACACCAAGTTCTATAGGGGAGAGTGATAATATCCCATTTTACAGCTGAGGAGAGACCTTTAATGCTAGTCCACTGTCACAGTCCAGGGATTTTCAGATATGCCAGTGCTGGAAACTTGATGGGGACCATTGCTTGAGCATGGTGCAAGAGAGGGAAGAGAGACCAGTTTGGATGGACAATGTGGCACCGCTGCAGTGGTGCAGTGCTGGAAGAGTAGTAACGGTCATGAGCATTGGCATAGCCACGCTGCCATCCTCTGGTGCAGTGCTCCAGTGGGCACCTCTGGCTGGTGGCAATATACCAGAGATGCATCTCCAGTCAAACAAGACCTCTTTTTTTCCTCTGTCTGATTCAGAAAATGCTCAGGTTTTGTTGCCTCAGGTATGCTCTTGTATCTCCATGGGTGCTTCAGTGACCTGGCATGTGAACAAATTCACTGAGATCCCCTGCTAGCTGGGTAAATAATAACAGAAATATTTTTTAAATAGTTCATTTCATATCTTGCAAAATTTGTCAAATTGTGGTCTCTGTCTTTTTGGTCTTTATATCATCGCTGTATGAATGGGATAAAGGAACAATGGTCTGATGAGTCCTCAAATCATCTTTTCATTTGATAGTAGAGAGAAAAAGCATCTCAAAAGGATACTATTTCTCTTAAAGATAATAATTTGTTTTGCATAAGCCTTTGAATCTTCCAGGTTGCTTAATCATATGAATGTAAGAGTCAGCAGTTGAGCTTTTGTTTTCTGCCCATAGCTGGTGCCTTGCTTATTTAATTGCTGTGAACATCTTCAGTTTGATGACAAGATAATGTAATGAGGCATCCGGCTATCTGTGCATCTGTGTACACAGAAGCCTCAAGAAGGGAACAAACAATACTACATCTTAATATAAGCTTTATAATTAGCCTAGTTATATATGTATCTCTGGGTATTTTCAATTTTTTTTTCTTAGTATCATATATTCCTCATTCTCCTTTTCATCTGAATTTAAAATACATTTCTATCTTGTACAGGGTATATTAAATACTAATGCATTGTGTAAACTGAGATGCATGAAAATGACATGATAACAAACATAACAATTTTTCCTTGGCAAACTCACTTGTCATGCTTTTTTCTTTAATGTTGGGTACCTCTTCCTCGTATCTCTTAAAAACTCAATCTTCATATATCTTGCTATTTGATAAGAAGTTACACTGTTAACAACAAACTAGCAATTAATATTTTCTTGAAGTTTCATACTCTGTGGCTTTTTTGTAGTTTTTCTGCCTAAAATGGCTGAATATAGTAAAGCATCTAATGAAATAATAGCAACACACATTTTATAAAAAATTCTTTTGTAAAAATATTATATTTTAAAGATACTTTGTATTAAAGACTCTGAGCATTTCCATCTCTGAATTCTTCTCGCTCTGGAATGATAGATGGAAAAGAGAAAAACGTAGTGAGATCTTAATTCTTTTCCTCTTTAGACTTGACAAGTCATGTCAGAGATGTACCATATGTAGTCTTAAGCTAACAATTTTAATTTATTCAATGGGAATTAAGTGCCTACTTATCTCTGAGAGTATTAGCTTTAATATCATTGATTGTTGGCTGTTATTTTGTAAAGTGATGACAATAAATACCCTCTTTCCCTCCCTCCTTCCGCAGATTATAAATTCTTGATGAAGGCTGTTACTATCTGCTAGGGCCAAACCTGGCGGGACATCATTACAGGTTTCTGTGCACTGTCATATTGCAAACAATAGTAATGATTTTACCTTACTAAAGTTATAGGGTTTTTTTCCTGTTTAACACGCACTATTACACCTTTATTCTTCATAAAGTAAAATAAGCAGACTTTTTTTAGTCTACTGCCAAAAAGAAATTAAATGTGTTAGACACTCTTTTTCTTTTTTTCATTTATTCCAGGATCAAAAAATACCTTTCTAAAAACCAATTTCAAAATACTTCTCATTTTTATTGCTATCCCTTTTTGCCACCTAAAGACTTGTCAGTTTTACGTTCCAGAAATAATTTATTTCTTTTATCTTTTCTTTTTTAGTGTTGTGTCCTTGTGAAGAATTAAAATATCTTGCATAATTAAAAGCTCTATGCAACACGAACTAGAATTGATTAGCTAACAACAAAACTCTGTTTCTTCTGGGTTTGGTTACTGCAGCTGCTAAAATTGTTAAAGGCAAAATTATAAAAAAAGGAAGAAAACAGAACACCGTCATCAGTCTTATAGCTACCAGAATAGTAAAAGAGTTTAATTGCCTCAGTTGGCTGCATCACTAATGAGTACAGTTTCATTAGAAGTTCCGTGGGCTATTATTTAATTATAGCTGGAAACTTGCATCTCTATTTCTTTCAAAAGACTGCATTTCCTTGGTTGCATCTCCCTGGTGAAAACCATATGGCAGACCCAAGTCTGCTTTATTTGGAAAACCTCAGGAGGTCAGAGCCCAATCCCACCTCTGCCACTCTGATCTGGTGAACATTTCATACTGAGTATGGCAAAACAAATTCTCTGCCTGTTTTGATGGACAAGAGGTTTTACTGCACAGTTTGCAATAGGAGTTCCAGATTTTGAAAACAATTTTAGATTAAGTGAGGACTTAATGTCTGCCTTAAAAGTTGAGGTTGTTTGGGTTTTTTTGCTTTGTACTTATCCTCTTCAAAAAGTCAGAATTCAGCAGGTCTGCACACTTAAAATAATTTTTGGCTTTTGTCTTCCAGCTCTTTTTGGGTAAAGGGAAAAACAGATTTAGAAAAGATGTAGCTTATCAAATTGGACAGATGTATAGCTCCAAAATAAAACTGAAAATAAAAATGAATACATTAGAAAGGAGATTTGGCATACAGGGAATAGGAGAGCAGAATCATCCAATTATTCAGAAACCAGTTTATCATTAGACAGAGCTATGGAGACTAATTAAAATATGAATCCTTTTTGATCATCTCTTAAGACATAGATTTCCTCTCCCATCCCCCCAAGTAAGGTAATTCTTACTTTTTTTTTCTTTCCTGTGACTAAGTGGACTTATAAAATGGCTGAAGGACTTTTATCAAATGATAATTTTAGCTACAGGGTGTCTGACATAGCTGCATTTACCAGAAAAAAAAAGTGATACGAGCAAGATTTCAACAATCAGATTGTCACAAAACCTCTAAGCAAATAAAGTTTGTCCTGCCATTACTCCAGTTGTTTGTTTTCCCCCTAGCTGCCTGCTATCATCAGCAAGTATCTAAATATGTTCTAAGTAGCAGCTTCCAAAACTGAGAAACTTAAAGATAATATGATACTGGGCATTATTGGGAATTTTAGCAGGGAGGGTAATGAGAGCCTTAAAACTGTCTGTGTGCATCCACTGTATGCAGTGGCCTTCTGCTACCTGTTACAGCCTTCTCCCTACCCTAGCAAAGTCCACATACTGTTGAAAGACTGAAGAGCATGAGGGTCCCATGGGATTTAGGAGAATGGTGGTCTTCTGTGAGCATCAAATCTCCTCATGTCCAGCTGCTTCCGTGGAGATCTCAAAGCCTTGTTTGCAGGACTTCTCTATGTTGCTGGTGACTGAGTCTCTTGGGGGAGCCAGTAAGGGTGCTTTCAAGGAGGGATGGGTTGGTGCAAGAGGTGCTGTTTAGCAGCAGATCCAGGCTGATGAATAGTGAGATTGCAGATGGGTGGGATGGTTAGGACACAGGTATACCAGGAACCTGGCATTTGTGCAGTATGTCTATTGCCATTAAAAACTCAAATTCTCCTGTGGTCCACAGCCTGCTTCTCCCTGTGCAGCCCAGGGTGTGAGGCAGGTCTCAGATGCTGGTGATGACCATAGCCACTAGGCAATTGCAGACTTTGCTTCTCTCCGTGTTGCAATACAGACGTCTTTGATTCCATTACATTTTACTCAACAGCTAGCTGTAACCCCTGAGGGCTGCTTCACTCATCTGTGTGTTAAGATCCAGATTCGTAAGCCTTTAAAGTTGATAGATCGTTTTCTTTTATGTTACATTAAAAGGGCTGTAAGGAACACCCAGTGATAATTTATTGAAAAGACAATTAACAATGAGGTTAATGACAGTGATACATCTGAGCTGTGATTCAACCTGGTAAAATAATTAGTACTTTCAGAAAAACACAGTGGTGTGGGGTTTTTTTTCTTTCTTTTTTTTTTTTTACACAAAAAAATTAAAAACATAACTGTTTTATTGTAGTCTTGTGGGTTCACAGTTTTCGTTTAGTCTTTATCATGAAGGTTAAGGTTTTGCCATTTTTAAATTTTATATAGGAATTCCCTACTCACAAGCTCTACAACACTACCAGCAGTGCTCTCATTTCTATGCTTTATGAGGATCACAGCTACAGCAGTCCTTCAGATTGATTCCAGGAGACTTTTTGTATTTCCTCTTGTTCCACGTATCATAAGTATCACAAACAGAAGGCATAAGTGTGTTAACCCTGCTTTTACAGCTCTTTCAACATCATCTTAACACCGTACTCCTGAGGTCAATTGTTGCCAAAACAGGAAAAATCTCTTGCTGCTTTGGTGGTTAAGAGGCATCATGGGCAAAGAGTGTTAGTGGAATTAGTGCTCATAAGCAGTTTTTTCAGTCACCCCAAGATATATTTGTAGCTATAACTGAGGATGTTCTTCGTAACCATTCCTGTTGTCACTAATTATCTCTTATAACCTCTCTTTGAAATTAAAACTGCACATTTAGTCTCTGAGTATTTTGGTGAATTTGTCTTTGTTTAGTGAAAGTTTTAAATTATATTTGAGAAACAATACAAGTAGTGTCCAATTTGTGGTATGAACATGGTTTGAGTTCTCTTCTGATGGAGGAAGACATCTAGAAGCAAAGGTGGCTGGCATTCAGTAATAAGTTCTATGATATATGAAGATATTATCCATATCTCATACTAAAAAAGGGCAGTAAGTTAATTTTCCAAGCAAAAATGCATTTATGTATATAACATGTGTCTGTAAGATGAATGTATTAAATTCATCAAAGCATGAATTTTCATTTAAGGATTGTTACATTTTTCACTGTGTTTGTATCTTTGTGTTGTTTTGACATTGTGACGTTTAACAGATAAGAAAGAGGTGCATCATTTGTGACAGTTTCATTGCAACTGAACTTTTGAAGAATTCATTTCTCCTTCCTTACACATGTTCAACCTCCCAAGCCATATGGTCTGTGTTTCTCAAGACGTTTTGCATTAGATCACCCAACTAAGTGCATCAAAACATGAGTTTACTCACATATGAGAGACCGGCTAGAGATTGAAGTACAAGGCTATATTTTTCCCCCCCTAAAAAGTCTTTGTCCCCTGATTGTACCATGCAATAGAGTGCCTGTCCCTCAGCTCATGTGGTAGATGCAAGTAATAAAGTAATATTCCAGCAGTAACTTAATTGCAAACTATCTCCCTATTAGCCGTGAAGTTTTTCTCTCCTGTTACCTCCTGTAGATACAGGATGCTGATCCCTGTCTAGTGTTGGGTTCATAGTAAACTTTAAAAACAGAGATGATTTTTTTTATTGCTGGCATTGAGGTGAGGTGCAGTGTCCAAAAGTGATTTTTTTTTTTTTTTTTTTTTCTTTTGGGCCCCAGCCTGCATATAATACATTTTGTGGTACTTCTGAGATTTTTATTTCAGTGCAGAGAGGGCTGACATGTACTCTTTAGGATGTGAGCCTCTTTTGGTGTAAAAGTTTCAAAGTAGGAAAGGTATCACCTCTGTATTTAGATATCTTGAGATTTTGTTTTTAAGTAGTCTGACAATTCTTCTCTTAAACATATTCTGTTTGAAGTTTTACCCTTCTTGCTAATACTTTATTGTCTTGCTGATTTAAAATGGTGGAATGTTATCTGTGGATTCTACATTTTCAACCTGAAAAATCTACAAATTTGTGATATCTAGCATGAGCCTTAGAGCATAGGCTTTGTATTCCAGAACTGTCCATTACCCCATCCTTCCTGTGTATGGCTCTGTGGCATTTTCCTCACAAAAATTTCACCTTGTGAGGCTACGGTTGCAGTTCATAGAAATGTCATGATTCTGTTGCAAAATTTGACATTCTTTGTGGCTGTGTCCAAACCCAACAATTTCTAACATGTGCTTCAAGGCTAGATTGTTGGATTACTTAATTTTGCATGTCACCTATTCCTTGCTCCTTTACTGAATATTCTGTCTGGTATTTTAAACCCAGTCAAATAGTCAAGAATGGTTTCACTTTCCTTTTCCATTCACAAGGGCAGAAACGCTCTGCCAGTATACTTGGTACAAGGGCCATCTTCTTATTACCTAACTGTCAGCTTCTATGTACTCTTTCAGTCTCTCAATACAGGTGAGCTGAACTTTCAAGATCAACTAAGTTTCCCCCAAGTGGCCAGGCACTGTGAAACCTCTCTATCTCTGAGCAGTCTTTGTGCTCGAAGGCACAGTTAGTTTGACCTTCCTTAGCCTAAACAGCCTCCGTGTACTCTCTTGGTTGTGTTGGAGCCCACCTGTCAGTGCAAGCAACTTGTTTCCTTCTCTCTCTGCACACGGCGGAGGGGAGAGAAACCCCAGAAGCATGGCTGGTACTCAAACAAGAAACTTTGTTAACTCCGTAAAGATTTTTCAGGTCTACTGCTGCCCTGACGCCTTTGGATGACCGCTGCAGCAGAGGAAAGCTGGCTAGCGTGTGTAGGACTACACGGAAGCTTATTACATAAAACCTCCCAAATTTCTGCATTAAGAACAGGGTGGCAAGCATTATCTCTTCCTGTTGTTCCCATTTCTTCTGTTTTGCATCCACTGGGTGCAATCCCAACAAAATGATTATCCAACATGTCCCTTCCAAAGGCTTTTACATTTCCCACCCCTCCACCCCCCTTATTTGGCCATAACCAAAGCAGTGCTGTTCTCAGGGTAATGCCATGATTGGGAATACTCCTGGCTTAAAATGATGCTAATACAGACACCAGCAATCTTCCTGCATGAACCAAAGCTTCCAAATGTCTCTTCTAGTTCTTCCTTGTACTGTTTGAAAGTACTGTGTGATTGCATTTTCATTTCATAGTATTTCTTATTGTACCTTCTTTATCATCTTGATACACTTACTAAGATACTTTTTCTTTAAGCAAGCTGCTGGAAGGTGCACTCAATTAACCACCAGGAACATATTTTATTAAAGAAGCCAGTTCTTTCTGGGGTGAAGGGGGTGTGGGGTGGAAGTGACTCCTCCTTGTTATTCAAATGTATTCATAATTTATTTTTTTTCAGCATACATGTCATGCACAGGCTGTTCGTTTTAAGTGCTGTGCACGACAGCTGTCATGCTTGCTTATTTAACCTCAAGACAGAAAGAAATGACAAAAACTGTGCTGTTGAGTAAGAACGATCTCAGTCACATAATTTCTCCTCTAATGCCTATTTTATGATGGTGTGAAGGTTTTTTTTAATTTTATTTTTAGTCCAGAAGATTCCTAGCCTGTTATCAAAGAATTGTATTATGTAGCTGTTATGTTATAAAGCTTAATCTGACTTGATTGATAGTTGTATGATCATAGCAGGAAGAGATAAGACATATCCTTTCTTTGGGATAAGATGTTTATTTTTTCTCAAAAAAATGTTTTGTTAAAGATTTCTGTAAAACTTTAGGTGTTTTGTTGTTGTTGCTGGCGTGGTTTTTTTTCTGTGGGAATTCTGTATCACAAAAACCATGACGTGGTACAAGCACTCTGGGACCTGCTGTTCTTGATAGGAGTGGTTTTACCTGAACTGCAGGATGGGCAGGTTGGCCCTTGGGTGCTGTACATTGTTTGTTCAGATTGAAAACTTACTGGAAATGACCATGGGCTGCTGCTCAGCCTGTTTTCTCTCCAAGGAGACCTTTGTGTGGTGTCAGGGCCTCCTTGTGAATCTGGAGAGAGAGAGGAAAAGAAGTCACCTTGTGCTGTAGAGCTTTCACCATTATAGAAAGGATTTGGCCATGGAATGCACCCATGTGATTGAGTTTATGATTTTGATCTCTTTGCAGGGTCAGAATCAAGGTGAGATAGCCAGCCCGTAGGCTGCTTGTAGTGGAAAGGAAAGATAGGGATTTCGGGCCAAGATAGCAAAAGGTAACAAACTACCCAAGGATCATGCTGCCAATGTGGTTGCATAGGAACCTGGGAGAAAACAGTGAAGGTGCTTCTCTGACAGCCATAGAAGACAATGCCCTCAGGTGGTATAAACTGGTTTCCCATCAAAAAAACTTCTGAGAATGTCAAGCACTTTTGACAGGAAGATTACTTTTTAAAGCCCATTCTGTGCAGAAGCAGATGGCTCACTGCACTCCTGAAGTTTTCCTTGTGCAAGTGAGAAGGCCTAAATATGTCCTAAACTGCTGCTACTATTAAGCTTCACAGATAATTCTTCCTACCTCTTGCAAACACTTCTGTCAAAGTTAGATTAACATCTTTCCTTCAGTGTGGATGAGGGCACTACTGAACTGTACTGAGAAGTAGAGCATTTTACATAACATGCAGAACAGGGCAATTTTGTGTTTGTTTTCCTATCAAAGTGACTCTATATGACAATGTGCAAAGTACGTACAGATGGCAAGAACAGTTATGTTATCAAGTTTGTTTCCTCTGCTGATGCTTACAGAACAATAATTCTAGCTCCCCATTTAAAAGTATGAATAAACGATGAAACAAAATAGCTTTTCCCTCTACCAGCAGAATAGACACTTCAGAGCTTTTTCCCCAGAGTACAGTTATACATGATTAAATGGGACAAGGAGTCTTCTGAAGATCACTGTATTTCTCAGTCATATGCCTTTCAAATTACATCATCCATTTAGCCCCTAATTTTTTTATACTAATTAGGTGTCCTGTTACATTTGTTGTTAGAGAGTGATTCTCATAGCCTGTAATCTGATGGAGATACACAAAATAAGATGATTAATGAAGGAAGTGTCATTTCAGTGCACATCTGTGTCTAGCCATGGGTCCTTAGGACATTTGGCCTTGCCCGAAACAGCTAGGAAACCTTGTTTGTTCGCAGTTTTCTGGGAAATGTTTTGGGATTTGCACAGCTGAGAATGCTTGGTTTGTACTGAAAGAAACTGAAAAGCCCAGACGCAAGAATCCTTCCAAATTAATTAAAACCTCTAACCCTTTCCCATGAAATGCAAGAGGTTCAACTATGATCTGAGTTTTCTATCTGATGAAAACTTAATTTGTTTCTTTTTATACCCATTTGAATAGATACGTCAAATAAAGAAATTTCACTTTCATGATGGTGCAAGTACAATCATATTGGAGAGTTTTGAAAAAAAGAAAAAAGGTGTGAGTCTAGAACAGAGTTAAAACTATGAAACACTTTTGTTATAGAAAGAAAAAGAACAGAAAAAGGGAAAATAAGGATGTACGTAGTATCTATGGGTTCTTTATTCTCAATACTTCTTGAAAAGAAAGTGTTATTTCTTGCATTTTTGAATGTTTCAGGAGCCAGTACTGTTCCTTAGGTTTTGTTCTGATAGAATTGGTTTTTATTAGTGTTTCCCATTCACGGTGTCACAGCTGGAAAATAATTTGTGCAAAAAATGAAGGTACAGCATAACAAAATAAAGAAGTACAAAATATCTACAAGAAAACAAAGCCTCTTTACCATTTTTGTGGTGTTGCAATAAATAATGCATAAACAAAATTTCTAAATTCCTTCATCTGTAGCATTCTCATTGCTTTTACTTCCTTCAACATAAAAAATGTTGATTTTCTTTATATTTGAGATGATACTTAATAGGTTTTTTGTGTGGCAGTGAAATGTTTTTAAATTGTGTTCATACAGACAAGCACTGAAAATGGTTAACTTTTCTTTCTTGTGAGATATTGAACAGGAGACATGAAAATGTTCATCTTCTGTGGTGAGATTCAAGTGAGATTCAGTAAACATCTGCAGTCTTTTTCAGGTAATTAATAAACCAAAAAATATTTCATTTGCTTAAAACATGAGGAAAATAAAATCTCTTTGCCTGATATAGGTATTTAAAAAAAAATCAAATAAGTGAATCAGAAAATTGTTTCCTAAGAAATAATATTAATACCATTTTAAAAATAATTCAGTTAATCCAGGAACTTCCATTGAGTTCCTCACCAATATATTGCTGGCACCACTTCAGCACATTATATTTCTGACATTTGTCTGTCTTTGACCTTTTATGCCAGCTTAAATGCTTGAGATAAGATCCTCCAGTCAGCTGTTGCAATAAAAAATAAAAATGTAGGATGTTGTCACCTTGTCAAGCCCTGTAGCCATCCTCTCAAGTCAGTCATTCATTTCTGGCTTCTGGTGGAAAATTCTCTCTCCAGACGTTGGCTGCCAGTGGAGGGATCAGAAGGTCTCTGAGGTATGAGGGGACGTATGCGACAGACAAATGAAGAATACGAATAACTTTGTGCACTAGGGAAACTTTCTCTACAAAGCAAATTTTATACTAGATTTCATGAGTGCTTTCCAGTTTAATCCCCGAGTGGGATTGTGTGGTGGGGCACCCTGCACTGTTGGCCAGTGTAGTCTCTCTGCAGAGAGAACCCTATAGTGAACTTTCTTGCTGTTAGCAGTGGACACGGGTCCTTTAGATCAAGAAGGAATTTAGGAGCATTCAGTATGATATTATAGCATGTGCTGTTCAATTGCACATATAAAGGGTATTACAGATACCTGTCTGTGCCACGGACAGTGTCTGACATGTAATGCAAAAAGCAGGATCAGAGGTAATGTGGGTTGATTCTGACATCACTTAGCCCTCCACAGTAATATTAAATACTTTTTTTTTTCCAGACCTTTTAACTACTGCAAAATTTAAATTCTGATTTTGCACTCGTTCTGATAGTTACACATATCTGAAAGATGTTT
Source organism: Haliaeetus leucocephalus (assembly GCF_000737465.1). Lineage (NCBI taxonomy): Eukaryota > Metazoa > Chordata > Aves > Accipitriformes > Accipitridae > Haliaeetus > Haliaeetus leucocephalus. Next base: position 10,499,153 of record NW_010972676.1, read on the forward strand.
AAACAGTGTAAATCAAGTGAATCTCACTGGAGAAAATCTGTGCCTGAAATATTAATCCTACAAGTTGAAAACTGGAAGAGAGAGAATCCAAGATTATTGGTACAAAGCAAAGCTTTCCTTTTCTCATGTACAAGTACATTTCAGAAGCAGGAGTTCCAATAATGGCTAAAACCACCAGTGGCAATAATCTGAAAAGGTGTTCATGGTAATGCATTTCTTGGCAATTACACATCATGCCCTATAGATCAGTAAGGTTGTATTAGTTCAGTCCCCTAGAGGAAGAAAAATCACTGATCAAACAGCCATCAGGGACTATAAATAAGGAATATCAGTGTTCAGTCTTTAATATGTATTATATACAGATTTTTAAGTTTGAGACAAAGTGAAATTGTGAGACTGCCTCCAGGGATTGTGTTTTCATTTATAACAAGTAGCTCACAGGAAAGAGGTACTAAATTTAGTTGAACAAGGACCTTTTCCCCAGAATACACAAATATGCACACAAACCTGGTATCACTCCACTGCAGTAGGGACCAGTGTGTATTTTCCATCATTTTTCATGAAAGTATAAGCTGACCGCTTCCCCCTAAGGACTGTTTTAAATACCACTTTTGATCTAGTGAGTAACCCTGCACTCTATAACACCTGAGTGGGATTTTTGCAATTGCTTTGAATTTAACTAATTTAGTTTTCATAGAAACATAGAATGGTATGGTTTGGAAGAGACCTTTAAAGGTCTGGATTTGAGTGCTGAATGATTTATAAAGTGAAACTCCTAGATTTGCCCCACCCCAGGCTACTTTTCTCTCTGTGTGAAAACCTACATGGCTTTTTATAGAGACCATAAAAATATTCTATCCAGTTCTGTCTTGAAATGTTTGTTTTTCCAACATCACTACTGATAGGTTCTACTCACTTCGTATCATCCATATTTTTGCATCCTATTATATGGGAAGATGGGGTTGAGTTATTTTGATATTTGTAATTAGTCAAGTTGTTCTTAGCCCTAATTACAGCAGGTTGATTATACTTCAAGAGGTTTTAAGTGGAAAAATCCTGTATTCTGTGTTTTTGATGGAATTTCTCTTCTTCATCTCATAAACATTTAAGGTGAAATCCCACACTACTGATACAACTAGTGACCTCCTAAGGTCCTTTCCAGCCTGTGCTAATGTGTGCTTTCTAAATCCTACCTGTATAAACAAACCTCCATAATTTTACTGATGTCATTGAAATTGTCCTAAGTAAAAAAAATGCACCAAACAAACAAAAAAACCAACACAAAACCCCACACCAAAAAACCCACCCTGAAATGTTTAATGGCTGTTTCATTTAGTGTGGGGTTTGAGTTTGCTGTTTAAAAGAAAAGGGTGAAAGAAATATGGTTACTGATTTTACAAAAAAATGACTCAAGCTGATAATGTTTTTCTAGATTCTTCAATTGCTTGACAGGTTAGACTCCGAGGTTTCATGAAGAACACATTCTAACAAGGCTTTGTTCCACTGTTTTCTGTAACTGATGCTAAAGGATACAGAATTGCAGATATATATTTCAAAGGTATTCCTGTGCTTTTCCATTGTGATTTTTTGGTGTTTAGACTTTTGACATAAACTAATATTCAAGCACTATGTTTGCCTAGCTTTACTAAAGAGGAAGGTAATATAGCAGCAGAGTAATTTTGACAAATAGAGTTTAAAATACAATTTAATAAACAGCAAAATAATTTAATTTGCTACGTAAGCTGTATATTGTGGGGAGAAATATAAATTCATCCAAGGTTAAGTAAAAAATTCTACTATAATGCGAAAGACTTACTTCTTAATCTTAATGAGGAATCAAAATTTCCAAAGGATCCATAGATGTAAATGGGTAAAATAAATTCATATGAAGTAAAAATGGTTGAAGAACTGCTTGTTATACAAACTTGTGGTAGTGTGCATGAAATCAATTTTATATTCACTGTAACACAATTCTCTTCTAATAGGATAAGTAGACTCCTAAAATAATCTTGTTCAATCAGTTGGTAAAAGTGGTTGTATTTCCCTTAGAAAAACAAATAAACAGTTTGGTATATGTTCAGAAATGGAACACCTAGAAAAAAATTTAAAGAACCCTATACCTGTGGATATGTCCTCCCTGAAGAAGGTTTTATTTAAACTATTAGCAAAACAATCTACTTGCTAGTTCATATTTTCTTCTTCAGCAGAATACTCTGAAACATGCTTTGCCTCTGTAGACTATTCTGCTGTAACTCATCATATCACTGCCTCTTGCTTGTTTTCCTAGAACGAGGTAGGTTTTGCGCATTGGTTTTGGAGCACAGGCAGTCAGTGCAGCCGCAGCAGGCTCCGAGCTGCCTGGGTAGCAGTTCTTCAGCAACCTTGGCTGGGGCTGCCTGAGGAGTGGTGCACATGGGCAAATTTGGCCTGGCCTTCTTTTGATAGCTGGTGTAGGGAGTCCCTAGTTATGGTGCAACCTATGATACTGAGAAATGCTTTCCCGGTTGAGACAGAAAGTTGACGTTTTTGTGTAGGTGTATGAGGAGAGGGTGCCAGGTGTCTAGGGTGATAAGTTTTCCAAAATAATTTGATGTGGCGTCATTTTAGAGGTTAAGACATAGGTGATACTTTCTCTGTGCAATTCTAGCTGGGCAGTTCGATAAATAGATGGCAATAAAGAACTTGAAGTGCATTAGTCAGCTTGGGACTTGGAAACAACCACATATAAGAAGGGGAGGCTTAGGATATTTGCTAGAATGGGTGAGCCTATCTTAGGGTAACTGTTTTTAGTGTATTTTAGCTGTAACTACTAATTGCTTGAAAATGTCTTCATGTCATGTGGAGAGTATTGCACTGTATTTAACCCCATCCTTGCTTCATTTCCCTCTTAAAAAGATGTCTTTTTTTAAAAGTAGGGTAATCTGTGAATTGCTACTGAGCTGGGCAGGAGGTATAGTCAAGTGGTGAAGATATTGCTTATGCATTAACTCTGTAATGGTGTTGCATCTTGGTATGATGCATATTTAACTTAAAGTTATGTTTAATATATGCTAAATAGCCTGTGTAAGTTTAAATAAAACACAGATAGAAGAAAAGTTATTTTTTTCTTAAATAAAAACAGAAATTAAAACTTCCTGTCTAAATTATGAGTATTTGAATTGGTGAATCCTTTAAAATTTTCTCCTATTCATCTTTTCAGCCAGGGGACATGCAGAGAGTACTGCAAAGCAATGATAATTACTTGAGATTAAACACTACCACCAGAGAATCAAAACAAAGGCTGACTCACCAGATTGAACCCACCAACGTTTATTGTAGAAAACAATGTAGTCCTCTGTCTTTGTCATACAGCTCACTTTTCTTGCAAGCAGATTAGACAATTTCTTATCATGGCCTTTGAATTGCAATCACACCCTTTTTCCATTTCTCTGTTTTCATGTGCTGTTTCAGAGAAAACTTGACTATAAATGATCTGACTTACTGTAGCCCTTGGCTTGCCCTCCCTTTTCCCCTCACAACTCTACCTTTCTATCTCTTGACACTGGATATAGAAGTTTCTTGCATACACTGTGTCTGATCTTATCCTCACCCGTACCCCAGTGACTTTCACTTAATTAATCTCCAGATTTCTGTTGTGCCCCTGACTTTCCCTCCCTTATCATTCTTCTGAAGCTCTCTTCCTTTGTTTTTGCCAGCCACAGAGCAATAAGGATGCTGCACAGTAAAACCTTGTGGCCCGTACAAGTACCCCAAATTCATCTTTTCTTATCACTGAGCTCATCCAACGTGTCCATTACCATTGCTGTTTGGAGATAGAGAAGTTGGCTTCTGCCTCTTGTTTTCACCAAAACCTCTAAAGAGAAGAACTAGTTAGAAAGCTTCATTCATGCAGATTTGACTGGTTTTCTGACTGTGTTTCTCCTTTTATATATCATCTCTGGTAGAGTCACCTTAGAACACAAGGTCAGCTACTGTCCTTACCTGAGTTGTTGGTGGACCCACTCTTTTATGTGTTTGTCTCCATCTGTCCAAATGCAATCAGTCAGTTTGCATTCAGTATAACCAACCAGGATTCTTATTATTTACCCTCAGATTTTCATTTTCATGATTTTCTTTCAGTTCTTAAGAAAAAACTGCCTTCTGTTGGCCATTTAGGCCATATTATGCATTATACATTCATCATCTTTGGCTTGCAATATCCAGGCCCTACGCTCATGGCATCTCCAACACTTTCTCTTTTCTTTCCATGTGTTATAACTGAAGTCTATCTACTGCATCCTTCCCTTGGATGTGACAAATACTAAATGCTTTGCTTGTATTCGCTTTCAGTGCCACTTTCAGGTACAATGATCTTTCTCCTGTCTTGTTCCAGCCCCTCTCTGTGGAAATATTTCCTCCCAAACAAGCTGCTTCTCCATACTGTAGCCGCATGCACTCACAGTTGCTTTTGAAATACCAACCCTCATTTCCAGTTAGCCCTTCAGTCCTTGTTAAAACTCTCAAATACACATCTTTTTCCTCTTGCCATGTTTCCTCAGACTCTTGGAATATTAACATACCAAAATACCTCAGTAAGTCCTTTCAGGTACTACTGTAAAACTACATGGTTTTACTGTCCTGATTAAAATAATTTTGACAGTGTTAAATGCAGAAGTGCGCTAAGGTTGCTTCTTGTCACTAACCAGTTTTTGTCTTTGCCTCTTTAATTTGGTTTCTCTTCAACTTGGACTGAAAGCTGTTTAGGACCAGACCTCATTTTTTTATGAACTGATTCATAGCAGAAGTTGTTTCCTTTGTGCTTTTGCACTTGGAAAGCACACACTTTGTAGCAGAATTTTTTTCAATCGTCTTGCAAGATCACCACCTCTTTTTTTTTTTTTTTCCTTCCCTGCTCTTTCCTTGTATGTAAGAGCTTAACTTTCACATGTGCATTTCTCATTAAGGCCTGACTGTTCCCATGAGAAGATCAGAATCTCTCTCTTTCTGCTACATTAGAAATCTAGACAGATGCAATTAGAAAGCAGATGATAATAAACTGTTTGATGTTAAAGCCTTTGAAATTGTTTTAATTTCAGCCATCCTTAAATTCAGTTTCTTATTCCTTTTTACTGAAGTGCATTTTCTTGAAATAAGGATATTTTCTTGTCACTGTAAGGCAGATACCCAGAAGTTGAACATAATGTGTTTATCTTTCTCTGAGTTTCACCAGGCTGTCAGTTTTAAAAAATCAAATTTGAAGTCTGTAATTTCTCGAAGGTCTTTAATTTTGTTTTTAAGAGAGTCTGCTCTATATTTAATTTCCATTATTATTTCCCTCTGGTGATGCCTCCACAGACCTACAAAAGCAGAAAATTAAGAGATGAGTTGAATATAGAAGATCTCCAGGGTCTTTGGAAAAACAAGCATAACTCTCTCCAGCAGCCCCAAACAAACAGTGAAGTATTGTTTAGGTATAGCTTCAAAATATTTGTGCAGGAAAGAAAATAGCTAAAAAAGAAATAAAAGCAGTTCGGATTAATCATGGTTCAGTTTTTATGCCTGTGCACTGTAAAACCAAACGTGCCAATTTTCTGCCATTTCTTAACTCTCATTTCTGGTATGTTGTAAGAGGATAGTACTGCATATGATATCCTAGAAAGAAATTTATGGGGAAGAGCTGAATAACTGCCTTGTTCTAGCTCATCTGAAGTGAATTTTTCTTTCTTCATGAGGGAAAAAAAGTGATGCTTGACCTCAGTAAGTCCGATTTGTAACCTTGGAATTGTGAAGAGTTCATTTCAGTACAAAGTTATATTGAAAGACAGCCCATGGGATGAAGTTTCAGGATGTTTTTTTTACCACAGTGGTTTAAGAATCTACAATATCTGTGCTTTAATGTTGAGAGGGAAAGAGAACACCCTAGTGAAATGACAAGAAGAAAGCCATTATTGCCTAGATCCCAAACTTGCACCTTGAGAAAGCACATTCAGTTGCTTATTGGTCTTGAAACCCTCAATTCTGATGCTTCACCAAAAGGATTTGTTAGGTACAGCCAGGACTGTGTACATCCTAGCTGTGCTGAACTCATAGGTACCTAAGGCCCATTGCACGAGAGTTTGGAGGACCCTATGTCTCCATTCTCATGGGTGTGCACTTTCAGCTATTGGATAAAAGAGGGAGAATAAGAATGTCTGTATTATTGGGCTTGCTTAAATGTGGTTCCAGGCTGCGGAAGGACGCTGTATTTTTGTGCCTTGAGCTTGGGCCAGAAATCAATGAAAGCATTGGTTTCCTCCCAACACTGTGGTAATTTCCCATTTAGAAGAGCTGCCCACTCAACACGTTTGTTTGTTGGAGATCTTGTTATTTACTGTCTGTAACTCAGCTAACACGGGTATTATGCAATTCCCCCTGCTATTGTTCCCCCAGATATCAGCTGGCTTTTCTCTCAAGTAGCACAACTGGTAAATTTAGCCCAATAGCTTACAGCTTATGTTTAGCTTAGAAGAGTATTGAGTCTGTTTCAGAGAAGTTTTTGCACCTAAAAGGTGGGTTTTTTTCCCCTGCATGATGATCTCCCCTATACAAAGGGGGAGATAGGAAGATATAACCCCCGTCCCAAAACTTTGCCTTACTTAAAGCATATATCTTTAGAGTATGATGACTGTGGCAACATTCCTGCTAATTCTGCATAGTTGCTGTATATGGGGTGCGTAATTAAAAGGTGCGACTACCATAAAGCAAAGTGTGTGAGTGAAGTACTTAGACTCTTGCAGAGATTGTTGTAAAAGACACCGTTTCAAGTCAGCTGCAAACAACCCAGTTCAGTGCTCTGTCTGCAGAACAGGTTTTCCACACTAACTCAACAATTTGGCCATACAAAGAATCAGTGGAGGCCTCGTAGTGACTTATCAGGGAAAAGCTCTCAGAGCACGTGTATACTAACAAAAATCTTAGAATTAAAGGGAAGACTTTGAGCAGCCCATGATCTAAATGAGTTAAATATTTATGAACAAATAATTCAGGCAGGAATAATTTTCTAACAGTTTTGAGAACTGCAAGACCTCTTGGAATATCCTATGATCTAGATAGCATAAGCGCTTATAGCAGTGCAATAAAAATACATGCATCTTGCCCAAATTCTTAAATATACTTACCAAAAATAGGTTGATGTTGTCCACCTCTTGACTATGAAACTTGCTTTTTATATGCATATTGGGAATTTTTATTTGCATGTATGTGCTATATGATCCATAGAACAACATCTCAAATACTGAGTATGTGAAATACTCATTTATATTTTTTTATTCCTGGTTTAAAATGTTGCCTCATTTCACCTTTCCCTCAAGATGTGACATTAATTCATTTTATAAAGGCCTGTCACATTGGTTTCATTTTAAATGGGGTGTATATAATTTCTTTAAAGGGGGGAAAAACCTGTTACTTGTGAAAATTATTTTTAATGTAACTTGGCTAAACTGCAGATTGAGTGAATTAACATATCTGTTAAAATCTAGTCTAAGTGCAAGATTTAATTTTGGGTGATTTCATTGACCTGAGAGGATTTTATGTCTAATTTGGCTTCTCTGGGGTTTTGACATTATTGCTTGAGCTCTTATAATATAAAAAAAGGCTGGACTTTTGATAGCCCTTATAATTAAATCTCAGTGACATCCGCAATGTGATGAGACTGTTAATACAGGCCCAGAACATGAAGGCCTGAGGCCGTGTCTTCACCAAATCAATCTGCAGCCTTTTCCCCATTTGCTGGGGGGCTTGGTGGACACAGCAACAGCAACACAGACCTTTGCCCTCAAAGGATTTGGCTTCAAGAGCTCTGGCTGCTGCCTAACGCTGTCTGAGCCACGCTAGCGCCAGAGACAGCTAAGTCTTCTGCCATTCCTATTTGCAGATCTATTTTAAGATCTTGACAGGCATAGTGGCCTGATACAGAAGGATCAGGAATAAGCAGTCATAGGCACAGAACTTACTTTACTCTGCTCTTGCCCTTGAGCATATTACAGTGCATCAGCATAAAAGAGCAGAAGGGATATCTTTGCATGTTTTATACTGGGAGCATAGCTGTGCTTTGGAATGTATTCCAAAGTTCATGACAAGCCAACCTGAAATATTCCATGTGCACAATATATATGAAATAGTTGTATAAACCCCTGTGTTTCACTGGTCCATCATCCATGAGCTTTCCTTACCTGGTGGGATTTGCTCAGTTACTGCCTATGTGGGAAAAAATCAAAGGGGTTTTCTGCACTAGTCTCATTAGCAGATGCTAAGCACTTGCCTAAAGGAAAAGGGAGTTTTTGAAAGCCACCCAAAAGAAAACGGAGGGGCCACAACAGAGTTCAAACAAGCTAGCAGACTTTTAAAGCTACATGCTGACGACACTGGTTGGTAGCATATACTGCATGGTAGCACAGCTATGGAGACTTTCAAGAGAACAGCGTATTTTCTAGTATGTTTATAACCAGTTCTGTAAGAAACAGCATGTTGTCATGTGATAGCACGAAGCAGGATTTCAGCTGCTCTTTAGGTAGATGCTGCTATTACATGCGACCCCAGCAGAGTGAAATATGTCCTTTTCCAAAGGCTGGTGCTCAGATGAAATTTGGAGGTTTGTGTGATAATCCTTTAACTGGCCAGGCCTTTTGCTTACTGACAGTTCAAGCCAGAAGCTTTTGCACTTGACTGTTCAGGTATGAAGTTTTTGGAATAGATGAAACTTCATTTTAAATGCAGTCTAGCCTTTTTCTCATTCAGAATCTGTGGCAACATAACAACAGGTGCTTATATTTGAATAACAATTAGCCTAAAAAGCTTTTTCTTCAAATGAGGTCAAACTTCAACTAAGTTTTTGTTGTATCACTGTATTTGTTTAGATTTCTTATTTTTCTTTTAATGTAGTTGTACCTATTCATGGCTGTATGTGTTCTGAAGAAAAAGTGGTCAGATATCTTGGTTTCTGGTGTGGTCTTAGTCAGTGGAAGACATAATGGCTATTGTATAACTGTCAAATCTAAATCCATGCACTTAGTCTCAGAAAACTTTCAGGTGTATAGATCCTTTCTCAATAAGGAGGAAATAGTGGGATTTCTTTTTTCTTGTTCCTAGAAGTCAGAGGAAGTGCGTTGAAATTAAGACTTGTACCTTATGCTTATGTTGTGATATTTATGGTGGAAAAGCGAGGAAAGTCCCTTATTTATTAAAATATCTGGAGAATCACCTATCTCATGGCAAAATAATTTTCTCTCTCAAGTACATTTAAGAAAGAAAATATAATCTTATTATATTACTTTTATTTTGCTTTTGTTTTTTTAAGTTCTGATGGTATGATTTCCATATTTATTCAAATACTGAATAATGTTTATTGATTGGAAAATTTATTCTGCTCTCCTGCGACATTACCACAGATAAAATGAAGAGGTGAAATTTGGATTCGGTATTTCTCAGTGCTGTGGGTTTGGTTTTGCTCATATTTTTCAATGTGAATTTCTGGTTCAAATTTATTTGTTAATAAGGTATTATTTAAATTCTTATTTAAAAAGTGATAGGTGGAATGGGGTCTTTTTTGCTACCAACTTTATGGACATGAAAGGTGATAGTTTAGGAATAGAACCTAGTTATATTCAACTGTATAGCTGTACATTGAAACTCTTTTCAAAAATAGTTTTTTCTAAAACACTGAAGGATAGACTAATTAAACTGATGTTTGTGAGAGTTTTGGCTAAACAGATCGGTTTACTGAATCCAAGTTAAATCAACAACATCTGTCTACACAGGGGATTGCATTTATACTGATTTTAAAAATTATATTGTATAAGCAGGTGATGGATTCAAATGCATGCATAAAATTTAAATTCCTTGTTTGTTTATTGTCCTGTTCCAAATCATATTATGAATATGACACATTTGCTGTTACTCGGGCAAAGCCTAATGGGAATTTTGTTTAGAAATTTTTTCTGTATTTTTCACAGTGGCTAGGTACACAAGAGATGGTATTGACTTTTTTTACAGTGCTGATACCTTTTATGTGGCATCAGATAGTGAATTTTAAATCAGATGTTCAGTTTGCCATCTACCCGTGTATTTGGTCTATTAATATAAAAAGACAAATTAAAATAAGGAACTATATAATACAAAAAATGAAGGTGAAAGTAATCAATTTATTTTTATTTTTTGGGAGGGTATTTATCTGTGATGATCATGTACATGGTTTTCAATACAGAATGAACTTAGGACTTATCTTTTTTATTATTTCAAAGTAATAATGTTGCTTCTTATAGCAAAATAAATATATAAATTAATCAACTGAGATAAGTTAGGGCTACCTCCTCACGCATATATTATCATCAATGGGTTGTTCTGAAATTAATTTTAAACAGACTGTCACATGGTTTGTAAATTCAATGTTAAAATTCTTGAGAAGTGGGGAATTACTGAAGAAACAGTTTTAACGGGGAGTTACTATCTCTTGCACTCTTACTGACCCTGTAAGCAGAAGGATCTTTCTGCAGTATTGATCTTCCCTTCCTGTGGTGACGATAGTCAAGCTGTCTTGGCTACTATGAAAAAACATACTGAAGTCTTTATCTCATGGTTCAACTGCTGTGAGACTCAAAAAGTTGCACTGTCTTCTCCTTTAGCCCCAGATGTTGAAAGGAGTTATGTATCATGAAAAATGGCACTTGATGCAAAAAACTGTTTGTTTGGGTTTTTTTTGTGTTTTTTTATTTGGACTGTTAAGGTACCTAAACTGGAACTGATCAGAAACTATTCCAATTAAACAGATATTTTTCCAGGAAAACATTGATTAGGGAAACACAAGCTTTCCTCAGGAGCATACCAGTTTTGAAAACTTCTTGGTTTAGTCCTACGTCCATAGTAGAGTTGTGGTTTAATTCACGGTGATGTCTGTCTGCATTAAACTTGTGTTGAGAAGTAGTGTCTGATGCTGCAAAATTTTTCAGTACACATTTTATGTTAACTTACTGGCCATCAGGTTCATGAATATGGTCAGTTGTGCTTTCCCATTGGTTGAATTAGGTTTTCAACACGGGAAAAATGGTTTCCCATTCAACATTATTTTCAGCTCCTGGTAGGACTGTGTGTGTTTGGGATTTTACTACAAAAGTTTTTATTACATTCTGTGACCTTCAGTTTCTGGGATATGTAAAAGAATATATAAATAAATTGTTATGGGGTTTGATACATACATTTCTACATGGAAAACTTTCATTGTTATGTGTTGTGAATCAGCATCAATGTAGAAGTTAACCCTTTAAGAATGTGTGCTAATAGTTCAAAGAAAAAATAATTTGGATGAAATAGTAGGTTGCTTTACTAAATCTCATTTAAACACAATTAGGTTTTCTTTGTGCTTTGACAAAACACCATAAACTTTTATAACTTCCAAGTTACAATCTTGCCCTTTCTACAGAGTTAATTAAAGCTGTTGAACGGTATACTCAATAACACGAGCATAAAGAAGAATAAGCAGCAATACCTGTCTAGCACTAACTCATCTTGCAATCAATGGACATGTTTATAGTTTTATTCAGCAACAGACCTGCTTTAATAAAACAACACTTTTCAGGTACCAATAAAACTGGGTGTTTGGTGGAATTTGAAAGAAGGGTAACAGAATTGAAAATTTGTCTAGCAGCAGCTAGTAAATCTTTGATACATACATAAAAGTCTTAATCTTGTGTCTGACATTTACATCTTTGTCTTATTCAGAACTAGATATATCTTATTTGCAGCTGAACATAGAAGTCCAATAACATTAACTTGGTATGGTTAGCTAATTTGATTCTTTTTCCATCTTCTTTCAAATAAGGAAAGACATCTAGAGAATCTTTTCTCACAGCATATAGAGAAACTGATCATCTCTCTAAAGAATACCTTCCATCATCAACACCCAAAATGCTTTAATGGCAGTGGGTTCTCATTCACATCAAAAAGTTCATTAATAGCATTTAATGGGTAGCAATTTAATGGAGACTGTTCCACTGTACCTGATGGTACAGAAAGCTTTTCATAGCAGGGAAAAGCAGGAAGCTTGTTTTGGGCTGTGAGAACACTTCAGCAACTTAAATGTTACCCAACAATTTCTCTCAAAAAACATCATCCAAGGCAACTTCTAGAATAAGTTAGGACATGCACAATGAAGTTGTGTTCTTTAGCATTGTCAAGGATATAGTTAATAACAGTGCAAAATTCTTTATTCAGTTCCTTCCCTGACTCGTTTCTTACTGCATTTGTACTTCATTTTAAGCAAGTCTGCTCTCATAGTCCCAAAACCTTACTTTTAATATCTTGGTGAAAAATATTATTTATCAGACTTCTGAGGTAACTTTCTTTAAGTTCCTGTGTTGCTTTTGAAGACTTTGAGTTGAAATATTACCTCAGCATGATTGTTTATCTCATGAGACTTGTTGAAATAACACACAAAGCTATGTGTGGATGCCACAAGAAAATATCAACAGACTTCAAGTTTTCTTTTGTATTCCTGCTGTTACTCCTAGTATATAAATTGCACTGTTGAGCTTTAAAATAAGAATGGAGCTTAGTGAACAGGGGTATGCAGATATGGGTGTCTTTTCAAAGTACCTTATTGGGTGACTGAGTTAAGTCTATGAAATCATAACCCTGTAAACTTTTCATAAAGACTGCTGAAGGAAATGCAAGCATATGTAAAGCCTATGCATTTTACAAGGAATTTGTGATCATACAGACTAACTATGTAATTACAAGTCATCAAAAAGATTAATAGAATCTGAAAGCTAGCTATTTAGAGATACCAAAGGTAATTAAAAGCAAACAAAACCCCCTGAAGCTCTTCCTTTCCAACTACTATTGTTAAACCATAAGAAAATGATAAATTATTTTCATTTTTAGAAAGATAATAAGCTTTTAAAATATTTGAATTGTCATGTCAGGTCCAGAGCTTTCAGCAAGGCCCATTGTCTGCTGCTGATGCAGAGTCTGGACATGTTAGTGCTAAATATTGGAGTTCTGCCTACAAAAAAGATGCCAAATTTAAAGTAATCTTTGAAGTCCAGTGATGAAGCTGATACTGCTTTGGATAAAATTAACATTTAAAAGAGAATAGTAATACATAGACTCTGAAATGAGTGTAAGTTCTGCCAAATGAGTTACTTATGTATTAGATGCGTGTATTTCAACAGTTATTATTATTTTAGATGAAGCAAACTAATAAGACAAATGTCAAAGAGGCCCTCTAATTATGATATATTAACTTGTATATTTATCTCAAAAAAATGCAAAAAGACAAGCTTGTCTAAATAAAGATCAGGGAAATGAAAGGAAATGTCAACAGCGATCTGTAATTGGCTAGTGTGAAATCCAAGTACAGAAGCTACTTTCATGCACCATAACAACAAACGTCGGAAAGCAGGCCACATTTTCAACACAGCAAAGTGAATGAAACATAATTCATATTGAGGATGCAACACCCTTCTCTCTTCTACCCCCTGTATTTTGCAAGATTAGCAGTTCAAATGGAAAAATGCTTTTGGTGGATTAAGGACCCCTGGAGATAGTACAGGAATCCAGAATTTGCGCTACAAGCTTTTTATCCTTTTTATCCCTTATGTATTTTTCTCTCTACGTATAATAAACCATGCAATAATGCTTTAACCTGTAAAACTTCAAAACCCTTTGGGCTCTACCATGTGCAGTTAACTGGGCTTGACTTAGTTTGGTAATGTTTCTGTCCTTTTTAAGTGGTTGTGTTTTCTTTCTCATCCCCAGTTAAAGCTAGATTTTTGTACCTCTAAGAGGATTTGAAACAGGTTATGTCTGTTTCATGTCACATTATAACGAATGGTCCTTTATCCTGATTACTAAATTATACATTCAAATAATATACAGACAAAATTGTAATACCCTATAACATTTACATTTATCTGCATTTATTCCATTGTCAGAAATAATGAAAAATAATATATTAATTATACAAATGAAGTATCAGTGAAACAGAATAGTATTCACTGTATTTAAATATTTCATTATACTATCCAGGACAGTGAATTCATTAAGCTGTCTATTATGTCATACATAATATTGTAACATTAGAACTCCATTTCATAAACCTTAAACATTTCTTGGCTAATAAAGTTTTTAATTGGTGAGTATGATCACATAGGTCAACTTGAAGAAAACCTAGACTTAAATGTATCGTTTTAGCCATGATATTTGGTATAGACTATTAACTGTGAATTTCTCCTTGTTGGGATTATGAAGTACTAAGGAATGCATCTCCAGGTTTATTCACTGACTACTGAGCAAGTAAGGTTTTTCTTTGCTGTTCCTTTAGGAAGTGGGGAATCTCTTCTAATTTGTATTTCACAAATTCCTTCCTGTTTTGGTAGCCTCGTTGTTGTTTTTTTTCTGCAGATCCTAAAGCAAGTATCTGTCCTGTTTGTGATCTTTTTGCCCTTGCTTTCAAGTCTTAGGGAATTGAGCTTCACTTACATGAATAGTATTAAAGGAAAAGTTAAGATGGAATGTTTGTGTAATCACTGAAAATGAATTCTAAGTTACATACCCAGCTATAAAAATCTATGGTTGCGTTGAGTAACTGCATATTCCATTTAGCTGAAAGAGCACAGTGTAATTTGCAAATATTACAAATGGCTAAGGAGTTTTTACTAAGCAATGGATGACAAACACGTTTTCACTGATATGGATACAGTTTCTATTCCATGAACTGATATCTCATGTCTAAGCTGTGATGCCTAGTTTACACCTAATTGCTGTACAAACAGTTAGAGAATAGAAGGCTATAAAATCTGAATTCTGTCTTAAACCACTTCCAGTGTTGTTACCAATATTTTCTAAAGAGAGGAAAATATTGCCATATGTTGTCAGTAAGGAGATTAGAGTCTTTGTAGGGCTTGTCAAAGCCCCACTTGGTAGCTAGGTGGGCATTGATAAGGAATCTACATTCCTGGAGAGAGATCTGCAATGCATCTTGTTGAAAAGCTTGTGTCTTCAAGGTGTTCAAAGTACGCTTATATTATCTCTTTGCAAATTTTCCTAACAGAATATACTGTCCATTGACCTCATGGTAAGAAATCAGCTGTTTCCTTTGGAAAAGGAAACCAGCAGGAGGAAGAGAAGAGGTATTCTTTATACAAATAAGTACCAGAAAGAACAAGCCAATTCTGTTTTCGTACAGCTATGTTGTATCTGATACCAGCAGGAATCTCAGGATAAATTTAAGTAAATTTATATAAGTTACTTAGAAAACTAAGTAAATTTAGTTCTGCTTGAACTGTTTTTAGGATATACTACTTTACTATAGTGCTGCAGTGGAAAAAGTGTGATTGACTCTTGTTAGTTTAAAGTAGACTAGGAGATTATCTTTCTACTCTTCTTATAGAATTAAATAACTGACATACTTGTATTGTAAGGTGAAAAACTGATTTTAAAACTTGAGGTGCACCATGAGAGGAAAATAGTTCAATGAAAAGGCTGACCAATTTTGATGTGAGACATGACAGTCCATTACACACGTGGAAGTTTAAATTCAAACTGTAAAATGTCTTGGTTTGCACCAGTCAGTCTTAGCAGTTCCACAGAAGTCTTTGGTGTAAGCAAGCTGGTAATTGCTTGGGTGAAACACAGGTTGTTATTTCATAAGAATAATTAATACAGTTTATTATGGTTAATGATTACATCTAGTATTCCAGATTACCAATAAAATTATCAATATCAAAATCATGATGATTTGCACTGTCTATGCTATTTGATCACTATGCTGAGTCACTCTTTATCTGAATAGACATACAAGGGCCTTTGCTCTAGTAAAGTCTGTTTTCCCAGGGTATCTCAATGGCTGAGTGTTTATGAAAGTGTATGAGCAAGTGAGAAAGCACCTAATGCAGTTGTTGGTTTGTGTTGAAAACTAGCCATCCATTTTTAATCACTGAATGCCCTGAATCTGCACCTACTTTCCTGTATACTAGTAGAATTGCATAGTACCCTGCAATTACAGTGTCTTGTTTTTCCCTATCCAGCAGATTCTGGGAAGCAGGACACTGCAATTGCAGAGTATTGTGCATTTCTACTGGGATGGTAGTTGCAGAAAACTTGAAAAGGATATTTCTGAAAACTCATGGATACCTTGCTGTTTGCTTAGGGCACTTTCTGAACTTTGTACTTACTCATTCTTCAGTGATGGACATTTCTGCTGCGCATTTTGAAAAGCAATCTGAAACATCTGTAGGAGAGGAGCAAAGTAGAAAGCCAGACATTGACTGTGGCGGTGTAAATTTTGCTACAGTGTCGACCCTGCTCAGTTTCATTCTTGTCAGGGAAGTGCAAAATCTCCAAGCAACAGCTCGGAGATTAACTCCCTTCTGGATGGCAAGTCCTTAGTGAGTGTGCAGTAGTGTTGCTGTCCCATTTTTGCCATTTGGATAGTTCTGTTCCCATTGCAGCTTGCAAACTTTGACAACTCTCTTTGGAGGTCTCTTTCTTCCATCCCATTTTTAGAAATAATCCTTCAGAGATCTCTTTTTATCTAGCTCTCCTCTGTCCTTCAGATCAGTGTTGCGTTCAAAAAATTCTTCCCTTTTCTGGACCTCAGGTTTGTCAGGTTTCCTCTGCCCATGGGTACAGATAGCCATAATAGAAAGCACAAGGGGAGGTATATGTCCATCCCATTACTTAAATTGAGAAGGTCATTAGATTTCAGTGGCCTTCATGTGGTAATTAGTGTGGGAGAAAAAAAAAAAATTTTTTCTTGTAAAAGGCTTATTCTTGCAAATTCTGTAATCTGAAGTGTAGTTTTTCATGCTGGACCTGCACTGATACTGGAAATCTGTCAAAAGAGAATGGTAAAGGAGTTGGATGACCTAGAATCAATCTCTGTTAAGGCCATATTGGGCCAGATGGTGGTCAAAATGCTGAAGTTTTTTGGATAATGCTGTGCTGTGTGGATGTGCAGTGTACTTGAATTATCCTTTGGACATGGGTTGTGGTGGATGAGGTTAGCAATACAAATGTATATGTCTCATATAACTGTAACAGTGTGGTAAAAAGTGACTATATCCTATTGGGAATACATATTAATATGTAATTGTTTTCATTTGGAATTTAATTAGTCTCAGATTATCCTTCTTGCTTTGTAGATATCATTTTGATTAGGTAGAAGATTGATTTTGCATGGAATACTTCCTGGCTCCTAACAAAGTTATATTCCAAGCGCTATCTCTGAAGTTTCAGGGAAAGTAACATTCAGTTTTCCCATACTAGTTGCAATGTCACATTCAAATGCTTAGATAAAATATAGCCTTCAGATGAGATATTTTTAGAGTATCATCACAGTATCTTTAATTGTGTATGGAGTAGAAAGGAATGGTCACAGCCTTTCATTTTCCTGCATACTGGCTAAGAGTAATATGTATATGAGCCATAGAACAAAATTTTATTTGTTTTACAAATAAACAAACATAAACTTGTGCAGGATTAATTGTAAATCAAAGGCATAGAAACATAAGTGCGTTGTACCTCATTCTTTTCCAAAATCACCTTCACTGGGAACTAGGCATAAGAAGGTAGCATAGAATGCACCCTGCAACTATATCAATAATCCCAATTTTCCAGCCTCAAACTGTATTCTCTTATAGCAGTTTTTGAAAAATAATTTTGAACTCCTTTTTTCCCCCTCATTATTGTATTATAATGAGTATATTTCTGTTTTCAGAATGAATCAGATTTTTTTTTTCATATTCTTTGAATTTTGTCTCACCTAATCAACAGAATTGACAAATAAAGCTGACAAGCAGAATGCAGAAAATCAAATGGATAAATAACTGTCCTCGTTTCAGCTGGGATAGAGTTAACTTTCTTTCTAGTAGCTGGCATAGTGTTATGTTTTGGATTCAGTGTGAGAAGAATGTTGATAACACACTGATGTTTTCAGTTGTTGCTAAGTAGTGTTTATACTAAGTCAAGGATTTTTCGGCTTCTGATGCCCAGCCAGCAAGAAGGCTGGAGGAGCACAAGAAGTTGGGAGGGGACACAGCCAGGGCAGCTGACCCAAACTGGCCAAAGGGGTATTCCATACCATGTGACATTGCGTCTAGTATATAAGCTGGGGGGAGTTGGCCTGGGTGGGATCGCTGCTTGGGAACTAACTGGGCATCAGTCAGCGAGTGCTGAGCAATTACATTGTGCATCACTGGTTTTGTATATTCCAATTTTTACTATTATTATTTTCATATTATTATTATTGTTATCATCATCATCATTGTTATTTTCTTCCTTTCTGTTCTATTAAACAGTTCTTATCTCAACCCACAAGTTTTTCTTTTTTCCTCCCAATTATGTCGCCCATCTAATTGGGTGGGGGGGAAGTAAGCGAGCATCTGTGTGGTGCTTAGTTGCTGGCTGGGGTTAAACCATGGCAATAACTAAATAGAAAAATAAATTTTTGATCTGAATTATGACAGGTTGTATCCTCACATCAGACCTTACTAGCTAAAATACCACATTTTATATTCACCTGTGCACTAACAGAAGTAGAAATTAAGTAAGGTTGCAGATAGATGGGGATATCTTTTAGTGACTCCACAAAAACTCAGTAGCTCAGAGCTCCTCTAGTTCTCTCCTATTTCTGTTTTAGAGTTTCTGTCTCTGCAAATTTTCTATGAAGTAAATATCCAGGCTGAGAGAGACACGGAACTAGAGAAAAGGATTCACATTTTTGGAGGACTAGAGAATCTGAGTAAGTTTGAAAGTTACTCCTGATTATGACTAGGGGATAACCACTGAGCCTGAGGATTGGGAACCTTGGCACAGCTAAACAAATCCTGTTTCTGTAATGAATACATAATTTAATGTCCTTCCTGATGCTTGTCTTCATGTGGGATAAGGTATGTAACCCCAACTCTACTCACTTAGTGTTGCCTACAGCTTTTCAGCCTCTTCTTGAGTTCTGTGCAGTGACAAAAAAGGGCAGATACCAGATGGATAATACTGTCCAGATTATGGATACCAGATGTGTAATACCTGTATTCCACTATTGAATGAAGTTGCCATTGGAGATGTAAATAGATAAAAGAAATCTGAGAGCTTGTAAAATCAACCAGTTTGCAAGAAGAGCCAGCAGCTTGGAAATCTTTCGCAAAAGATCCTGACTACTGAGCTAGAGTGATGTAATGGTCTCTATCACTTACAAGAACTCTCACAATAGAAAAAAAAACCAGAAAAATCAATACCCTTTTCAGTATAGTCAAAGCTTGAAATATTTCATTTCAGTGAACAGTAGTAGATTTTTATTTAAAGAAAGCAAGCGATTTCTCATACCAGGACTAAATAAGTCTTTTTTGTTTGTTTGTTTGTTTTTGTTTCATGAAAAAGATTAAAACCCCTGAACCAGATAGTTTAACGCAGGTGCGAGTGGTAGCAAGGAGCCACAAATCTGGGTTAATGTTGTCTGTAAGTCCAGAATAGGTTTCACAGATTTCAAGTGGCTGAAGAAAGGGTAGACTCACAGGTAAAGAATAATAATAGTATAAAATGACAGTGAATACCATAATGACTCTTAGTAAGGTTGTAAATGTAAGGTGTACCTTACAAATGCTGCAGTGCATGACAGCGCGTTTCTACAACCTTAGTAAATATCAGCCAGGAGAGGATGTTGCAACTGGAAAGGCGGAAGAAAAAGAGATGATCAAGATTTGGTTTGTCATTTATTTAAATTTAATTTATTCATTATGGTTCTATTCCTTCTTCTATTTTCATTCTTACTTATTAAAAAGAAGTTTTAAATGTAAGCTCTTAACCAAAGCACTTGTTTCCCCAGTGAGATCACTGCTATGAATGAGACACATTCCTATTGTACATATCAATTTTATCCACTCATAATTGAACTCTAACAAAGTGTGTGCACTTCCAGACTTGGGGCCAGAAGGGTTGTCATTTATTGTTTAAGGAAAAAGAAAGGAAGAAATAAGAGACCTACAGCCCTCTGCAGTGTGAAGTTTTCCATTAAAAAAAAATCTTTTTACTATCTGTCTCCCTGTCACCCAGCTAAGCACCTGTATGTTCATAATAATATGCATATTTTTCTTAGACAGTGAGAAGTGATGAGTCACTGCAAAGTTGTTTCTTGAGAGAGGGAGCCCAGCAATGCTGCTGACAGTGTGCTTACCAGGACAGGAGTTGATCTGAGATAGGGCTATGCTCTAATTACTGAAGTGTCAAGCTCTGGTAGAGTATTTGCTGAATTCCTTCTTTCCAGCCTCTTTAACCTACACAAGGATGTGTAATTTGAAGGAGGTAAAGAGCTAGCAGTCTCTGTGTAGTCTAACAGGAAATGTTCAATATAAAATAGGGAAACTCACCCAAAGAGGTTTTAGAAATAGTCCTAGTTCTTCACTGAAACACAGTGTCTAACAGGTTCACCTTGGCCTTGGTGAAGTGAAAGCTGTCTGTCCTTATTCTTATGCATTTCTGCTCTAAGCTAACACAGAAAGTTTAAGACTCAGAGCTCAGCCAGTTGCTGTAGCCGTTCCACTCTGTTGTAATCCTCCACATCTGTGTTTGCAACTGGACACACCTCTTTGTCCGTCCATGTGTCAGATTTTTGTCCTGCTTGGGTAGCCATGTTGTGCACATATATAATAATGATTTTATGTTAGCCATTGACCTTGGGTTTGTCAGTGAATGTCCCCATATTTGGGTCATTCTGTCCTCAGGGCTACAGTCTGCAGTTCTGACATTTACTGCAGGGAGCAAGTAATTAGAAAGTCAGGAGGAATATCTGGGTAGGGAGGAAATATGACATTGAAATCTGAGAGGAGTAAAAAATGTTGACTTTCATCTATCATGAAAGAAAATGTGCCAGAAATCTTGGAAGTTCTGAAGGCTGTGGCCAGTGTGTACAGGAGGATGTTAGAAAGAAATTCAGCGACCAGGATCAGTAAGCTTGGAGAACTGAAATGTTATAAGAGGAAAATAACAGATGAGAATGTTCATAAAGGGACAATAAAATTTAGCCAATAAATCTCAAACCTTCCTGACCACTTGTATTTTCTCACTGGAAATCTTATGAAGCAGTTTTGAAGGTCAAATCTATAGTGATAATGTATCTGATGCAAGAGCCAAAACACTATGATGCTTGTTTGTTTATTGGTGAGGAAACCTTCTACATATAAATTGAAACCTCTTAATTTATTCAGAAGCTATTGGTCTACTCAAGTGACACAGTTTTAACATCTTTTAAATGCAACACGGTAGATGAAAATGTTGGGCATACCTGCCAAACAGTATGAAAATAGAGGAGATAGATTTTTCATTGCAGTTGCAATATTAATGTAGGATTAAGGGAACAGGACTACCATAAGAATTTACGGAGCAGAGCTATAGATGGAAAGAGTGTTTCATAGGCACCTTCTTGTGAAAAAGACATGTTCATTTCAGATTTGAGGAAGCTTTCTGCCCTCAAAGAATAAGGGAGATGCATCATTCATTGTACTAGTAGTAGAAGTAAAGATTCCAACAATGGTAGAGCAAAACACAGAGCTGTAGTGGAGGCACTTTTATTATTATTAATTTTTTTTTAAAAAGTATTTTAATTAACTCAGGATTATGAAGAAGCGTGACTGCCACCAGGTGGATGGGCCAGCCAAGCCTCACAGGAAAGTCCATACTTGCTGGTGGAGTTTGTGTATTGGAAGGAGAGTCAGGAATGATTGGAAAGTACAAAGTATACTGGCAAAAAAGCTGCAGTGCACTAAGTGACTTAGTTTAAGACACACCTCCCTCCTCTGCAGAGCTCATAGTCTAAACAGATAAGACAGAGTTTCCATCTGGGAGAAGGAGCATTTTTTTACTCCCACTTCACATGTAGGGGGAACTGAAGCACAGAGAGTTCCTATTCAGATTAGCTGTGACTGGGACATGGTTAAATGCTGAAATCAGTGAACTCTCACCATTGCTCTGTTTCTTTCTTTGTACTATATGGCAGATGAACACCACCATTCAAACGTCCCAGCTAGAGAAATGAGATAAAGAAATAGTTTTTGGAAATGACTTGGTGTAAGTCTCTGATGGTGTGGACAAGTTGCATAACTGTCTTCTGAGTCAGCATCCATTTCTGTAAATGCTTAAAGAATAAACACATTTTAAATTGCTTTACTCTTTCAACACTGGCATCAGGTGAGTTGTGAATTTGTGCAGTTCACAAAAGAAGACTAAGTCATTATTTTAAAATCGGAGGCACTATATCCAACATGCTATCCCAGAGCTTTGACCATATGGTCCTCTTTCCTGTTTTTCTTCTGGAAAAAAAAAAAAAAAAAAGTTGAGTACTTGAATGTATTCTGCTATCTTAAAACCACGAAACTACGAATTCTGCTGATATAAATTACATGGTTTATTTTTTTATTTCATATTACTTAGAATACCTGTTATTTGAAGTGAAAACATGGCTATGTTTTATAAAAGGTTTTCTATAGTGTTTGAATGATATCAATCCTGATACTTCAGTGATCACATTCTTCATAGCAAAGTCCAAAATTATTTGCAATAATTCATTAGGATAGTACTAAAACTAGGGAAAAATAGGCTTTCAAAATCAAGCTTTAATTTGAGCATCTACATCAATGTTAGGCATTTAAATAAATGTCCTTATGTGCCTGCAGGTCAATTATTCTGACTTACAGTGTATGGAAGTTTGATGATTTTTTGTGAGAACTGGTTAAGTGAAAAGCAAATATCCAAAATTGCATAAGGTGCTTTTTTGTAATAGGACAGTTTCTCTGTGATCCAAGACAGTACTTGCCTTTTTTTTCACAGCTCTTATTCAGCCTAAATAGAAAAACCATCCCACATTCTGTGTATGGAATATTAAACACTGTGTGAGAATGCATCTCTCCTACATGAGAAGAACGACTACTGTGGGTAGATGATTCTCTGCCAATTCTGAAATTTCACAAAGCAATTCATCAGGCCCAGCTATGAGGAAATATGTTTTGGCATATACAGAAATAAACAGGAGTGGGAGCTAAATATTTAATACATTTAATGAAATGGTTTTCCTTCTCTTTTATGCATGAAATTTCTCCCCACTACTTAAACAGTTAGGTTTGAACCTTCAGGTTTTTTTAGTTTATTGCTCACTGTGCCGTCTATTCTCTTTAAATTTGGCCAGGTTGTTTAATTCCTCAGGGGTCATGAAGATGAATTAATTAACACTAGTTAAGCAGGTTGAGATATCAACATAAAAGACACTGTAAAGCTGAAGTTCTACATATTACTGTAAAATTACATAGGCTGTAAGGTGAAACTTATTGGACAGTATATTGCCCCATGAACTTTTCATTTTAGCTGTCACTGAGGAGTTGTTTTCAGTAGGTCATTATACACCAACATGTAGCTCTGAGGGAAGCATAAAAGCCCATCTTTGCAATTCAAATGAAGAGTAACCTATTTATAATTTCATTATTATTTTATTACTGTATGACTTCTGCTATTTGTAAATGTCAAATACAAAAAAGAGTGCTTCAATTTAACCTTCCCTGTCATAGAATAAAAGCTTTATTTCCACTGTCTTTAAGGAAGTACTTCATGTCTGAGAGTAAAATATGTTAGACTTAGCTCAATAGAGAATCATTTTGATGTGAATGGGGATGGGGAAGGATGGCATTTTTCTTTTAAAGCTAATTTTATACACACAGGACATACAAGCACACAATATTTCCAACTGAGCTTAGTCAGTCACTTCAAACATTAAATGGTCTTATTCTCAGTCTGTTCTTTTTCTCCTGCTCTCTTTTGAAAGTAGGCAATTCATTCAACATAGATTGTATAAAGCTTTAAAGAAGGAAAACAGATTTCTATATCTCAACCTGTCATATACATCCCATCATCACTATATTTTTGTGTGTGTGTGTATGTATCATTAAAACCAATTGAAAAAAAAGTAGGGAGTTTCTCCCATAGAGCCATCATCAGTGTCAGGAAAAATGTCACAATAATGGAGAGACTGCTTATTATGTTGACAATTTGTGAATAATCTACCTTTTCTAAATTTGTGTGCATTTAACCCAAACTTAAAACAAAAATTAAGGGGCATAGAATGTGCTCAATTTGCTGTTTTGAGGCAGTTCTTGAATCCTATTCTAGATTTAGAGGTCAGCAATCTCTCTTTGATTTTAGCAGCCAATGGAGGAGAGCCTCTGGTGATCTTACATCTCACTTCATGGTAGCCTTAAGTACCTTGTTGATTCAATCTAGGTTCATGAAGGCTGACCTGAACACAGATGAGTTCAGGGAAAATAATGAAATATTATAGATGTTCTGTTCTTTATAATAGACTGATCCATTTTTGCAATATTAGTATTCAGTTTTGTTCTGCCCTACTTCCTTATATGTAGAGACTGTCTTAAAGTGAAATAATAGTTTAAAACTGAAATGCATTGTTCACTTGTCTTTTTATGATTACTGTCACTTTTCCTAAAAATATTTTTTTCTGGATTGCTGGAAATCATCGTATCTTTTTGAAAGGTGGTCAAGAAAAATAATGAATAGCTATCATAAAAGGAAATAATTACAAGAGATAATTACTAGGCAAATGCCCAGTTTCAGATGTTTTCTCTTTTTTCATGGAACATGTCTGGGAAACTTCATGGAAGTAATTAATCATATTAACATTTACTTTGTGAACAAAATGTTTACCTTCAAAATATGGATGAAATGTTATTTCTTCTAGGTAGTAATGATAAGAAATTCTTTAACTAGAACAACTGAGCTATAGAAGAAAGTGGATGGAAACACCCTCTTTTGATGTGTGACACCATCCTAGAGAAAGCCACAACTAGAATTCTTATGCAGACTTTACCAGTGGGCGGAGAAGACAGAAGTTGACATTACTGCAGCAGAATTGTTGTATGTTTAAGCACAGACTTTTGCTATCCATACAGTTAGTAAGGATGTTCACCAAAATATTTTCTTTCTCACTTTTTTTGCAGTGTGCTGCAGAGAAAAAGGAGGAAGAAATAGTAAAAATTGATCATGTTTTAAGTGGTGCAAATGAGACATTTAAAGGAGGACATGAGGAACAACAACTTATGTGATATCAGGTGTAATTATTAGGTGTCTTCATTAGAGACTAGGATAGTCTCTCTGGTGTTTTGTATGTGTGAGAGAAACATTGAGCTTACTTGGCAGCCTGGAGAGGGATGCAACTGTGTCAAGAAATGAAGTTCTCTTAAAAACAAACAAACAAAAAACCCACTTAGTTTTTATGGAATTATAGTTTGTAAGAAGAATCACTCACCTCTACCATTCTAATATGTTTACATTACTGTTTTCTGAAATACAAAATCCTGTTGTTCTACTTCTATTCCTTTCAAGAACTAGCTAAACTTGAGTGTCTTGAATGGCCAAAGGTGCCTTTCCTTCACTGGTCTTCAGGTTACTGGCTTGTGACTTCTGCAGAAGAGGGACAAACCCAGAGAGCTATACTGCCATTTTTGTTGTTGTTGTCTGCATAAATGAGTAATCACTCTTGGCTGGCTCTGCTGAAGAATGGATGGTTAGGAAAAATAGCATTCACAAGCCATAATGCAGTACCTAACTCTCAAAGAGATTTTACTGTGTTTAGGACTAGACTTGTACTGCAAAACCCCACCAACTTTCACCATTTACAGTTCTAATTAATCTTCTCCATGACACTGGAGAAATACATCGCTGTAGTAATAAATTGAAATTAGGCCAATATTTCCATCTATGTATTCCTTTGTGCAAGATCTCAAATAGCCTTTTTTTTTTTGCTGTAATCAGTGTCTTTCTACCAGTTCCTTCTTTTCCCCATTATGAAATCCATCTCAGATTGCCTTTCAGTCTTGTAGCACCAAGCTTTGGAAATAAGGAGCTCTTTGCTCCCATCTATGGGGAATATATTTCCATATAGGTCTTCCATCTCCATGAGCTTGCTGCCCAGACCTTAGCAAGGGTAGTAGCTCTAGAAGGCAAGGTGCTCTCTTTTACAGAGTAACATCTTGGTAAACTTAGGAAAGAGCATACCCAACAAGCTTCACTTTATTCCTATTCAGCAACCTAAAATGACACAGGGTGGGGGTGGTACTTGAACTAAATACAATTCAGAATTGAGTTGACTGGATCATGCAACTGAAGGGTCTGCGGTAGAGAGACCATCCTTGATAACACAGGCTTAAAGAATGGTGTTGGCTCCACTCTGCTAGCTTAGGTCAAACAGTGTCATAGCAGTTTTTAAATGTCTACTCAAGCCATTGTTTAACTGATTAAGACTGGATTTTTTCATGAGCAGTGTAAACCTGTCCGGAAACTTGGGTAGGTTCCCAGTAGTTTAAACCCAGCTGCCATTTCTGCATATTACTTGACTACAAAAAAGAGTCAAGCCCCACTGTTTCTTTGCTGGGCTAAATGCAGAGACCACCAGGAGCATCATGAACAAATTCCTAGGAGCGGCATCTTTATATACTCTATATATGAAAGTGAAACTTCTGACTGATTTAGAGAACGGAGCTTTAACCTTGAGCTGACCCATAATAAAACAAAAAAGAGAAAACTTTTTGTCTCTGAGTTTTATTTTAGTCACAGTTGGATTAAAAACAGTATATTTTGCATTCTTCTCCAGAGTAGTAATTCTGAGAAAATTGAATGCTGGAGCGGGGGGCGGGGGAAGCACATAATATTTCTTTAAGGAAAGAATCCCTTGGTTTTTTGCAGCTCAGCTATTCACTGAAAAATTGACAGTTTTATCACTTTGGTGGAAATCAGCAGAGGGGTAACACATGCCATTCTCTCTAGGCATTGATGTGAGAATGGGAGCTGGAATTAGGGGATAGGAAAGTGATGTAGTAAGACTGTATTTGCTTCCTATAATGTCTTTGCAGTAACTGAAACACATTGACATAATGATCTAGGTTACTGTGTGGATATATTTTACTTGTTAAGATAGTTGTATTGTCAGCAGGTTTTTTCCAAACTTTTCAGGCCTGGATTGACCAGCAGTACTTGCAGGGGTTTAGTGCCTTCTCCTGACACCTTCTGTTAGTTTGAGGAGGGGGATCCCACATTGCTCCTTGCAGCTGTGACTGCACTCAGTTAGAAAGGGCTGTATCTATTCCTGCAGTCTACTTTTCCTTTTCATAAATAACATTTTCTTCATTTCACACATACGCTTAAACATGTCCATAAGTAAGAATGGTCTCCTTAAGGGTACATTTGGCCCTAGATACTTTAACCAAGAGCTTGGTTGAGGATATTTGGTAGTTTTAAAAGGACTTCTCACTATTTCAGCTGGTTCTTGTTATTTCTGACTGTACTCGACAAAAAGTATTCCCTGAAGAGCTTTTCAAACTAGAGAGAATTTTTTTTCTATCAGAGAGTGCTAACTGGATGAAATTAAACTATTTTGAGGGATCATGTTTATTTTGATATTTTTTTCATGAAGCACTGCTGAAACAGACTATTTTTCATTGTCAGTTTGACCATTCCATTGTATAACTGGAGGGGAAAAAAAAAGGGGGGGGATATGTTTTCCACTTGTCAAAAGGAAGCATATTGACAAGGTCATTTGTATATTCCCTGGAAAATGTTGCTTGGAATTTTTATTTCTGTAGAAAGTTTCAGCACATTCTTCTACTTGGTGGGCGGGGCAGGGGGATCAAAATAAGGAAATTCAGCATCAAATGGAAATACTAAATTGCCACCAGTGTGTTAGCTGCATTTATCCCACCAAGTATTTCAGCATTTCATTGCAAGATGAGTAGAATCCACTTCATTGAACTATCCTAAAGTTATTACAAGTAGCTTGCTTCTGGACAGGTAATCTGGGCAGCTGATAACCTTAAGCTTTTCCATATAGACTCCTAAATGTATTGCAAGCCTAGATTTACAGTAGCGAGAACTTACCTGTGAAAGAGTAAATTTTTTTATATTTCCATGTAGGTGTCACTCACAAGACATATTTCACTGTTGATAATGAGATTTTAAGAAGGCTTACCTGGACATAAACCAATTATGTACGAGGAAAGTATGTCTAAAACCTGATAAATTAGTTTTGGATTATTTTTTTTTTCTTAGAGTAATGCTGTTGTCAATAAAATAAAAACATAAAGGAAACTAGCTTTTAGAGGAGGGTTGAATCTTGAAATAATAGACATTAATTGGTTAACTCTTTTCTCCCAGTATACAGTGCGCATCTCCATAGAATTTAAAATGGATTTTGTATTTTCTACTTTTTATGTACTTCAGTATGTTATAGGGTTGGCATGATAGTTGTGTAAAGTCAATTGCAGGCTGTTTAGTATTCATCAGCATTGCCCAGTCTGCCACCTCAGCTCCTAACTGAAAATGAAAGCTAGGATTGTCCTGTATAATCAATTATGTTTTCAAGATTTATTTTTGGATGGGAGTTATATTGCACAGGGAGTTGGAGGTAGAGAAGGTTGTAATATAATCTGACTTCAGTCATCTTAAGTAGGGAGTGAACAAAGTTGTCAGTGTTTAATTCTCTTACAGGTAGCAGTCTGCTGGAATAACAGCAACAGTTCTTTTGCTAGTACTAGAGCAATGACACCTTTTTGATTTTACGTTTTTTGCGTGCTACATTTCTGTAACTGATTCTTATTGCTGCAACAGCAGCAGTAAATCTTCATCTGGCTAGAACTGGCTTATCATTTTGGGCAGCCAGGCTCCAGCAGGTACTAAATAAAGACCAGCTCAGTCATTTGCATTGGGCTGAACTAACAACCCTGGAGGAAGACTTTCTGCATCACTACAAGGCTGTTAATCAGTTACTTTCCTAACTAGTTCTGAATGTTAAATGTGAATTTCTAGTAAGCTTTTAATGTACTGACATTTGTTTTCATCCACCAACATAAACTAGTGATGCAAATTGTATAAGACATGTATGAACTTCCTACATTAAGAAGTTAATTTTCTAAAACGTTATGGAGCATAGCTCAACATGGTTGGACTGCTTTGGAATCATGGTACTGAGAGGGGTAGAGAGTACCACAAGTGCAGGGACAGGATCTTTCTCCTGGCAAAGCCTGAGGAGGGTCGTTGCATCTCTGTATAGCTTGTGCCTGGGGAGATAAGGAAGCAAGCAAAGAAAGGGCTATTAGAAATAAAGATTTCAGAGACAGAGGATATGCGATTAGAGAACAGAAGAACTTCTGCTACTTGTTTGTGCGAGTGTTGTTTTTACCTTTGATCAAGTAGAAGGTAATTTCTTATCTGAAATTTGCCAAATGAATGGAATTCTGCAAGGTATGTGTGAGAACCAGATCTGAAACTTCTTGGTTTGGGAATGATATTCATAGATTTCAGTTGAGGAAGACCACATCTGAAGGTGCTTAAGCTAGCATTCTTAGTCACATCAAAAATCCTTTTATCTAAAATGTCAGATTTTATTGACTAAGTGGGCTTAATTCTGAGTTTATTTGAACCTATGCCAATCATAACTAACTAATGAAAGTCAGGTATTTCAGAATTCTCTCTGTATTTAGGGATATAACATTGAGTAGAAGCAGCACCATCCAGATCAATGAAAATATTAATTTAACTATGGTCGATTGGTTCCAGCCCTTTGATATCAGACAGAACACTTAAAGGAGATTTATTCTGAAACAGAAGCAATTGATGGAAGAGCCTGGAATTCTGGAACACTTAATTTCTTTATGTTTTGAGGGTAGAAGTATATGGCTTTGTTCCAATATAATCCTATCTCAGCGTAATGACCCTCTTTACCTTAACAATATGAGGGGTCTTGGTATAAACAAAAGTTATATCACGTGTTTAAATCCACTTTGTTTTAATCATCATTGTCTATTTCATTAACTATAAATCCACAGGTGGCAAGAAGAAAAAAAGTTTACTTTTGTGATAAATTGCTTTCAATGCATATCCTTGATATTAGGCAAGTGACTTCCTAGATTAAGGGAACTATGTGAAAGATCCCTTGTGTAGTTATATTTCTCTGCTGAAATGGAAGATAAACTCTTGATACAAAACTCATCTAAATCAGTTTGGACCTTCCCTTAAACTTCTGTTGGCACTGCCTCAGGTCCTGGAAGCAGATGTAAAGCATAGAGTTGGAAGCTACTCTAGTGGAAATAAATGATAATTAGTCAAACCACTTAAAATACTGTGAATTATGTTCACACCAATAATTGCTTTTTCAAAATTTAGTATGCTTCTGGTTTGTGTCACTGTAAGTCTTTAGTGAGAAGAATGTTTGGTTTTTTTTCTGAGCATGACACATTCTGTATTCCAAACATCTTTTTTTCTGACCACAAATGGTGAATTAAACTTTAGTGATTCAAATCAGATATATTTGCTAGCTTTTTGATGGGTCATATTTTCAAATTTTTAATAGAAAACTATTTCATGACAAATAATATTTCTGATAAGTTTTTGTATTTTGTTTGAAGAAAGAAAGCCTTAGATACTATCATCTGTGCCACTTGCTATCAGCTACCTTCGGTAGCTATTATTTCTTATCAAATCTGGCAGGCACAGGAAGCAAACTGATTAACTTTGGCATGTTGCCCACAAAAAAGCATTGCTGCCTAAATACCTCTATTGTATTTGTCCTTTCAATGTATATATAATTTCATGAAAACAATTTGCCTCAAGGGCTTCGACTCCCTGTATTTTGGATGCAAAATACAAAGCAAACAACAAAAGAAGCATCTGATATGCTATTAGAACTTTCCATTGATGACTGAATCTGATTCTAGTTAGCTTCTAGGGTAGTGCTCAACATTTTTTAAACTCAGCTTGTGATTTTGTAAGGGCGTTGACCTCTAGAGTTTAGAAGGAACACCAGAATTAGCTTAAAATTTATCCAGTTTTTCTCTGTGCAAACTTGTACTCATCTTGCAAATGAATTAACTTGCTTGCATGACTAGGTTTAGCACAGTGACCTTGTATGTACAAGGCTTAGGAAACAAAGTGAAGAAAAAAATGAGTGTGTACCTGTAACACAATATGATTCTGATTTACTTGAAACACTTAAGCATTTGTTTAATTGTCATCTTCTATAAATGCAGCTAAATTTTAGAGAAGAGAAATGTGGCATTAGTGGATATTTAATAAAGTAGAAAGCTCAAATTTCTTTTTTCCAAAATGTTGTTGACATCAGTCATGGCTTTCTCCAAGTAACTGTTTGGTTATAGTACATAAAATAAAAAATAATAATTAGTTGGCTGTCATGTAAAGAAACAGTGTTTAATGGCATACTGAATGTCTAAGTTCCCTTTTCAGGTTAAATATTTAAAATAATGGGGTAACGATCTCCTTGACTTAGCACAAAAGCAATAGAGGTGTGGTTACTATGATAACAGGATTAAGGAAAGGAAAAAAAATTAAAATAGAACATATTTAGAGAAGAGACCAGGATGTAGCACATCCTAGTTGCTGCAGATAATTAAATCTGCTGGAGAAACTTGAGTAATTCCTTAACTATAAAACTGTTCAGTGAAGAGAGAAACTGGCTATGCTAAGATGAAGGACCAAAGTAGGAGATAACATAACTTTTTGTCCTGTAACATTATTAAAGCTGGATGTAGCTATATTATTACTTTATTTCTGAAACATATTTTACGTAACTAATTGTCTTCAGGTGGCCTTACTTTAATGACAGCTCTGAAGAAGACCCTGTAGAAATAAAGTAGTGGAACTGGATATGCTTAGACAGAGCCCTGGTATCGTCTCTGGTGGAGAAAAAGCATGCAAAGATATTTCACTTGATCTGATAAGAATTTGCTTAAAATGAGAAATAACTTATGAGCAAGGTAGTATAGTACTGTATATTCAATGAGCAAAATCCATGTCTAGACAGTTTATGAGAACACATGCCCCTTTTTGGATCCCTGTGTGAATGAATTACAGTGTTAGTATAGAACTGGAGGTAAAACATGCTACTGACTTTCTTCCAAGCTCTAGATGTTATCACAGTATCAACAGCATATACTCAATAATAGTTTTGTTCCCAATCACTTTTAATAGAATTATTCTGTAAGCCTCAGTTTGCTGGAGAAGTTACTCCTCACATCTTATTTTCAAAATTGTTCAAGCTTAAAATGACTTCTGTAAAATTATCTATTACACTACTTTCTTCTGTTTGTCTGAGAGGAAAGGAGAAGGCACATTGTTAGAGATAGTGTTATGTATCTGCCCAGAAAAGAATTAATCCATAATCTTTTTACTTTATGTGAAAGTTCCCTGTATAGCAGAAGAGGTTTTACCTTCAGTGAGGTAAGAGGAGGATAGAGATACTTGCTGCAGGAATGTAGCGTTATTTCTACAAACGACAAAAAAAAAAAGTAAAAAGCCCCTCAATCCAGTATTATATGAAGTCTACTTCAGTGTTATAGGTCTTGAAATAATTTTATTGGAGAGAAGAAGAACTGGTAGTTGAAGAAAGTAAATAGCACTGCCACTATTTTCAAAAGGTGTATTTTGCAAAATCCATATTCTGTTAAACATTAATTTCTTAAAGGTCAGTTTGCTCCTTAAGAGATCAGTTCTGAAGTAAAATTCTTTAACTTTTTCGGAAGTTAGAGAATTCTAGAGACAGTTGATGTCAAGTTGCCAATTAATTTTAGGTTGTGTGGATTTTTTCCAAATGTATTTCTGTTTTTCAAACAAAAAAATTATAATTTCACTTAAAAAAATTCTTTTCAGATATACATCAGAAAAGCCTCATTTCCTACCACTTCTAGACTTTGCCTTTCTTCTTATTTTTATGTAAATAATATTTCTGCATATGACATCCAAAGCCTAAAAGTCCACTAAAAACGTAGATACAATGGGAAGAGATATAGTCTCTGGAATAGCTTTTTAAAGGCACAGCCATGTGTTCTAGCTTTTCAAATCACTACAGCAAAAAAGGAGGAACCACTACGCTTTCCGTGTTATCTGAGCTGTTGAGAACAGGGCCTCTTACTATTTGAAAAGTTTGTAAGATGATCCATGAAAGGTTCTAAATTTGCTTCCTTTTTGGCTCATTAAAGTCTCAATTTAGTGACCATCAGGTCTTGCTAGTCTTCACAGGCTTTTCCTAAAAGAGGTATCACATTTTTCTTGGTTCAGACATTCACATAATTTGTATTTACATTAATTGCCCTTTATGAGAAGTGGGAATGCAGTGGCAGTGAATGTAGGGAAGTTTGTGCTGTCATGGTGATTTGTTTCTGGGTGTCTGTTTACATTTTTCATGTTTTCTGTAATTGAGCGGGATAAAGATTGTCCTTTTAAAATGCTAATAATAAATGAGTACAAAATAGGATGCACGCTCATATGAATTATTAAAGTCATTTCAGATCTGTGCCATTGAAGTCAGAAGGATTTTACAATACATGGCCAAGCCCGTACATCAATATTTAATTGGTAGTTGGTATTTCTAGAAATGAGTCTAAAATTTCCTGACTGACCTGCAAGGAATTTGGGACATGAAGGATGTTTGTGGTCAGGCTCTGTATATGGCTCTGAGTTTGTAATAAAGCACCTATACTAAGTACTGTACTTTTAAAAGGTGTTTTGCTTCTAAAACTATGAAGTTGCTCATAGTTAAGTTTGTAATATAAATTTGGCAATTTCAATTTTTCAGTCCAAGACTGTTAGTAAGGTAAGGTTTGGTTTGGTTCATTGTTTCTGAAGATATATATAAAAAAAGTATTAGAAAAAGTAAAATTTAAAAAGAAGTGTATGTCAGTAAAGTTAATTATGTGTTTTCATAGAAATGGATTATTTCAATACTGGACTATAGAAATAATATTTTAGAATATATTAACTCTCCCAGTACCTGTATTAGAGTGAAAGAATAACATAAGATCTGTTGCACTGCAGCTTTTAGGATCTGTCTGCATTTTTCCCCTGGGGGAGGCTACAGCCATT
The DNA here is from genome assembly GCF_000737465.1 of Haliaeetus leucocephalus. NCBI lineage: Eukaryota > Metazoa > Chordata > Aves > Accipitriformes > Accipitridae > Haliaeetus > Haliaeetus leucocephalus. The sequence goes on from NW_010972676.1 coordinate 10,533,080, forward strand.
TTTTCAGTTATAAATTCTGAAGCTGACCCCACGTCTGAGCTGAACAGCAGCATCCTAAAAATGTTGGACCCTGCCCTTACTCTGATTTTTAAATATAACTCATTGCTTTTAATGCTTTTATTTCTGCTCCACACTAATGAGGGATTTAAGCCATATGCATCTGCATTTGTAAAACAACATAGGTGACAAGATATAAATGGCAAGTGTGTTGTCCTCATGGCTCTTTTAAGGAAGGCCTCACAATGGCTTGCATAGAATTTAACTAGTCAGTTAACGTGGCTCTTTAGTGCCTAACAGACATGGTAAATAATACAAGTTAATGAGATAAAGTGTGTGCTGAGCTTAGGACCTCAGTCGAGTTGTTGTTGTGAAGCAGAAAGTGCTAGTTATCCTGAAAGATGAAAGGAAGTGTGCATAGGGGTTCCAGCAGTGTGGAATCCATTTGAATCTGAATTTTATACAGCAACCTCAAACAGCAATTGATCCAGTCTTTCTGGCCTTGAGACTTTGATGTACCCTTAGGGGGACAGCAAAGCATTTACTTTCAATTATGCAACCTTGCTGGATAGCCATACACAGGTTGCGTAATTGGTTGTTTAATCTATCTTTTAACATTCGGCAATAAATAGGCTTTCTTCTTTCGATAAAGATCCAGTTCACATAAGACAAGGAGATGAAAGGATGGTATCTTTAAGTTAAGTAACATCCATAAGTTCTCTGAACAGATTGCTCTTTACACTTATTTTCTTTCTGACTGTTATTAGTATTTAATGTCAGTTGTTGTTCTGATTGCCAGGCCCTTGAACACTTTGTAGTACAGGTCTGTTGTTATGGTATAATCCCTAAAGTTGGTTTCCAACATTGAAATGCAAAATTTCTGAGACACAGCTTGGAACAAGCACTTATTTCATTTCCATGTGGGCTGCTGCGGTAATATAAGTTATACAAAATAGGAAGTACATAGTGGATCTGCAAATCTAGGAGATCCAGTTGAAATGTAGTAGATCCACCATTGCTATTGTACATATGGGACAATGGGTGAGCAACACTGGGGACTGCACTGTTGACTCTGTAGTCAACTGCTATCTAATAAACTGAAAACGTGCAAAAGGGCTCCAAATGTTATTTCTGGGTCAGCACTGCAATGATCATTACAGAGCAACTTGGCTTCTTTTCTTGCCAGTGTCAGGATAATTTGCCTTGAGAGTCAGAATGAGAATTTGTATTTCAAACAGCGCTGCTCATGTCCAAGTCATAGCCATGCAGACTAATTTGTCTTGAAACATGCAAAACAATCTGTTCTGTAATCTCAAAAAAATCACCCTTTTCTGGAGTAAGTGTTTTTTAAGAAAATCCTCCAAATATATATGAAGCAGTTAACATTATGTAAACTTTAAATAATAGACAATTAAGTTTTACGTAAGCTTCCAATTGGTTAATTGCTACATTTACATATGTTGTCTCTAAATGTCAGCTTTGGTGTTCTATGGCAAAATTAGAAGTACTGTTCCCGATTTGGGATATTCAAATGACTCTTGGCTTTGGAGGAGAACCTGAGAAGACAGAAAGGAGATAAATTTGCAGGAATTGGGGAGTACTGAATACTTTTGACTCTCTCTGACATAAACAGAGAGCAGACAATAAATAGGAGCTAGTGGAGAACGTGTATGCCTTAAGGCTGCCTGTGAGCAGGCGTGCTATTGCTTAGTAAACTTGCTTTTTATATGCAGTTCTATTTTTAAAATAAACAACCAAACAATACATTTCCTTCTTTCTCTTACTGGTGAGTTGTCAGCTCCAACAGAATGATGTTTTCCATAAAACCTTGATTATGTTATATTTGTTTTTCTTGGGTATAGCATGCACAGCCAGGGAAATCCTACTCCTTTGGATAGCTCAGGTCACCAGAATTGCTCTGCCTTTGTACCTTTTGCTATCTTGTTCTTCCGTGCTAGCTTTAAGTATGCTTTTTTCTTGAGGCTGTATTCTCCTTAGATATGTATGTAATGCTATTGTGTAACCCCGATCCAGGGGTGTGAGGTTTTTCCTTATTTGAACCACTCAGTATGCTGCAGCTACTTTCTGCTCTTGTTTGGGAAAAAATCAAGAGCAGTGCTGTAGCAGTGCTTTATAGAATCAGAGTCATTTAGGTTAGAAAGGACCCTTAAGATCATCGAGCCCAACCACAAACCTAACACTGCCAAGTCCACCACTAAACCATGTCCCCAAGTACCGCTTCTATACATCTTTTAAATACCTCCAGGGATGGTGACTCCATCACTTCCCTGGGCAGCCTGTTCCAATGCCTGACAACCCTTTCAGTAAAGAAATTTTTCCTAATATCCTTTCTAAACCTCTCCTGCTGCAGCTTGAGGCCATTTCCTCTCATGCTATCACTTGTTACTTGGGAGAAGAGACTGACACCCACGTCACCACAAACTCCTTTCAGGTAGTTGTAGAGAGCGATAAGGTCTCCCCTCAGCCTCCTTTCCCCCACACTAAACAACCCCAGTTCCCTCAGCCGCTCCTTGTAAGGCTTGTGCTTTACACCCTTCACCAGCCTCGTTGCCCGTCTCTGGACACGCTCCAGCACCTCCATGTCTTTCCTGTAGTGAGGGGCCCAAAACTGAACACAGTACTCAAGACACAGCTTCACCAGTGCTGAGTACAGGGGGACGATCACTGCCCTGCTCCTGCTGGCCACACTATTTCTGATACAGGCCAGGATGCCATTGGGTGCCTTGGCCACCTGGGCACACTGCTGGCTCAGTGTTGTTCTGGTTTAGCTAGCAAGCCAAACAGTTATTACAATGCTGTACCACAGCAGAAAGGAATCTAGTATTTTACTCTCTGGCACTGTTATGTACCAAATTCTGAAAAAGTTGCAAGCCCCATATAAAACCTGGATAGAAAATATACCCAGTAGAAAAGTTTCCTACCAAACTTAGGAAATATAGGCTGCCAGGGAATATGAGAGTAGATGAATCGCTGCTGTTATATGGTATTGTAATAGCTAATTTTGTAATCTCGGTCAACTCACAGCACAACTAGAATAATGTCCCTGAAATCGGTAGTTTTTATTTACTTAAGTACCCACCCTCATGTAGGAAAAGTCATTCCACTTTTATTCTTTTTGAAGTTATCATAGACTTTCTCATTATTCATGTAAATCTCTATCTTCTGATTAACCTTTTTGCCATTTTTATTTGCAGAAATCAACTATATAATGAGCACAATACCAATAACTCAGATGCATGTTTTGTGATCTTTTATCTGTCAAGTCCCTGCTTTTTCATTAAGGAGAAGGTATAGTGCAATTTCCTTCTGTCATTTATAATTACATATAAGATTTTCCCAGAGAATCTTAAACTTTCCACTGTCAGCTTATAACGTTCTTCCAAGTTCCAAAGAATTTTGGCTAATATCAGCTCAGAATGGGGCAATTTGCTGCTAAATCCCTGTCGAGGTCCTTATAGCAAGCTGATTCTTGGGACACTTTGTCACATTAAAAAAAGGACTCCCTTTTTTTCCTCCTTAATATTCAGCAATAGTTATTTGGAGCAGTATTAAAAATTGGAAGAAATATTTCTGGAGCTGTATTTTATTTTGACCCAATGTTCATTTGTAGTTACATTAAATCTTCCTACCTGAAGTAGCGTGTGTGTGGTGTGTGTGTGTATATATATCATACTTTCAGTTAAAAAATCCAATAAAGTTTTTCCTGTGGGAGACCAATGTGATGGTTTGACACAGCATGGGCTTTGAGAAGCGGCTTTTATCTAAGTGCTGCCATAGGTAATTTTTTTCATGCCTCAGCCTGTATCCAATTCTAAATGTCAACAGAACAGATGCTTTCAACAATTTAATAAGTGCAATAAATTCTAATATTTACAATGGCATTGCTTGATGGATAAACACTAAGCATTTTCAATACTTGCACTTCATCCTAAAAAATTTTGCTGAGGAAGAGAATGTGGTAAATGACTGTGACACTTGATCTGCTTTTTTTCTGATGACCTGGATGGTGAATGACTGTAAGAGTTCTGTGGTGCTTTACCATGTTTTTTGACACTCTGGATCCACATGGGACTAAATGTTTGTGTTATGAACATACTGTCCTCTTTATAAATGTTTGCAAAAGATTATATTTAAGCAAAATGAGCTTTTGATAACAATTGAGATTCAAACTGTTCTCCAGGGATCATGAGCTGATGTGAAAAACTGCTTGGTATCGTTACTATAGGCATAATTCACAGCATCTCCTGGGTGCTGTAATTGATGTTAGAGAACCAGAAAACAGCCTGATGAGCTGGCAGTGTAGGATTGGGGAGCTGCTTCACATGAATGTCTGCTGGGTGGATGTGAAGAAACCCAATGGGGTATTGACCTAGCACCAGTTAGCTGGGAAAGCAATTCAGGGACAGCCTCAGTGGACTTCAGGTTAAGCAAGCTGGGTGCAGACACTGAATACTTGCTGTGGTGTAGTGCTGTTTCTGAGCTAATAAGCCCTATCAACATGACTGCAGGTAAGATTTTATAGCTGTGAACTTGGTGGAGAAAGCCCCGTGGGAATCACCGAACTGTTTGACACTTCACTGTGTAGACCTTCCAAGTTACCTCTGCACTGCTCAGTGGGAGGCTGAGGTTGATACAAGCTCATGAGTGACTTAATAAGTTAAATTTGAGGAAATCATTCTTTCTGCCATTCTAGCAAGCAATGAATGCAAAAATATATTTTCAATGATGAAGAAGTTAACAAGAGAGGAAAGCAAGCAGTGGATGTAAAGCACATCTTAGTAGCTTCCTCAAAGATGTCCTCTAACACTCTTGACACATTTAATATATTGACAGATATTAAAGAATATACCTTCAAAAGAAGTAAGTGCCTGGCTTAATTTCTGTGATGCCATTTTTCATCTACTCGTCAGAAAGGGCATGCATTTTAGGGATGGATTCAGAAATTCTGATACTTTGATGATGGCAAATTCCCAAATTTTGATAAAGCTGTCAGTTGTCTACTTCAGGTATCTAGAAATACTTTCAAGGGGCAAGACACCAAAGATAATTTTATGCTTGTTCTTTGCCGAAGGCTCAGTATTCTCCGTATTCTGTAGCAAGCTATCAATTTTTGTAGCCAATAGCAGTACTTCTTCCTAGATAATCAGAAATGTTTAAATAATAGAATGCTATACAATAAATACACCTTTGTAGTGATTTCATAACCTCGTTGGCTACTTAATGAGGAATATTACTAATATACAAATAGCAAGAAGTGTATCTAACTTCACAATCCAAACCTATGGAAAGCCTTGCTGGTTTTCTCTCATCTACAGTTCTCTCTTAAACTGCAGAATTACACCAAACACTTCTCAGGAAAATGAAGGAAAATGTTTGGTGAAGTTAAGGTATAAAAAGCTGTATTTCATCAGTAGATAAATACTGAAAATCCATAAAGTAGATCCAAGAGAATGTCTGTGACAAAATGGCATCATGTGTTGGATACACCAACACTATGGTTAAACTGGTGCACCCTGGATTCAATAATACTATATTATGTAGTATCATAAACATTATAGCTTGCCTCTGTACATTTGTAGTTAGCCGGAATAAAGCATTTTGCTGCCCTCAGGTAATGAGATAGCTCCAGCACATCCACCTGGCATTGCACTGCATTTTAGAAACACCCTGGTATTTTCAGCATATGCACTGTAATGTGACCCTGGAATGAATTGTATTAAAAGAAACAAACAAAAAGAATTACAAGAGTGCACATTGGAGATAGGATAATTACATTGCAGAATATCAATTAAATTAAAACCAAAAGTAATCCAGAAGTTATTTCATTGTTGTCGTCAGTGGTCTCCTAACTCACACCATGATGATGGAATGGAAGGGGAAAATGTCCAGAGATTTCGAAGTCTCAAACTGCGGCTGCATTTCCCTAGGTATTCCTCCTGTCTTTTCAAAGAAAATTTGGCCTACAAAGAAATGGAGGGTTTTTTCCTGCTTTTACAATTTTTGGTTTACCTGGGAAGTAGTGTTTGTTTTAAATAATCTTCTCTGATTTGAGGTGGAGGGTTGACAGTTGTCCCAGCTAAGCCACAACATGTATAGGCTGTGATAATTTAGGATTTGTTCATTTTATTGATCTCAGTCACCTGGCATAAATACTGGAATTATTTAAGAAAACACTTGTCTTATCAATGTTTTGCTCAATGGCCCCTTTATGCTTCATTGTGTTTCCCAGTTCATAACTTAGAAACTGAATTAATGTAATTATGAAGAAGGTGGCAAACTTGATCAGAAAATGCTTCCTTTGCTGTAGCAAGAGTGCCTACAGTAGTGTTCTTTGCAAAGATTTATTACAAAGTATAAAAGAAGAGAATAGCATAAGTCAAACAAGCAGGAGATGGTGTTAGAAAGCTGCAGCGCAGCACTATGACAGGCAAGTACGGTTATAGGACAAAGGGAAAAAAAGTCAAGACAGAATCAGGAAGAGGTAAAGAACTGACATTAATCCAAAAGTGTTAGCAGTGCCTAGCGCTCCCCAGGAGTCACTGGGTTTAGGCAGAAGGAAATATGCATTTTACAAACAAGCTGATGTCATTCTAAAATGAATTATTAATTTTGGTTTTCTTCCATTTCAGGGTTATATGGAAATGAGAGAATATTTTAAAGCATCTAGCTGCTGAGAAATTTCAGCAGCTCTGTATGATTCTATGGTTTGAATTTTATTTTATTTTTTTCCTTAAGAGAATTTCAGGTCACATATAACAAATAAGAATCTGTAAATTGACATAGTATAACAAAATTCAAGCGTCGGGGGCAGGTAGGAAATGTAGACTATGAATCTTACTGTTATGGAGGAAATACTGCACATTCTTAGCATTGCTTTGTTTATTGTGAAGGAATGCAGACTCACATCTACTCCTGAGGACATTGGAGAAAGGTCTGTAACCCCTTTCCAACCACAGGTGAACGCTTAAGGCAGTTCGCTATAGGATCACAAACCTTCCCATGCTCTCTTTCTGTTGCAGTGAATCTTTAATTCTTATCTGCAGTGTGAAACAACTGCAACTGGCAAAAATGGAAGTGCCCAGTCAGCCTAGAATATAAATAAGCATAATTTTTGCATCGGTTTTCTGCAAACTGTATTGGATTATAATGAGCCATGAAATATGAATCTGAGTTTGCATTTTCCAAAGTTCTTGGTTTTTGACTTCCGAGAGTGCAGTAATGATCACAAAAGTTTTTGTTCATTTTAGGAACCTTCTGCAAAGCAAATGATATATTCTGGTGGCCTTTAGTGTGACAAGGTGGGTGTAAGCAGAGAGGGGAATTCTGCCCCTCTGTTGCTGGAACATTCCTATTTAAGTATTAGTTTAAAGGTCTTCTGATTACTAGCATCTATTGCCAGAAGCAAAAGGAGCACACAGCTGGGTTAATAACCCTTCTAAGAAGTTTCAAGATAGCCATGAAAATTCTCTATTAATATAGAAGCAAGCAGAATCATAAGCATTCCAGCAAGCATGAAATAATAGCAACAAAAATGTAACTTTGCACCATCAACCATGCCTACAGTGCCACTGCCTTTGGCATTGGACAAATTCTTTGCATATTTCTTTTCCTGTGAAGTACACTGCCCTACAGTTTACAAACCTGCTTCAGGGATGCACCACCTCAGCATAGACATACAGACTGAAATAGCTTGAGAATTGTATAAAGAATTGCAGAACTCATTTGTTAGTATTACTGCTCCTTTTAAAACAGGCTTAAATGTTGAAGGAATAATTTCTGTCAACATAATTATCATGGTGAACTGGGCATGTGACAGCCTTTACAGAAATGGACCCACTGAGTTTATAAAAGAAAATCATCATGTGGCATATCTAGTTTGAAAAATCTAGAGACCCTATTTCTTGCCTAAAAGACATTCAAATAAAAGACCCACTACAAGAGTGTTAAAAGTAGCTGTATGGGTTTCTGGGAAGACTATTAACTTGTAAAATCCGTTCTTTTCCTTTTCCCACGTCCTCTTAATCTTGATGCCTTTTCTTCCATATTCTTTTTAATTCCCTTTGAGTTCAGTGAATTTTGTTTGTGTAAAGATCATAGGATATGAGTTTTCCTATGCTATGTTTTGTTGGGTGTGAAAGGTGTATTTCAGTAACCTTTACAGAGAGAATCAAAAAAACCACCAGCATGCATCTCAGCAGCTGAAACAAAAGCCATTCTTTTGTCGTCCCTTTTTCCATGTGGATTTTTTGTTAAGTGTTTGGTGAGAAAATGTTGCTTTTCTAACCTTAAAATAATAAAGCATTTTTCTGCATTTTGTCCATCTCATTAAAAAAAAAGAGCATGACTTTGCCCTAGCTTCTGAGGTTATTCTCTCTTGGAGTAAGGAATCTTGGTTCTTAGTCCTTAGTCAAAAATATAATCGTATAACTAATTATAACTTCAGCATTGGATGGATGAACTCTATAAAATACTCTTTGAGCAGGAACAAGGTTCTTGTTATTTACCACCAGACTGAGAGAAAATATTTGCTAAACTGTAAGAGGAAATCCTATTGCAGTCTAATGAAACAATTTTGCAAGTTTGGACTCTATTACAGCTTTTTGCTCTCAATATTTAAGAAACCTTCCTCTGCCCTCATTTGAATGATAATACAAAAGACTTCTCTTTCCCAGTGTTTTCAGTTTTTCAGTCTGATCCATTTTGTAGTTCATTCTTCTATTGTCTATAGGAAGCAATTAGGTCACGATACTTCTTAGAGCTTTACCAGTTACAGAAGCATTTGTAGGTTAATTGATTAATCACTAGCACTCATTATTATCCTTATCATCTTCTAAACTGGAATGAAATTAATTGGAATAGAAGGAATTCCATTTCTTAGTCCTGAAGGCTGAACTGGCACAGGCCAGGCTGACAGGGCTCAGGCATGGTGGATCTCTTTTCCTCTCTCCAGGGAGGCTTTCTTCAGTTGTATTCTGCTCTTTAGTAAATGATTTTGATAACATCTAGTCTACACCCTCATTTAAACAACAGAAGTTAAACTACTTTGCATGGAAATAAGCCTCTGACTGAAATTCCTCATTGTAACTCAGTTTGAACTCTAAACTCAAAAGAAACACTAAGGCTAGAGAGTGAATTACGCATGTGGTGGGATGATCAAGGGAACAGGGTTTTAACACCACACATAGCACTCTTAATAATTTGGGGGGGGATCTGTATAGGAAATTAACTTTTCAATATTTACTACCCCCCCAAAAAAGGCATAGCAGAGGCAATGAAAAGCATCAACTTACCTCATTTCTAATGCAGCTGTTCATTAACGAGTAGGTGCTGAGGCAGGGCTCTGCCATAAGGCAGTGTTTCCCTGGCACTGAGCTCAGGTTCATGCGGAGATTTTCACATGCAGGTGAAAGGAGTTATTCGATCCCTTCAAGCTGTAGTATCGGAGAATGGGCCAAGCTTTTAGGCTGGCTACATAAGTAGTGTTTCCCAGCATCTTAAAACATATGAGAATGATAAGTATCAAGAATCTTTTTTTCTTTTATAAAGCTATAATATTCATGCATCTCTTTCATTTAATATTTATATTCTGTTTTTCTGAGTCATTTGATATAGTCAATATTTTCAGTAATGTTGTTAGGTTGATTCCTTATTCATGGCTTGAGATCAACACTGATAAATGGGACTTCTGGTTTAAAAAATGCTTGTAAAACTACTCCCAATAAATAAATAAATAAAAGTTTTAAAAGAGAAGGACTCCCATAACTTTAGAATGCTGACATAGCTATTCATCGACATATCAGACATGGTGAAAATGATAAGGCTTTCTTTAACCTATCTGATAAATCAGCTAAGCATTGATTTGGAATGTTTGTTTGTCTCCAGCTCAAACATAATTCAATATCTGTCAGAGGACACCTGCTGCCCTCTACCAAGCCAAAACACCTAGCTCTGTCTGCTCACATGGCTTGATTATAAATGCATTCTCATATCAGACTAACAAGTGCTACTCACAATTTCTGAGAAGCATATTTCTTGGGGTAAAAGAACAACAGCACCCAACCTAGTTTCTTTTGTACCAGCTCATTCAACGTCCAAGTATATTCAAACTGAATAGGACTCTTTCCCTTGAATACTTGCATGCTATTTATCAGAAAGAAAGTGAAAAAGTAAGCCTGGAGAGCTGTTAATAGCTTCTGAAAATCAGTGACTAAAGGAAGTATGAAGAGAATATTTGGGTTTTTCCCTTTTGTTTTTTTTTTTTTAATGAGACCAAACAACATTCTTAGTGACATAGATGAAGTCACCTGTCAGAATTTAAAATATATTCAGAATGAGAAGCCTGTTGAGCAGTTTGTCTACAGCAATTATAAGGAACAAAATGTTTTACCTAATATGGGCAGATTTCTAAGTTCTTTTTGTTCTGTCAAAGAAAAAAGGGTCATATCCTATTACAATTGGCTTTTAATGTATTAAGCAAAAAAGAAGTCACAGAATTAAAGAGATTAAGAGAGTACTTTTCAGAGAAAAAATGTGAGTGGCTGAATAGGATAGAACTAAAGTGCTGGAATCCTCATACACACACAGAGGATACAGTTTCATGTCAGAGTTTGCCTGAGTTGTCAGCTGAAACTCTATTAACATCCATTAAGTTACTCCTACTGAAGCTGGCTGTGGCAGAACAGTTTAGGTCTTTCTCCATAAATATGTGATTTTTCTACCAGATGTGGACTTTATCTCAGTGGCAAAGCTCCCATTTATCTCAGAAGAGCATGAATTGACTTCTGTTTGCATTTCTCTGAAGATACATGTTGGATGTCCAAAATCAGCATTGGAGAAGTAGGTCTAATTTCCAGTAGCTGGTCTTTTTGACTGTCTACTTCTCTTCTTCCCTGCCAAAGGAAAAATATACTCATTATTTTAATTACATACTTGTAATTTCCAACTTCAGTCTTATGAGATATAAAACTTCATAGCTGATTTTCCTTCAGCCCAAGATGCAAGTCTATACCTTGTATTAGAGCTCAGTTTCTCTAGAATAGAAATTTTCTCTTCAATTCTTCTACTCTCTTTTTACAATCACAGCAGAATAGTTTTTTCAGAAATTCCTAATTATGAGCTGTGCAGAAAAAAATGGATCCTAGAACTCTTTGCACCTCTAGAAAGTGCTGCATAGTATCCATTTCATTGTCTCCTTTTCTGCCCCCTACTTTCTTGCAGCACTGGAAGACGTTAAAGGATTTGACTTAGTGGTCAGATCTTGATGGATTTCATAGTGACATAGGAATCCTATGGATATGTAATTCCTTTGTCTGGATTTTTGTTACCTATCCATATTTTTAGTGGATGGAATAATCATAAAGCAGTGTTTTATGTGCCATGAAATACAGCTGCTGATGACAGAAGAGAAGGATCCATCTTTCAAAAGACCCTTTTCTTGAAAATTCTTGGAAACCAGAAGAATGTGTTTGCAGAGACATACTATGTACATTTTTTCTGGTTAGGTCTTGCCAATACAACAATGTGGAATGTAAAATCTAGCTGATTAGTTAGATTAAAAACTTAAGTAGGTTATTTTAATTCCTGAGCTCTCTAAATTAGCTATCTAAAGCTGGTGCGTGTACTTCCAACTGAACAAAATTTGCTGCATGGTACTTGTCTTTTGTGTCAGTGGAAAGAGGTGATGACTTCTCAGAGTATTAATTGTGTTAATGTGACATTTTTATGTGAATGAGTTTTCAGAACATGGGATGCACATACTCCAAAGCTTAATTCAAAAAGACAGAGAGAACAGCCATTTACTGGCATTTTAAATATAGTTTGGATTGACTGTAGTTGAACTAAACACTGAGAAGATAGCATTGCAAATGAATGGAATAGCAGGAAAATCTCATTTGACTTAATAACTTATAATTTTATTTAATCAGTACTTCTAAAAATACATACACTGACATTTAGAAAAATACTCTCATTTTTTTGCCCAATCATACTGTTTGTCAGGAGCTAAGTTTTGATCTTACTCTGGAAAATACTCCATTGAAATTGGTCAGTTTGTATAGTAAAGCAACATTCAGTGTGAGTAAACATACCATAATATGTGTGTTTAATACCTACAAGGCATATTTTAAATTGTAACTACCTTACCTGTATGAATTGAATAGTAACATAGTCTGTAATACACTAACAACTTTAGTTCACATAGATTTTTTTAAGTAAATGTAGTTTTTCTTGTTGAAGTCTCAAGTATTAAGGTTTGTTACATATTTGATATGCTGTTCACAAGATACTGCTTACTTCTGAAAAGGATGCAAAATCTTTGGCTCTCCCCTAATCCCCATACTGCCTGTGTTCAGATTGCTGTTAGTACTCATCAGATCAGTTCAAATGAAGGGCAAACTGCTATCAACTTCTAGTTGTCACAAAAACAAGTAACCAAATGACCTATAAATATAAAAAGTGCTATGCATAATAATATTTCCTATGATGTTTGACAGGAAGTGAACAACCCCAGCTGGTATTTCTAAGCTCACCTGATCACAGCATGCAGATGACAAATGTCAGCAAAAATGGGACAATGTACTATCTTTGTTCCTGACTTGAAAAAAATATAGCTGTATTTAACTAAATTCTGCATTCTGGCTCTTTCTGTGTGAGCTTGAATAAATTTTCAAATCATGACGTTGACAAAATTGATTATACATTTTCCAAGATCGTACTTCCCCTGCAACTTAATTCAGGTTTCTATTTGCCCTTAAAATAGATGGAGGAATTAAATTTCATTCTTTACTTCTAATTTCTATATCACTTGCATTTTTCTCAAAGAAATTTTTGCAGATTTACTTGCTGCAAAATAGCTCAATTTGAAGTTCATAGCAAATACTTAAAATTTGCTTGATATTCAAATGATGTAAATGTTTAATCAAATATTATGCTGAATAACCAGTACGTGTGATAAGTGTTAATTTACGACACAAACCTATCTTGAAAGTGTTTGAGTAAGCCAAAATTCTGATTGCAAATAAGTGCAAATTTTAAATAGTCACTTTGTTGTTTCCTTGGTGACCTGATACCAAGCTTACACCCAGCACCATGTATTACCATCTCCATTCCAAATCATAATATGAAGAATATTAATTGCATCCCTGCTGTGTTTGATTCTTTAAATTCCTGTTTATATTAGCATTGTGTGGGAAGAAACAAGCAATGAAAACACATTAATCTGGGAAGAATTAACCGTAGTTCCAATCATTCTCAGGAGTTGGAGGAGGTTTTTCATTGGTTTCACCTGGTGGCCTTGCTGTGGAATTTTCAGTATTGAAGAGATTTAAAAATATCTAATATATTTGAGGGATCTAGAGAGAAACAAAAATAGTAACAATTTGAATTAGCAAACAGAACTCTCTGTCTTAATAAATTTAGCAACAAGCTAAATTGTCCCCTTTTAAAAACGGCAGAAATCTCTATCAGCAAAAATGTTTAATATTTCTATGCTTGATTTTTCACTTCTCTAATTCTCATGGGTCACTTCAGTTGTATCTGCTTTGCACCAGCAGAAGAGTAATAACCTTTATAACCAACCAGCAAACTCAAACTAAGAGGCCCATAATTAAGTGATCACAAATAAGTAACTTCATTGGTGATAAACCAATTAATTGTGTGCCAGTTTTGACTGCGTGTGGTGCTACCTTAGTGGCAGATATGTTGTCACATAGCAACAGTTGCTTAAAGGACAGGCAGTTGTTTGGAGTTAGCAATTTTCTCACCTGTGCATGTTGTGTTCTATATTTTGATGGCTGGTAACAGTGTAATCTGCACTATTTATATCTGTGTGTATGTTAGGACAACCCATAAGATTCTTCAGAGCTAAAGAACAGCTAACCATAGATTAGAGCTTAGGAGAAAAATGTAACCTATGCTATACCTAACAATTTCTGTAATGGTATTTTTAGTTATAATAGCTGCAGAGGGGATTCAAGTTTCTTTGAATCTAAGAGAAGCCAGTATGCGATGAACAGCTCTGGCTGTACTTTTGGGTGTTACGGTGCAGCTTCATCCTCACTGTTCATCCCTGCTGTGAGCTGCTAATTATGTTACTTATGTATCAAGCAGCAATTTTAATCTGCACCATTTCTCCATCACTAAGTTGTGTATCATGCATATCTCTACTCTTCAGAGAAGCTGCCATTTAATTTTGTAATGGATAAAAATGGAGTCAGATTCTATGATAACTATACAGCTTCATCTCTATTTTTAAGTCACTTCCATAGAAGTGGACTGTTAAATTATCACACACTGTCAAAAGCACAATGGGATGGCATAATAACACACAATGTCATAAATCTTCTAATGTTTATGTGGTCTGTTTTTTAATGATTGTAATTGCCATTAATTTTTACCACAATTTTTATGTAAGATGCTTGCCACGATACTCAGTTCTGTTCAAATAATTTGCAGGGGGAGATAGTAGAATATTGGAATCATATAAAAAAATATAGCTTGATGTTTTTTTTTAACCTGCTTTTGCACTACCGAGTAAGTATCAGCTTTTTTAATTAGAAAACAAATGTTTGACAAAGGAAGGTTCTTCAGAATATTAAAATATTTATATGCGAACAAAGGTAATTCTATGGCAATTTAAAATCTTCTGTTTAAAACTCCTCTGTCATCAGAACCCAAGCAGATTCAGTATCATGAGGTCAGTCATATAACATGAACATATTTGTCATTAGTGATTGGATTTATTGAATTTTGTCTGATCAGAGCATAAGTAGCATAAAATGTATCCCTAAGGCTGTATTCCTAAGAAGAAATAAATCATGCTAATAAAGTAAGCACAGTTCTTAATGTAGTGATGCAACCATTCACCTACATTAAAAACAACAAAGAATGCTGATGATGTATCACTTAGATCTTTTTATTTAGCCTGAGTTGCTATAGCAACCATAAGAATCATGAGATCACATTATAATTAAGAGTCTCCTAGTAATTCTCATTCTAACAGTTGCTTGCCATAAATACATAGTATGCTGATATGCACATTAAATGCAGAGGAGGTTGATAAATATACTGGTCACTAGAGTTTTAGTATATTTGTAGGAGGGTAAATCCAGATTCAGCACATCAGGTAATCTCCTTCAATCTTAGATATTACTGAAATGTGACAGGAAAAGTAAAAAACAAATCTTTGTCAGGTAGTATTCTAGAAAAATCTGGGAAAAGTAATGAATACTGTTGTGTCTTAGCACCTACTGAAATCAGCACATAGTAAGATGGCAACAATACATGCTATGTTTGTCTGCAGGACTGCAGAAATGCCACCCCTTCTTAAATCAGGTGTGGATTTCATGGCTAGTGAATTTAAGGAGTGACTGCTGTATAAACAGAATCAGAGACCATGAAGCATGTTAACTGGAAGATTGCATGTGTTCCTAAAAACTAAATATCCAGTTAGGTTGTTTTGCATTTGAACAGCTCTGAAAACAGTCGAATATCGGAATGTTGCCACTCTATAGTTTAGAGAACTATCTAGTTAAAATACAAAACCATTTATGGAAAGAAATAATTAAGAATCAATTTTTAATTGACTGAACTCAGCTTCTTCCTCTATGCCTTTCAGTAAGCCGAACACCTCTAGGTGTTAAAACATGTTACTCTCTCAAGTTTGGTACCAGCAGAATTAAGAATGCAAAGCTGTTGTTGCACTGCTCTTCCTCTCACACAGCTGTAGGTACCCACCTTGTTTTACTTGAAATAAATGGTGGACTAGTTAAACAATACAAAAGTAAAATTGTCTGTGAGGTAGGGCTTTAACTATTTTTTTTTTTCTTTTTTGAGATGGGAAAATTTTTTACCTGTCCTAAACTCAATCTGAAAATTTTAAATAGAAAATCTCAAAATATAACCATAAATCAGGTCATGAATGTTTATTGTGGGTAGTAGGGATGGTTAGAAGTCAAGTATTGAAAAAAACTCACTGGAAAGTTACTTGAAGTTGGCCATTTGTCACAAATAATGTCAGATTCTACTGGGAAAACATCTGGGGAGGAAGAAGGTTACACTAGAAAACTTGTAAACACCACTGCTACTCAGGCAATTTCAGAAAGTAACATGCATGGCAGAAATCAAGTTCATAATACAGCATAAACTGTAAAAGCTTAAAATGACATTGCTAAATCGGTTTCCTGAACGCCATTCAGAAATACTTTGGTGATTACAACCTACATTCCTGGCAGTCAACAGATATATAACTCTTTGCATGTCTTTAACATCTTTGATCTTCACACTGTTTAAAAATTCTGGGATTTCTGACTTCTTATAGTTTGCAATAATTTCTGGAAAGGGTGTGGAATAAACATTTCAAGTATCATAGATTTATTCAATGTGATGGAGCAATAATCTCCTGTCTTCGAGTAATTTTGATAAACACATCCAACTAACCTGCTTGCCTTCAAACCGGCATAAAGTACTGGCTGAAGGTTTCTACCAGACTATATTTCTCAGTTATATATAATAGGTCTTTCTTGGTAAAGACTGTGTTAGAATGTAGCCATGTTTTCCAGTATAACTGCTGTACCACGTCTGCTTTTAAGTATTCACATAGGATGCATATTCAAGGGGGAAAACAAGAAATAATATTTGTATATAGGTCAGACTAGGTTGAAATAGGAAATTAGTGGCTGGATAGTCACTGGATGATTTAGTTCAGTTTCTCTGTTGCACTGAATGATGTTGTAATGATGGATACAAGTATTTCAAACTGACCTGGTTATGACGCTTCATACTATGCAATTCCAATGTGATATAATTCAATATTCTCTGCACAGTGCATTAGCTGCTTAATTAATTGCACTAATGACATTGTCCAGCATTTTACACTTAGTGACAGAAGATTAGGTTGAAGTAGCATTCAGCCTAAAATCTATTCATATAAAAATTCAGTAAGGTTATCCCAAGATACCATCTGCAATGTGAGCAACTATAAATATCTATCACAGACTATAATTAATTCACTCAATTGAAAACAATGTTTCTAAGAAGTTTTTTATGTTAAATAAACAGAGTTGCATGCTTCCTCGTTATGCTATTATTTAGGGTAGAAACGCTTTTTGTTTTTTTGTTGTTAAGAACATATTTTAGATTCACAGAAACATAAAAAAAAGACAATAAACCTAATCTTGAAATATCAGGGAAGTATATTGTCATATGTTATACTAAACCTGAATATCCTTTAATGGTGGCATTGAACATGAAAAACATTTTGCCCTTTCCAATGGCAAAGTTAAAAAAAAAAGAGGAGGAAAAAAAAACCACCAAGAACACTAGTTCTGGGTCAGAATACATTACTGTCGTTATGACCACAAAAACTTCTCTCTTCTCCCCGCACAGAGCACTGCTTTGTGAAGATTCATTACTGCTGTATGGTTGTGGTATACCACCACGTTTTCATAACTAATTCAAGAAAAAAAAAAAGAATCAATTTAGGGTACAGTCCTTTGCAGTTAACACACACTATTCCATGAAAAACAGTGATTGATTAATTTAGTTTTCTTTGTATTTGTATTCTACTTAACAGGTGAAAATAACCCTACAAGTAGAACTGTACATTGAACTTCCTCTTCTGTGTTTCTATTCTCTCTAGATATGGAGAGATTTCAAAGATGAAAATGTTCAAAAACATTTGGAACATCATAGCAAAATAGGAGCTGCTAGGAACTGAACACTCTTGAAAATATGACTGTTTTCTTCAGATGCCTACGCAAGCCCTAACAATTTATTTTGATTATTGCAAGGGAGATGTAAAGTGAGGCCAAGATGTTATCTCCAACAGAAAACTTAGAGAATTGCTATAGTGAAATAAAAGGTTAAATACAGGCTAACCTCCTCTAGTTTAGCAAAAGATGTTGAGGGAAGAATTCAGAAAAATGCTGAACAGATGTTAAGGATGTTTTATGCTCTGATGTTAAATGCTAATGCAACCTGGACAAAAAATGTAGTATGGAGCTAGTGGATGGGTTACAGGTACACGTTTGTACAAGGTGCAGAAAACTCTTCCAGTAAATGTTAAGTAGAATTTTTATACCAAATTTTGTGCTAGTGTCTGCAAAAAGCAATGTGTACTAGCAATTTAACTATGTGATTAATAATTAAAATAAATAGCTGATTAGCAATTGCGTCAAGAATGTAGGAGTGCCTGCATGTATATGAATGTCTGTAAAAATAACCTCTAAATTATAAGAAGCTTTTAACAGCATTTAGAAATTGTTTGATGATGATGCAGAAGAAAACAGTTTTCCATATGGTGTTTTCTCCCTGGCTCAAAACATTGGCTTTCATGTAGAGCAAGGTTTTTTCCTTTTTTATGCTACCCTTATGCCACCAGGATAAAAGTAGTATCATTAGTGATCTCCAGTAAGTAACTAAACATTAGGGAAGCTGGTATTAGTGTGTTATAATTGTTTGATCACCTGCTGTTACAACAGATGACATTTTCCCTTCTGAGTAGCTGAGGGGGGGCGAGGGGGGAATGTTATATAGGAGTTTATCCTGAGAGATTTCCAACATGTGGATGGCAAGTAAAGTTGCATGAAGTTGAACTTTTTCGTGTTATGTAATCTTTCAAAATATGACCAGGAAAGTTATGCAATTCTGTAAGTAATGACACAAGAAATTGACACTGAAAGTATTCCTTGTATTTTGTAGAATTCAAATTTTCAGTGTGTGTTCCTTGAAACTGGATTTTCTTTTGTGTTTTTTTGTTTTTTTTTTTTTTTTTTTTTTTTAAGATTGCTGCTACTTACCTTTTATTTTTTTTGTCATTTATTCAAAGGCTTTTGTTTCAATGTTGTCTGAACCTCCTTGCCAGGAAGAACTTTCGTGCACTCAGGTACCTCAGTGTCTAGGATTGTTATACATTGTTTAGTGTAGTATTTTTAAAGATCTAAGGTAGACCTTTATGCCATACTAATACTATTATTTCTGGTTTCGTTTATGATTTCTTCATTAAATGTAGGATTTCCTGCTACACAGTATATGGACTTTTTCATTCTCTGATCAATGTTGTTTTTCAGTCTAGTTGTCATATGTTTCAGCAGTGCAGGGGTACGTGTGAAATGCAAAAGCTTGCAGTGTTCCTGGTATATTCTACTGCTCTGTTATTAGCATTAATATAGTTTTTGACAATCTTATGACCATATTTAATATCAGTCTCCTGTAGTTCTGCTCTCTCTAGGATGTCTTTCTTACCATGTCTTCCCTAGAAGACTCGTGCTTAGCTTGTTCAAGTTCAGCATGTAACCATTTCTTCTAATTTTTGCTGAGTCACAAGGTCTAGAGTTGCTTGATGTTTGAATCAGAAATTACATGCTATTCATCATGTCGGAGCAGTCAACCAGATAAATGTAGAAATGATCCACCATGGTCTTTGTTATTTCAGTACCTCTAGCAAAACCAATTTGCTCTATTCAAATTAAATGCTATAAAGAAAACAACACATTGGAACAATGTCATAGTCAAGGGAAAGGCCATGTAATTGCTGTAACTTGGATATTATTAAGCTTTTGTAAAATGTAAAAGCCATTTACAAGACATACATAAAACTTGAGTCTGCTATTCTGTAGACTTTTTCCTACCCTCCTGTGTCCTTGCTTTTCTAATCAAGTCAGTACCAGTGGAAAGTCACTTAAATTTTAATTTGAAGAAGGTGTTTCTACAGCTCTTTTAAGTCAGTATGAAATATTTCAACTACTCATTTCCATCCACTATTGACCATCCAGGTGAGAGAAGGCTATAACTTATATCAAGCAAGGCAAAAAACTTTACTGTCCGATGACTTTTAGCTGCTATTAGATTGACCAGAAAAGCAAGTTTACAGACAGCTTGTACCATGTCTACAGAAAAGTGAGTTGTAGCTCTGTGATTATCTTATAAACAGCTTTTACATGTTAAATGTGATCTAATTTATGGTAAATGCATGAATTGTCCATAGGTGTGGCATTACTTGAGTATAATTTTATTTATAACATTTAACCAAGAGGTATATGTTTTCCCAATAACCATACATACATTTGAATTTCATTATAAAATAGTTGGCATTTGAAACTTCATTTTTGAATGTCACATTCAGCAAGTTCGGTGAATGATAATTATGATATGCCTCATAATTTCCATTTTGTAATCATCAGTGCTGTTTATTTTATTTTATTTTTTATTTACTCTGGAAAATGAAATGCATAGATTTGCATTTACTCACTTTGGAATTACTCACTTTGGAATGAGTAAGTAATACAGATTAAAGACGTGACATTTTAACAGTTAAAAGGGGGAAATATGCAAACAGATTAAAAGACTAACAGCTGCAAAAGAATAAGATAAGCAGTCTTTTGTTTGAGAAAAATACAAAGAGGACAGGAGAGGCCTCAAGCTGGGATTTTAAAACATGGCTTCTTATCCTTTAAAACTAAAAACCAAGCTGAAAAACATTCTGACAGGAAATAGGAATTTATATTTTGAATTGGGCCTATTCAGGTAGGACCTTCCCTTATAAAGACAAGTACAAAGAGGAGCTAGTGGACTTTTGCGTAGTTATGTAAAGGTTCTTCTGTGACATTTTTTACATTACTGTAGCACAGTATATTTTTGGCTAAGCAATATAGCCTGCTGTGACTAAACTTTTCAATCCCTTTTATCATCTCCCCTACACCTGATGTGCAAACACAAAAGATCGATCCTCAATAGACTATAACAGCCATCGCTGCATTTGTAAAGTTGAGTAGAATCTAAAAATAAAAATAGGGAAACCTTGACTCTTGTGCTTCTCTGACATGGTAGTTTTGTGTAAAAAGCAAATTAAGTAAGCTAAAGCAACTGAAATACTAATGTACATTTCTGAAACATGAGGCTCTTGGCAGACATATTTCTAAATTAAAACCATTAAAACACTGAAGTTCAGTGTTTGGGTTTTTTTCCTTTAGAATGATTTTTCATGAGAAATTCATAGTATTTTAATATGGTCTCTAGAACTGGTTAAATCTTTTTTTATGAAATATTTTTTCTAAATCCAGATGTTGCCTAGGAATGTGTTAATATTAGTGATGGGTTAATTGAATAAAAGTGAAACCATGTAGTTTCTTCCTTATGTTGCCACAATAGCAATGTTGTTTCCAATAATTTTTTATTATTTTTTAATTTTATTT
Organism: Haliaeetus leucocephalus; assembly: GCF_000737465.1. Lineage (NCBI taxonomy): Eukaryota > Metazoa > Chordata > Aves > Accipitriformes > Accipitridae > Haliaeetus > Haliaeetus leucocephalus. The sequence goes on from NW_010972676.1 coordinate 10,554,286, forward strand.
TATTTTATTTGTTATTTCTTGTTTCAATGGTCCTAAGTTGAAATCTGTGGATGAAAAACAAAACTAAAAAACTTCTGAATGTAATTCAAGTAACAGTGTTGGGTTTTAATATGTTGGAGTTTCACAAGTATTTATTTTCCCATAATATTTGTTTAAAAAAATAATCTTGTTCAGCAAAGCCAACCATCATTAGGATGAGATAATAACCACCTGAAGGAGGAATTCTCCTTACCTTTCATATGGTCCCTGTAATCATTTTTAGCTGTTAGTAATAGTGACAACTGACCAACTGGCCTGACACTTAGGTACTGGACTTAAATATTGACCTACTAAAGTCAATGAAGTACTGTCAGTTCACATTTTCTGGGGATTTAGCACTACATATTTCATTTAAGGAGACACATTGGCAATTGAAGAGACAACTTAATTCTGTAAATATCATGCATAAAAAAGTTAATGTCTCTGCAAAGAATATTTACTGATAAAACGTATTTAAGTAATATACCTTTAAGTCATGCATTCAATATTATCATGCTGCACTTCTAGTTAAAAGTCAAGAATCAAGCCTGAAGGGTTTCTAGTTATATCAAGCAATGATAAAGAAATGACTAATCTTTCAAAATGCATTGCTTAAAAGAGAGGGAGAAATGAAGTGTAATGTATAGCAGGACTTTGGATCCTCTTCTGTGTTTCTAAAGTGATTACTTTTGACAGTGGTTGGTGGACAAGTACTGCAAAATGCTCCCTGGGAATGCCTTCACATTTTCAAGAAAACATATTTGTCTGTACTCTACGAATACCCTAACCAGTAAGAATGTTGCCTAGAATACTTGTAGAAATATTTGTAAATTATTAGCAAATATTGTAGATTACAGGAAGGCTAATTTAGAGTCACAGGTATTCACTCGAGAATCTGATGCTAAGACTGACTTAAAGTTATCAAATCTTTGCAGTGACTTTTCTCTGAATAAACTGAGTACCATTGCATTATTTAATCATGAAAATTCAAATGGAATCTCATCGTGTGGAATATGGAAAAGTATTTTATTTTATATGAAAGCATTTTAATTCTTATTATTTAAGAGACAATTAAAAAAATCATTATAGGCATTTTAAGGCACCACCCTGACAGTTATTAAAAGCATTTAATTTTATAACTGGAGGTCATGGTCATTACATATAGTCTTAATCTTTATTAAGACAAATTCATCAATTTATTGGTATTTCAAAGGTTTTCCATATGCATTAATCTTTCTCCTATGAACAAATAAATATATGAGGAAATTTTCCTTCTTTCCAATGGAAAATTTTGGAATATCTAAGACCAGGTGTAACCAAATTATTACCGTGATAATATTTTCTTTGAATACTGAAAGTCCTATGGCTTTGATGCTGCAAAAATGCCTGTGGTTGATAACTGTGGGTATAGAACCTGATTTGATCTCAGTTCTGCTGCGTGACACTTCTGAGTTACAAAATTAACGCTTTCCTTCAATATTCCATTTAGGGGGTAAAAGAAAAAGAGATAAGCAGTAGACCAAACCAGGCTGGAAGGTGACTGACAGCAAAGTATGAGTAGAAATCTATTTAGGTTTCATTTTTGTGTAATATTCATCTATGATGAAGGTGTGTAGTGTATGAAAACACAAGTGGCTTCGTTAAATACATAAAATAAGCAACACCACATGTTCCATGGTTCTTTGTTTTCAGTTCCACAAATCTAGTCTTGCTACATTCAATATTTTCTATGTGAGAGCCGAATAGACTAGATGATTTTGGATATGAAATAATTTCTTCAGAATGATTTTTTTTTCATATTCAATGTATTTAGGGATTAGTTGCACAAAGACATCTGGTCTCTGAATTGAACGCTAAAGCCCTGAACTCTAACACCCTAAATGCTGTCTACAATCTAAAGAGGATCTAAATGCCATAGAAGTCATACATAAGAGAGAGTTAAGTAAGTGGGGAGCATTCCAAGGTAACCCATAGAAAATGTTGAATAAAGAAGAGAGTTCAGATCTAGCTATTTGACTTTTCTGTGCTGGAGAGAGAAAAAGCTAATTTATAGACAACATATGTTGCTTATTGCTTTATCTTGTAATTTACTTCAAATGCATGTCTGATGGTATATTCCTGTCAGTGACTGCGAAATAAAAAATGGGTTTTGTGTGGTTTTACTAGAAATATAGCCATTTAATTAAATTTTAACATATTGTGGTCTATCACTTTAATATATGGTACATTAATTTTCTATGACACTGGCATACTGTGCTGATGGATTTCTCAGTCTACCAAATGAAGTAAACCAGGGACTTTCCAGGCAGTTTAATTTTTTTCTAGATGCAATGGCATTAACATTCTTTTTGGGAAGACAGTTATCAAAATTTGATATTTGATTAAATGTTTGAACTTCTTTTGTAACATGTATTCAGTCTTGTCACTGTAGTAACGATTGCCTGTTATACTCCACCTTTGTTAGTGAAAGTACCACAACCTTACTCAATGACAGTTGGGCTTTATTATCAAGGAGAAATTATTTAAGAAACTGGAAGTCATAAATATCTTTCTACTATGGCAGTAATCATTACCATCCTCTGCAATTTCAAAAAAATTAATCTAGTCTTATCATTAAGCTTTGTATGTTTGGTGGTTTTTTTTTTTATTTGGGGGTGTGTGTGTGTGTTTCCCTTGAATAATTTCTTTAAATTTGTCGGTGATCAAATTCCTTGTCCCATAATAAGTACATGTTTAAATTTTTGTGCAGGACTCTTGCGTCTACATTGTGTAACCTGATGATAAGGAAAAGAAGTTGCAAACCCTCTTTTTTTTATTTCCAGTTGTGGGTCAGTGATTATTACAAACTAGAAGATTTTTGTTTCTTATTAATTGCTTTGCTGAAGCAGGAATGGCTGGGACATATTTCTTTCATGTTCATGTCAGGAAAATGTTCCCTGAGCATCTGATGATTATGCTTATGTGTTAGTATTAGCAAATATAGTTGTCCTTTTCTAGATTCTCTACAGCATATAAAAGAATTTCTGTCCCTAAGAGTTTGTTTGAAGTAAAAGATGAGAGACAACAGATAAGAAAGGAGTGGGGAGATGAAGAAACTATATGTTGGTATTGGTATAGTGGTATAATAAGCATTCTAATAGGTATTTTTTTAGTATTGTCATTATACCTTCACTTCATTTTTGGATCACTTACAGTGACCTCTTAGTGAAGGAAAATTTTTCAGAGGCATTTTCATTGATGTTGGTAAGGAATTTGTTCAAAGGGTAAGGTGCCACAGTGAAGAAAATTTTAACATACTTCTGACTTTGCCTTCAAGAGCATACTGGAGTTCAGATCTTAATGAAACTTAAGTATGATGTGTATAGGGTCTGAAGACAAGGATGGAGATGTGGAGTGAAGCGAAGAGACTAGACATGCGATTCAAGCTCTGGTCTTTGAGGCATAATTCTGCAGAATTCACAGTTTTATATTGGAAAATGCAGTTGAAATATTGCATGTATGTAGTCAAGGATAAAGGATATTAATAGGAATAAAAATGGGATAATATCCTGGGCAAACATCTGAGGTGTGAGGGGTTGAGTTAGAAAGGCAATGATATCTACAGCATGGCTTTAGCTCATCTGGGTGTGAAAATTATAGACATTTCCAACATAGATCCTGCCAAAGCGGAAAGAAAGGAGGAAGATGAGCTTTTTAGACAGCTGCAATATATTAATTTTAGGACCCTATGTACAGTGTTCCTAATCCACTACTTTGCAGAGGTTTTTCTTATTTCACTGCAATTCATACTCCAAGGGCAGAATGTGTGTGGTGATGAATGCAAGTAAAAGATCTTATGGGCAACAAAGATGTTCTGTTCTTGGTGTAGCATTACGAATTTCTGTGGCCGTCTGCAATACGTTGTGATATGGGATTGCTTCTGAAAGGGTAGCGTTATGCAGCAGGAGAGACTTTCTGCACTCTTCTGCTCATTAATGCAACTTTACTGCACTTTGTGACTGTGTTGCTTCCCTTTTGGTACTTTACAAAGGATATCGAAAGGGATTTTGAAATACTGTAGGTTGATAAGATGCATTTTCAGGCTGTAAAATTACAGAGGTAATAGATAACATTTAAGTAGAAAGCACTTACCATAAATGATGGTTTATTGTTGTTTTTCTGTCAGATACATAGTTTAATGTGTAATTTATGGCATTTCCATCAAGCTAGTTCTACTGCACAGTCTTGATTTTTCAGCTATGATATGAAACTAGACTGAATTCTGTTTCTGCTCTATGTTCACATTTTAACTCTTCAGAAACAGTTGACTTTAACAAACATAGCTTTTACGCCAATTTTATGGTGGAACAATTCCGGCACTCCTGCTTTCAGGAGCTCCGTTGTCCCAAAGGGTGTCCAGCTCAAATGGATGGTCAACAGTCAACAACTGTGAAACCATCCCTCATCTAGAAGGAAACATTCTTGCAAACAGTGAATTATTTGGCTGTGTATACCATGATTGTCATGATGACAACTTAGTTGCATCACAACCAGAATTTGCAATAGTAGCTAAGCTACCCAAACTACCACCTATGTCAACACTATTCCTCATATGACTGGAATGATTTTTACTATAGTAAAGCACTGATTTTATTGTGCCCAGGCTACAATGCTCCTAATTGTCTAGCTGTGTAACCTGTACATTCACTAGTTGTGTTGCTTTAGTAGAAAGTATAGGTTATTCAGAAAAGCAAAGTGCCAAATCCTGCTTTATTGCTCAGCTTTACTACACTCACCCTAAAATGATTCTCTCATGTCTGAGAACATGGTGGTGTTTACTTTCCAGAAGCACAAGATATGGTTTGTTCTGTATCAGAACATATTTTTTCTCTGCTTTCTTCCTGCATCAGTTAACAAGGGTGTTTCTCACCACTCTGTTGCGGCAGAGTTTGGCAGAGGTGACAGAAGTTGTGCTGGGTTGTGATGCAGCACAGCAGGCTAACCTAAGCAAACCATTAATGCAAGCCACGGTGTGGTGGGATTCGAGATTAAAAGTTACTTCAATTTTCTAATCACTGGGAGGGCTACTTACAAGAGGGCTGTTTCCTATGGCAAGTGGTAACACCAGGAACTGTAAATAACATGAATGTGTTTGATCTGACTGAGAGTTGAACTTTTGCCTTGCTAATGCAGCATGCAAAGCATATTAATATGCTGAAGATTGTGATTGTGATTCCCTTAGCATGTGTATTTGCAGCTGCTGCTTAATACAGTGCAAGAGTGTGCTATGCAGAGATGACCGGTTGGAGAGTGCCTGCCTGGCAAGGTATCTTATCTGTGCTATGTCTTAATCTAGTCATCTTGCCTCCAAAGCGAAAATAAAATTTACTTCAAGGAGCTCAAAAAACTAATCCTCAAATCTTTCCTATTCTTTGACTCTAACATAATCATTACATTCACACTTTGCATTCACAAGTCCTTTAAAAAGGACTTGATAATTATTTTTGCTGTTCAGACCTATCAAATCCTGAATATGATTTGTGTAATATACTGAAGTTCTTTCTGGTTGTTTTGAAATCCTCATCCTAGCACAGTTGACCTGGTTAAAATATGTAATAACTCACATTTTGTGGTTAACCAGGACAGAATTATAATAATGCCAGAGTCTATTAAAGTAAAAGGCTATGCTTTTATTACTTAAAGGTCAGTGAAGTCCTCTACAGTGACATCTGTGTGACTGTATTGTGTTTTCAATCTTTAGATACGGCCACATTATGTATTGAAATTCATCATGAATACTGGGGAAAGAGTATTAGAAAATAATTCAGATTTAACTTTTTTATCATGCACTAACTTGCTATCACCAGCTTCCTGCAATTTGACTGCTTTTTCCCTTCAGCAATGATTATACTATTCCTTAATTTTGTCAGACAAAATGGTAGTAACCTTAGGCAATTACGCTAAAATAACTTGTCAGATACTCATTATTTTATTTTTAATATCTTAAGAAATTAAATGCTTGAAAAGGCAACAGACTAAGGAGCTGAATTCCTCCATTTATTCATAGGACAGTTTCAGAAGAAAGAATAGCCGAGCAGAGTTCCCATACTGCCTGGCAGCGTATGGCTCTGGGTGCCTGGCCCCTGAGGGCCGTAATGGCCCTGTGCTGCCCCTCGGGGCCTCCCCCCACCCTGCCCATGGCCCAGGACACTATTTCAGCCCCCTGCCAGGCCATCTATCCCGGCCTCCAGCTCCCCACAGCCCTGCCCTGCTGGGCCATGGGCTCCGCCGAGCCGGGCCTACCCACAGGCTGACATCCCAGCCTGTCCCCAGGGACACGCTGAGGGCTGGGGCTGCCCCCGGCCTGCCCTGCTGCCCTGGGGACCCCCCACTGCTGCTGGCCCAGGGGATCTGCCAGCCAGCCCTGCGCCCTGGCAAAGCCTACATGGAGAGTCCCGGACTGACCTCGGGAAGAAATTTCATTCCCTACACCAAGCTCACCACTGACCTGTCTGGCAGAGGTACTTCTAGTGCCACTGCTGCCCGGCAGGACCTCAGTGTCCTGAGCTGCACCTGAACAAGGCTGTAAAAGGACGTGTTATCTTGGTATCTCTCCAACACCCTGACGCAACTTTCCTGCGAGAAGCTCTAAATATTTTTCACATGCTTGGCCTAGAATCACCATCTCTGGCTGTGTTCACCTATCTCAGCCTCCAAAGTGCAGGATTGCCTCAGCCAGTCAGTGGGAGAGAAGGAAGCATCTGGTTTCTTGGAGGAAATTTATCCTCGTTTCTCACGGGAGTTCAACCTCCGTGAGAGGAAGGGAAGGGAGAAGGGAAGAAAAGCTGTGGTAACTGATTGCCTGCTCTGAGGGGTTTAGCAGAAACTGTTGTTTGTAAGCTTCTTAGGTTACGCTCCATGGCAGATATATTACCGTACACAGCCAGAATAGCTGTGCTGGAAGGTTCAGGGAGTCTCTCCTGATCCAGCTGGATCCCTGCAATGGTGACTTCTGTCACCGTCAAACAGCACCTAACCGTGCTGCTTGAGAGGCTTGATTCCCCAAGCGTTACCCTATCTCAAGGCCTTGATGAATTATTATTTTTTTCTTTTCACAAACACTCTGTTAACAAACACATCTCTGCGACAACATGATATATGCACATACAAAGATGACATCTCACTATCAGATTGCAGCTCCACTTAGGACATGATGGGGAGAAAACACCAAGGGCTTGCTTTTGCAGCTCAGTGGTACTCTGAAGAAGGTGTCTTAATACCTTGGTCTTTGTCTCTCACGTGAAGGAAAATAGGGCCAGCAGCATTTTGGTCTATGAGAGGTTCTTGGCCTTGCTGAGCATACTGCATCACCTCCCTCCCTCTGGGAGGTTTGTTTCATGTTGAAGAGCAAAGGATACCTTTCACTGAGGCATACTTTGTAGACTTAAAAGCATTTTGCCTGTTCTACAGTGTATTGCTTTCAGTTTCTGCGGGGTTTTTTGTTTGGTTGGTTTTTGGTGGTTTTTTTCAGAATTACTTTGACTAGGAGACTACCTTGTTATTATTAACAGCCTTTGAAAATGTGCATTTCAGGTAATTTTCACAGATCTTGTTGACATTATTCTAGTACATACTGCACTGTACTTCCACAAATGACATACTGCCATCAGTAATGAATATGATAATCTTACCAATTCTAAGAGAATAAATATTCCAACCTTTGAAATTCTCTTTATATAAAAAGTGTGTGACAGTCTGCTGATTTAAACAAAAGATACATTTCATCCCAAATTATCTCTTGATAGATAACTGACCATTACACCTCCTTGTTCTCTTTCATGATTATTAACAGCTTGGACATATTTCTTGTAATATCGCTCTATAAATAATTCTAGGCTCAGAAGTTTGTTTCTTTTATAAATTAAGCCATCCAAAAGTGATAGCTCATTTCTCCATAACTAGAATCTATCCCCTCTAGGGACAATTTATCCTTGCAGCAGCTAACCTTTAGGCATTATTTCTTTCAGAAATTTATATTAATCATCTTTGCCAGTTTCCCTCTCAGTCTTTCTCTTCCCACAATCTTCTGCTGCAGTCAGAACACCCACCAAGTTTTCAAAATATTTATACTGCTGGTTTTAGATGAGGAAGGGTTATCTGAGACACTGTTTTATTAAAACTTGATTGTTTAAACACCAGTCGTCAATGATTGTACACTGAAAACTCAAATCTGACTTTGCTTATAGAGTAGGGGATGTCTGTTTTGTAAAGTCAGTCTGTACGACAGGTATAGATACACATACATAATCACTATGGATTGTCCTCTGAGAGAGAGACAGGTACAATAAATGAAAATTAATTTGAAGCAAGATGGCAAAAAGTAGAACTAATGTTTCTCAGTTTACTTTGCACTGACTAGAAGGAAAGAAGTTAGCTTGGCAAGAATGTCTTTCCAAGCCTCTGTTGTGCCAGCTGTTAAGCCTCAATGCCAGTGATTAGAGGAAGAGACACCTGCATTTCAGAAACATCCCCTTCCATTCTCATCTACTGTTCAAAGTGTAGCTGTGATTCCTCAGTTAACCATGAGATGAATGGACTCTGTGAGGGCAGATTGACATAGCTGCCACCTTCTACTTTGTCAAAGTTACAAAGGCAACACTACACAGAGATGAGATACTCATAGTAGGGGTGGGATTATACAGACTGGAGAGTTGGCATTCTGGATGAGGAGACGTACGAGACTGGTACACCCATTTAAAGTAAATGTTTGGGGCTTCTTTTAGATCAAACAATTAAGATGTGCCTTAGAGAATTTAGTGCTGTCCTTGTAGCTATAACTCACGCTGATGGAACAGTTGCAGTTCATGTGCTCAATGGAAGTCCTTTACAGACTATTTTAAACATTATTGATGTAGGTGTTGCTGGCAGTTGCATTATTTCTTTTCTATTGATTAAGAAATTTAATCAAATGGATTTTTTAATGGCTTCAAACAGTCTAAATGATTCATATGCTGCATTTTTAACATGCTGTCTCAACAAATCGGTATTCTATTGTGTTAGAGCTGTAAAAGAGCATTCTTGTTTTCATTGCTATGTGCATTGTTGAAGAAAAGAGTATGCGAAAGTTCACACAAGTGTCTGTGAAAGTATTTTTTGGGGTGTTTCATGTATTTAATCAAACTTTATTCTCCTGATACTGGTGATTGATGAACAGCAAAGAAGAGAATTTCCTGTGACAAGTCTATGCTGTAATTTAATTAAAAAAGAAAATTTAGCAATTCTGCACCTCAGCGTATACCCTTTAGAAAAGTTATCTGGAATCTTACGGGAAACCAAAGAGGTTGATGTGGATTAGCTCTAATAAGACTGCTTCAGGTCCATCTTATTTCCATGTAGGTTCCAAATATACACATATATATATATGTATTTATATATATACACAAACTTATATATACTTTTTTATATATATAAAAAAAGTGAGACACTTAAAATTTGATACTATTGACTTGTATCTGTTTAGTTTGCAGAGTAGAATTATTTCTTCTGATGTTAATGATTGGGGAAGTAGATAGGAATAAAGCTCTCAGATTTTAAGGTGACATGAAGTCCCACTCCAGTCCATCATTGAATGTCCCTACAAATGTCTATCAGTAATGGCTGAATCTATCCCTAAAAAGTTTCGTGAGAAATTCTACAAACTTTGTAAACTATATATTCCATTACTTACCTCTCTGTACTTTGAGAAGGCTTTTCTTGATGTCTGTCTTGTACCTTTCATACTGCAGCTTAAACCTTGCTGCTATATTTCTTATCAGTGGTAGCAATCTCATTTTCACCTTCTATTTTTGCTGAAGCAGTATTTGAAGACAGTTATCCTGGGTCCCTTCAATATTTTCTTTGCTAGACTAAAATGACGATTCCTGGTAATACTTCCTCTGCCTTCTTACTCACTCGATATGACAGAGATTTTTTTCCATGATTACACAAGCTACCAGTTCTGTATCTGGCAATGTCTCACAAAGTGATTTGTATTACCTCATCAATATCATCAGTTGATAGATGTTGGGTTTGGTGTATAGTCCCCATTTATTATATTGTTTCTTCTTTTACTTTTTTTTTCTTTTTCCTGCTGACATTTCAGCTGTATGAAGGGCAACTTCTTTAGTCTTTTATTTATGAAATGAACTGTTTTCTCATTTGATTTTATTTGTTGCTGCATATTCTGGATTGTTTAATCTAATACTAGAAACTGTTCTCCTAAAATGACTTCTTAGACTTCATTATCTGGGATTGGGTATTTTTATTCTGTATTGGCTAAGCTTTCATGATACTGACAAGCTCCTTCATTCAGCTGTGACATATGAATGCTTCTTGTGGTCCCTACTTCTCAGAATAAAAGAAACTTGATTTCTTAATTTTATTCATTTTCTCTCCTAATCCTCCCATGAATTTTTTCCAATGCATCTAGTTTTCTTATTCCTTTCCAAAGTATTATTTTCCGTTAGAAATATTTTCCATTATCAGAAAATCACATTGTTTTACTTGATCTGGATTAAATTATTCTTGGTGAGATCTTTATTTGGTTGATTTCTTCATAGAGAGCAAAATCTCGTATATGTTCCCTGAAACCATTAAACCTGAAAGCTGTAGCTTGTTCTAAATGACTATTTTCCTATAATGTTCCAACAGTGACTCACTTCCAGTTGCTAGGGCATGTAGATTATTTCAGTTTTGCAATCAGAATGTAAGCATTTCTGTATGAGTCCAAACGCAGGTGAGGAGGCATATTTTTTTTTTTTTTGCTGGTTGTCTGATGATAGAATAGACTATAGATCAGCATCTGAGAATAGCTCTTCATTTCTCTTTTGTCATGCTAATTGTTATGGTTTCTGACTCCCTAGAAAATGAAAGGTAGAAATGCCATGGCTTTGAAATTAATCCACTCTGAATTAGTATTATATTGCTGTGTCTGTTTAAATAGACAGAACATTATTTGTGTACTGGTTTTGGAGGAACTGAAAATACAGTTTTTGCCTGATTATTTTTTTTCCCCTGTCCCTGATAGAATAATCACTTTGGAAGAGAGATTGGTGTACTCTACCCAATTTGCAGATCCAGACATTACCTTGTGTCTTTGGACTTTGAGAGGGTAATGACAAAGAAGTGCTTATGAATGTTGTGTTAATTTAAGATATTTAGTATTCTGTCTCTTAGATATACTTTGGCACTTTAATTAACTGCTTGTTAATTCTAGACTTGCACATTGTTTTGTGCAGAGGCTTTAAATAAGATATGCCTATGCTGAGACTATATTAACTGGCATATTTTAGCAATAAATAGTTTCCAACTTTACGTTTTTATGCATCCCATATATCATTTGGCTTGTGATTCAAAACACACAAGACTTGTTTCCAGGGCTTCATGTACTGTAAATAAATGTAAAACAAGCTCCTTGCACAAAAGTGCTACAAAGTAATCAGCACCAGGAAGGCTAAGAAGCTAAATGGTACTTGGAAGATTGTAATTAATATTAATCTCTTGCATGCCAGAACAACAGATGAAACTACTCCATCTCTTTTGCTTGATACGCAAATCTGGCTGAATGGCAACATTGTATGATAAACACACTACTACAGCAGCCACTGGTTGATTTTTAAATATGTAGCAAGAGGGGAAGTATTTAAGAAAGAAAGAGTGTGCATAGTTAAAGAATTTCAGCAGCTTAAAGCCTATCAGTGTTCTGTTTTCATTGATAATAGGAAGGGAGAGGGCAGAGATTATACATTTTTTGTGTGAATTGGTTCAGGTAGAAAACTGACCTCCAGTACTCTCTTTACCAGCATATGTTTTTCTTCAAACTCAGAAAATCAACAGACAAAGTTCCTGGTAAATATGACTGGACAGTTACCCATGTGACTACTGAGAAGTACATGTTCCAGCCTTCTCCGTGCTCTCACCTTGTCTCCAAAATGCTATTCCTATTGTACTGTTACAAAAGCTACTCTCCTCAACTGACTGTTGGTCTCTTTTCTCCTCTCCCTTGTGGCAAGTGCCATTCTTCTCCCATCAGTGCTGGAAGAAAGTCAGGTCACACTCTAGTTTACTGCCTGCTGGGGATTTCATTCTCTAAATATTCAGATTGCTGTAGAATTAGCTCAAATTCAGAATTTTTTCATAGTTAGATGCTCTGCTTCCATGTTTGAAGTCAAGATTGACACTTCAGTCCAGCTCTTTCTAGATCAAGGCTTTGTAAGATACTTCTTCCTCTGCTCTTGAGTTTCTTATTTGGCCAGCTGATTTCCTCCTGGTTTCAAATTCAGAATCATCTGGGACAAAGACAAGATCACTTTACCCATTGCAGTCCTGATTCAAACCCTGGTCAAAGGAGACAAAGTTCTTTAACGGTATTTTTTTCTAAGTGAGAATGACAAAGAAATAAAGTGCATTTTAGTTATATTCAATTTGATTTTTAAATGGGATCAAATTTCTCATTAGACATACATACTGACTAATAAGGTTTATTTTTAATGAAACATAAATACATTAAGCAGTTCTAGAACTTGATAATGACTGTGCATACTCTGTCAATTTTTAAGTGTCAGAATTGCAATAAATTTAACAAGATTAACACGATTTATTTTGCTTCCTAGGTAGCTGAGAAATTGTGTTCTGTGCTGACATGAAGCTCTTAATTTTCTTGACAACTTTTTGGATTCATTTGTTATTAGTTACATCCTTACATTTTAGTCTTTGGTTTAGGTCTTTATAACTTCTGCTAGATATGGCAAAAGTTTACCAAAGCCTTAGCTTTGATCGTCAGTGTATGACAATGAAATATATGTCAATAGAATGCTATGTCAGAACTTCTGATATTGTCAATCTGATACTTTAACTAGCTTAAGGGAAACCTTTTCCAACACAGCAGAGACCCAAGAAGATGGCAAATCACCTATATTTTTGAATTATCAATTTTATTCACAGAACAACACTGGAATTTTCAGAAGTAGTCAACAATTGGCTTAACTCTCCCTTTTTTTTTCTTTTTTTTTTTTTTTTTTTCAAGTATTAATGACTTGAGGGATGTTTCTGCATCTTTCATGCTGTTCCCAGAAGCTTGGCAGTCAACTCACTCTACTGGAAGGTTAGGTTTACTTAGTCTCCTATAATAGCATTTTTTCAGACCTGTTTTGACCCAAAGGGACATTCGTTCAATACTATCTTCTGTGGGCTAATATAAAGGAGAAAAAGCAGAATTTCTTTTCCAGACAGCTCTACTGGTGTACTTGGAAGCCTGTAGCAAAATGAATAGTTATAATTTTGAATATGTGGGAGAGGAGCTTTTGAATAGAATGTTTCAACTCTAAAAAGCTAATTTTCCATTTGTCATTATTGCTATCATTTCAAGGGGAGTTGGATGCTGTTACAGTTGATTTGGACCCTGACTTACAGTATGATGTCTCTGGATCAGGCTCCTCTGTGAAGATGTGCCTTGACCCTTTGATTAAGCTTTTTACATGTAACCCTTAAATGGGCAAATTTTCATTCCCACCCATCCCAGTTGATGGGGTGACTTTTTTTTTCTTTTCAATGTCTCTGATTGCAATTATGTTTTTCTTGCTTTCAGGCAACTGGGTGAGATGAAACCCATCTAGACCATTGGACATTGTTGTTTCCTTTGTTCTAAGTGGGTTTTATTGCTGGGGTTTTTGTGTTGTCGCTATATCCATACTGATAGCGATAACTGGTTGATTTTTCTGGAACAATACAAAGTAAAAGAAGGAGAAATGGAACAAAACAACAAGAAAAGCACAAGCAGTGAGAGTCTGGCTGTTATGTTTACATACAGAGCTACGATGCCAGCTGTGTCTTTTGAATGACATTGTCAGGCAAATTTCTGGAAAAAAAAATATTTGACTTTTAACAGCAAAGCCTCAGGCGCTGGAAATTTTCACACTGTCCTAGTGATATAATAAACCTTTCCATATTAAAACAGAAAAAAAACCCCAGCCCATAAAATAATAACCTGACAATAACTATGAGATTTGTTTCTTGATTTTTATTTCATTCCTAGTAGTTGTGTATTACAGGGCTGATCAACACACAGTTTTCTGAAGATGTTGAAAAATGGAAGGACAAGCCAGTGTATTCATCTCACTTCTTTACAGATTTCCTATTTGTTATTCTAGGCAAACTTTTCAAAACTGGGAACGTCTTCTTAGCTGCCTGTGAAAGCACTGAGTTGAATTCATTTGCCTTCATGCTTAGTTCTTACTTAATTTTCTCTTCCTGGCATAAAGTGTTAGAACAGCTGTGCCATGTGCTGTTATTCCTAAAAAGGGATGGTCAGACTGACTGGATAGAAGTGAGAGCATTCCCTAGCACTTGCCTGGCCTTTTCCAGTTATAGCAATCAACATTTCAAGAATTAGTTTTGTTGCTGATGCTGCATGGTTTTATCCATGTTTTAGCAGTCTGCTGCCTTTGCAGAGTCAAGATCCAATGTGGTTCAGAAACAGAGGAGAAGGTAATGGGAGTAATTCCCATTTTAAAAACAACCTATTGTCCCCAAAATGCTTGACTGATGTATGACTCTTCCTCTTGACATTTTTCTGTGCTATTAGTAGGCTACAGCTTTTTTTGTCCTCAACAGCTTTGTATAGGGCCTCCTGTGGGTTTTTTGGTGGGTTTTGTTGCTTTGAACATTTTTGTGTATCTGTGTTTTTCTCCATTTGTCTACCTGACTCTGCATTCAGCTGTCCCAGTTTCTGTAAGACTGATTTTACTGAAAAAAATTTCTGCAAAATTTGATGTCAAATATTTCCTTCTCTCTGATTATCCCCAAGAGATTCGTTCTTTGTTCATGCCATTCACATCAATTTTCCTCCTGTTATTTTTGTTTATTTGGGACTCTTAAAAGTATTGAAATTATAGTTTTATCATCTTATTTTTGGCTTTGAACTTGAGGTTTGGAAGTATTTGTTGTTGGTGATAGTATTAAAATCTCCACAGAGACAAAGGAATAACCCTTTTCCTTTGCTGTGCAGAATGATAGATGATAGATACATGTCACTATGTTTTTATCTGAGAAGCATTTAACCTGTTGTGACTCTTTATGAACTTTGCTTACTGAAGAAAATGAGTGTGGTGGATATAGTTTGACTTCACACTGAACTGCTTTTTGGGGGTCATTATTAAGCAGAGGTATTATCAAAGGGTGGGAATGGAAGGACTAGAAGAAATAGAGATTGCACTTATGTTTTGTATTGGTTTATGCATTTATTTTTATAGACTCTTTTGTATGTATTTGTAACTGCTACAAATAGGGATATTAGGTCTGAAGTACAGGTGAGTAGCCCTTTTAAAATAAATATTTTTGAATCATTACTCCTGGCATATGGAGGAGGAAATCATACTTTCATAAAGGCATCTTCTACATTGTATTGATACAGCTGCATTCACAATAAGGGCTTTTATTATTTCATCAACTTTGAGTAAGAAAAAAAAAATCAGAATTAGAATTGTTAATTAAAAAGAAAATCTGAGAGGCCGAGCCCACAAAAACCTTATGTGAAGTAGCATATTGAGTGCTTACATAGGTATCTGCAATTTTACAGCAGAGAGAAGAGAGAAAAACAATCTGAGAGGTCACAATTCAATTTCAGAGTATTTGTAACAAATTTTTTCCATTTTGAAATTTTTCAATATTTTAAATCAACATTTCTGTGAATTGAAAACTCATATCATGTAAACAAAAGTATGAAATCACTACTTTGTTTTCAGTTTTTACAACTATTGTATATTTGATATCACAGATCCTTTTTCTGTCAAACCTTCTTGAAAATGAAATTGTCTAGTTCTATAGTTTATAGCATGTCAGTAAATTTTTAGAGAACACTTGAATTTTAAAAGGACTCCCTTTAAAGTATCTCCTGGTTTTCAATATTTTTATCAATCCTACTTGGCAAATACTGGAGCAATACAAACAGTTTAATTCTGGCTTGAGAGAATTCTTCCCTGGGAAATTTTATTTGGTGTAATATACTCACGATATTTGGACAAGAATAACACAAATAGAGTTTAATTTTCATATCCAAATTAAGACAGACTGGATTTGATGTGTTCGTTTATTTTATTATTTAGTAATAGTCACTTTTGGGTTTTGCCAAGACCTAAGATTAACTGACCATCTGTCTATTTTACTACAAAGCAATATCTGCTATTCATTATTGGCAGTTAATTTTGTGGCAGAAATTCAGAGAATGTGGTATGGTGTTCTGATTTATTCAGTGACATTCACAGAAATCTAGTAAATCCAATCAGAGAATTAAAGGATACTTTACAGAAGAAAAGTGTCTAGAAAAATATTCACAACTGTCACTATTTAAAAATACAGCAATGGTATGCTTGCGTGTCATATCGCTTGGCCAGATTTACTCTGAACAGCTCAAACTTTTATTAAATATTTCAGGAAGGAAGATGTAGCATCACTGGGCACAAGTCTGGAATATTTGTGCCTGTGTGAGTGATCTTGTGTCTGCAAGTGCGCTAAGAATATGAAGAGATGCTACTCCCATGCGTTAGGTACTATAGATTCACATCCAATTTTACAATATGTCATAAAGTCATAAATATGTCATAAAATATGCCATAAAAGTGTGCTTAGAAGCAAAAGGATAACTGGAGATAATCAGCTGTTCTCTGTTTAACTTTCTAAAACTGACAAGTTATTTAAATTCTTTCCTTGCAAGGTTTCTGGAATATTTATAGGTGGAAAAACACATCCTTTCCAACAGAATCCACTATTTGAATTTTACTACTATTGAAGTTTGTGCAACTTTTCTAGATCTTCCTTTGGATTCTTTTAATTTCATTTTTGTTGGTGTACTTAGATGACCTGTAGATGTCCTTATTAGGGCTATTTTCATCCTAATTCTTGTTCAGTTAAGATTATGATCTTATGTCTAACAAAGTTCTTTACAAAGCTTCTGGCAGTAATTGGTCCTTGATCCTTCTTTTGTCCTTTATGAGTTAGTTCCCCAACCTTTTTGCCATTACTTTAGAGGTTAAAGTGAACTCAGAGCTAGTGTATAACAACTGTGCTTCTTCCTGCCTGACACAGATACTTTTACAATGCATAATTCTCCTTCAGTGAAATGAGCAAGGGTTGTCTCTGCTGTTCCTTCGTGTTAACCAGCATGCCAAATTGTAGTAACTGGAGCTGCCTATTTGTAATGAAACAGCATCTTCAAAGCAGCTGAAGGTATGTTGTGCTGCAGGTTGTGGTGTATATTTAAGAATACCTGTGTCAACTTTAAATATAATAACACAGAGACTAGAAGCACCTATGTAGCTCCACTTAGCCTAATTTTCTCTTGGTGAGACTCTTATTTTCTGAACAAGACATATAATTTTTGCTCCAAATTGAGTAGTTCATTCTCTTAATGTACAGGGATATTCTTTCAAGTTGCTTGTGTGGTTGTTCTCAGTATTAGCATTCTTGTCCAGGGTGTAAACCAGTTAGCACTAATATCCAAAGCTGTCACGGTTAGACTACTTTCTGTACATTCATGCTACATCCATAGAGCTGGGGTAGATGGTTTGAATTGGCAGAACAGCAGATGGATCCTAATACTGCAAGTTTTGGGGAAAAAATTCCCAAAGTAGAGTAATTACTGTGCATTGGCAGAGGCTTGCTGTGTGATATCTTTATGCTTTACATATTTATGTATTAAGCTTTTATTGTTTTCCTCTGCATAAAATGGAATCGGAAACACTTTGAGTACCTTTTCTGTGGCGTTCAGACAATTCTCTAAGCCTTTCTATACATACTACAGAAAAATACCATATAAAATATGCAAAACCATGCTAAAGTAGCTATGTTACCTTTTCGATGTGCTGTGTAGATATAAAGGCTTGCTCAAGAATCTCTACCATGTTTCTGTATTGTACTGTACGCATAGTCCACTCTCTTGGTTTGTCTGAAAGTTATTATAAAGCATCTTAGATTTGTCAATAATTGATCTTCCTAGTTATACATAAAAGCTCATTTTACAAGGCCTATTGGCATCAGCAAAGATTGGTTGCAGAATTAAAGTTTATTCCAAACTTGGTTATATAACTAAGTGTACAAAAGAGAAATCAAAGCATATCATCAGAAAAGCAAATATAATCAGGAAATTATATGAAAAGATCTACATGTCACTGATAGAAAAGCAGCTGTTCTGTTTACATTTAGAAAACTGCTTTAAATCCAAGAGAAGATAATTTTATTATCAGGAAATATTAATATATACAAGAAATGGTGTTTTAGTATTTATCATAATTTAGTTTTTATTTTTTAGATGTTTTATTGCCTCACTGAAAGATAATACTGATACATGTATAGAGAACAGCTATTAACTTGGTTCTTCCCCTTTTCCTGTTAAAACATGGTATAATTAGAAAAATTGAATGAGAGAGAGAAAGTGGAGACACATATGGTGGAAAGTCACAAATTAGTGAATGGTTTAGGAGGAGAAGGCTTCCTGGGTTTTGTTTGTTTTTTTCATCCAAATCTACAGTGCCAACATTATGCTGACTGGTAGTTACTTTAATCCAATGGTAGAAGACAATTATTTCTGGAGTGTATAAAAAATATGTACTCAAATTCTTTAGAGATGCTCACAATGAAAAAGGAGGTAGGTTATGCATATGAGTAATCCCATTTTTCAACATAACTTCTAGTTTTGTTGCAGCAAAAGGGCACACACCTCTGCACTCAGAAGTAAACATTAGTACCCAGTTAACCTCCTCGTATCAGGTCTATTTCTCTGTACAAAATGATATTTCTCTAAGATTATAGCCCAATGTAAATACTGAAAAGTGGAGTTGACAGAAAATGTAGTTTGAGACATTAGACTGTATTGCAAAATGGTAAACAATTTATTGATAATATTTTTAAGGAGTAATTTTTAATTTGAATTCAAGTTACCTTATTTGAATGGATATTTGCAATATGTATATTTTAAATTAAAATATTTGTATATTCATTCATAAAAATTTAGCTGCAAAATCACCAGCACTAGCAACTTTTCATTAATATGTTTTAGTTTTTTCTAATTATTCCAAAGGGTGTTTCTAATCTGATGAGTAAGGTAGAAAAGTCCGTGGTTAGGAATGAAAAATATGTCTACTTGATTTATGTAATTAGTCAAGTACTAATCTAGGTCCATATCTTACAAACCTTTTTTTACATGAACTGACATTGAAAGGACTCATGTGCATACAGTTTTTGGAAGTTAGATGTGCCATTTAATGAACTGCTTAAATGCAGAACAATTTTCAGGTAGTAAAATTTGTATTGCAGAAGCTTAATTTCACTTGGAATATTTAGTGCTATCAGTACTTCTGAAATGTTTTCATATAAAATTAGCAGGATGGAGGGATGCAATTTATCAAATACAGTTTATTTCCTCTGCTCAAATAATTTTTATCAGAATTTAATATTTTAATTCAAAATTAATAATTTAATTCACAATAGTAATTCAATCAAATGAAGGACCAGCAAAGCAATTTTCCTTCCACTCCCACTATCAAGTTGAACTTTTCAGAGGTGTTGCAGAAGGAGTGTGAAATATTTTCTTTTCGTTGACATTATAATGACGCTTTGCAGGTGTCCTTAGACTCTAAGCATCCAAGACTTTCACATATGCTACACACTGTGAACAGTCCCTTTGAAGTTAATTGGGTTTCACCAATTTACTCCAGCAGAGAGTGAAACCCTGTTTACTGAATTTTAAATTAAATATAAACACATTAAAATATAAAACTGTACTTTAACTCCGGGTAGTTCTATTATGCATGTTGAGGCTTTCTCAATTAAAACACATCCAATTAGATGTATTTAAAGATGAAATCACCCTCTGAGGCACTGGGTGTAGAAATGGATTAAAAACTAATTAAATGTAGGTCTCTAGAGACCTAAATTACTTTCCCCTCCCCCTAAAATCAGATCTATGTCTAAATAAGAAGGAGATCTGAAGGTTAGTGATAACCTCAGGGTTGTTGTTTTTTATTTACTCTCAGATTGCCTGACATTGGCTAGCCTGTTCCATCATACAAAATGTTAACTTCTTTTTTGCCTTTTAGAGACTCAGATACGACTTCAGGTACTCCCAACACTTCTATTGTTATTAAGGTTAAATAACATGTATTTTTAATAGCTCTTTCCTAAATAAGGTGAGAAAACTACAATTGAAATTTTCCAGAGAAAAGGAATGTAAGCCAAAGCATGACAGTATAGCCAGAATAACCCCATCAATGAGCAAAATGAAAGCATCAGAACCATCAAAAAAATGAATTTCATTTTCTCAGGTACGATTGGGGATGTCTGTTTGGGGGTGAACAGAATTTGAATTAATTAAATGACTTTGCAGAGAAAACTTAATTTCTCTGGCAACTAGTTTAACATTCAAATGGACTAAAATTAAATTTATAGCATGTAATGTGCCAGATCATATGAGATTTCAACTCAGTAGGAACTGGGCATTCAGTATTACCCAGAGCTTAGCTCAAAGTCACCTTAACTCAATTTATGTAACTTCTACTAGTGGAAGATGGCACACATTTAGTAAGGATCACCATTGTGTCTATACCTGGAGGATATGAATCTGTATAGTCAGAATTAAAAAGACTGAAATATTTCTTAAGTTATATTAAAAAGTGAATCTCATGCAGTGAAGCATGGTGCATAGTATAACAGAAAGATCTTACTCAGCTGAAAGTGGCAAAACCTGAAACTACTTTCAAGATAAGTGTAACATTCCCACGTGTTGGATACAGGTAGCAGGAATGGTTGGAGAGGGGCACAGGCAGAGTGGAGAGTAGCTTTCATAGGATCTTCCAAAACTGCAGCTGGAGGTAGCTCGTTCCGAACTTGTGTTAAGTTCAAAGTAATTTGATTACTGTTATGCCTTTGCTCATGAAAAACAGAGAGTGAATCAAGGAATCACAACCAATATATGTCCAGGAGAGTAAGTTGTGATTTTCAGTGTATGTGTTAGTCTGAAATAAAATTTACACACATAAATTATACTTGGAATTGTGGCAGCACTTCAGTCTTTTTTTCAGAAGCGGTAAATACTTTGCTTACATTTTAAACCAGTACCTGAAGTGTCCCTTTGATCCCTGTAGGTCTGATGAGGTTTTACTTATTTTTGCCATGGGAATGTCAGCACTTCCCAAGCTCTGTGGCACAATCCCTAATTTAAGATCTTGATAAGAATACAGTCTAAAAATCACAGCAAATCCTCAAAGAGTAGTGTCATTAGAAAGGTTTGCATTTGATTGAAATACCAGAGGGAGAGAATAAGTGTATAAGGATACATTTGTCCCCAGATTGCAATCACCTTTAGTGACAGCAGTGTTCCTGATGATGGTCTTGCCTGGAAATGCAATCCTAGCTCCCAGATAGCTAGATTTAAGTTAGTCTTGGAGCAAATATATTGATACGACATTTTTATTTCATTTCTGTACAAAATCTCTCTTAAACTACTAATTGTTTTGTTACAATGTATATTCCTATTGCAATGCCTTTTTTTTTCCCCAGCTCTTTCTAGCTCAAATACTTCACTCTTTTTTGTAAGGCACTTGCAGTAATTCCGGTGAAGTTTGCAAACGATTGACATTTTAGTCTGGAGGGAGCAGTGATTGATAGACCAGCACCCTGATACTGATGCTGAGGAGAGCAAGGGGTATTTCTTTATTAAGCTAATGTAGCTTTGGAGCTGGAAATGCATCAGGGGACATGCTTTGGAAGGAATGTATTCTAGTGAGAGGAGTCTGCTGGCATCTCCCTGGCATGCAGCAAGGCAGTGGGAGATGAACTGAATGAGGAAGCTTTCCTGTGAGTCTCTAACAGTTCTGGCAAGTGTATTTGAGAAGTTCCCCCAAAGCAGCATCTGCATCACTGAATTGGAATTGAGGAGTAGTGACATCTCTTCACTGAGACTGCCTGAATGTTTCAGAGTCTAATTCCCAGATGTTGTTGTCTTCTCCTTTCCTTATCCCTCTGAATGCTCTAGAAGCTTTGCAAATTCTCTGGTCGTGCACACAACCTGTGAACACCACCAGGAAGGGACAAAATTGATACAGAATATCTTTCCCTCCCCTTACACGGGAGAGTACCTTCTTGAAAATTTCTTGGATGATCCTGAAGTGCACAGTGCCATACAGCTGAAGTTAATGGTTACTCAAGTTGTCTTTAACAGGTTAGAGTATTGTACATCATGGACTTTTATGCTGTGTCTGACCTATCTTAATATTTACATGTTTAGTATTCTCAAGTTGTTATATTTACACATCAATGCAGCTGTCCATATACGTTGAGGCTAACCTGAGAAATAACAAGATCTTTGGACAATGCTTTGGGCTACAATGTAGGGTCTTAAGATACAAAATAAAGACATTAAAGACATTAAAGATTCTTGCTCTTCATGTGATTAAATGTGATTCCCATTGTTACTATAGTGTGGTTTTTAATCTTTTATGTAATACTTTAAGGGAATCTGTTGATTAGAAACCATAACACTATTAATTTAGTGTAACACTAAGCCTCAGGAGCAAATGCTAAATAACATTTAGTAATGGGTTTTATAACAAATTTATGGAGCTCCTTATGTGCACATTTCACTCTTTTTCAATGCTAATGTTATTACACATTAGCACTCAGATGTTCTTCTTTGTGATACAATAGCTATGGCAGTCTGCACACATGGACTCCAAATAACTTAATCTAATGCTTGTTGAAGACAATAGAAAGATTTCATGGATGTTGTATGAGATCCTCTACAAAACTGGCTTAAAATACTGATACTCCACTTTTCCATATGCCTCTGTTCTTCAAGATGAACTATGTATTTTTGAACATGAATTAATATTTTATGTGCATTTTATCCCTCCACACAAAAAAGTAAAGATTTGTCAATGGGCCTAAAGTAAAGTTTGAACTGGGTGTAAGGAGCAGAGAGTGAGGTATTTAAGTTATATTTTAAGAAGTTCACTGGGCAAATGGTCATAAATCATTATTCCGTAAGGCAGGAGGAAAGACAATGGAGTACAAGGCCTGACCAATGTGGTTGAAAGCAGTGGATTCAGTGGTCCCTCAGTCAAGTTTTTTCTCTGATTCTCTTGTAGCTGAGCAAAAGGTATTTCTGACTCCACAAGATATGCATGCATACTCACAGAAATTATGAAGCAAGTGGGTATTCAAGCTTCCACTCTGCAAATGGTGCTGGGGACACATTTGCGCACAATGTTCCTCTCAAGTCTGTGAGATCAGGAATAAAAATGTAGGAGGCTTTTTCTATATATGTGCAACCATGACCTGTGGTCAGGATTTAAAAAAAAAAAGGATAATACTTCAAGTTAAAAGGGCCAAAAATGCTGGTAATAGGGAATTGTCTGTTGGAACTCCAGTCAATTAATTATTTATTAACTGGACAAAGCACTCAGTAACAGGAAATTTTCTGCATTAGGCAACCTAGTAGGCCTTCCTTATGAGATTTCTATGATGCGTTATAGATTGCTTTGTTTTGGTCTCCTAAGAACTAAGACTTGCAGTTCTTACAGAAATGTCTTTTTGAAAACTGTAGGTCAAATGTCTGTTTAATACATATGGCTTTGAGACTTCTCTGTATTGACAGGTTTGACATAATTGTATATAGTGATTGCATCAACAGTACTTCTTTTTAAAGTGTTATTCTGTATTAACTTTTAATTTCTCCTGCCCGAATATGTGTTGTCTTTTCCTGTAAGTTAACAGTTTGTTGTTACCTATACTTAAATATAAACTATCAGATTATTAACTTAATGCCTGTGACATGAAAAGTGAGGTGCAACAACATTTATATTAATTTGAGTTTTATTTATCTTCTCATGGAAATGTAACTGTGCTATCCTACATGGTGGAGTCTAAAATGGAATAATTTGTGCTGAAGAAAGCAGAGAAGGGAGAAAGCTGAAATAATGTTTTATATTCTCTAAGATCAAAGCCAAATGCTCATCTAAGTTAGATAAGACTGCTGTATTTATTTTATTGCTAGATCATCCACTTCACTGGTCTACTGTTTTAACAAAGATAAGTTTCTTGATCAGCAAATACCAGTTCTTTAATGTTTTTTTCATTTTTCAGGAGTATAGTTCACTAATTGCACTGTAAATATGCAAATATTAATTACATCAGTTGTATTGGTTCATGAAAATATCAATTCCAGTGCAGATTTTAAAGATTTTCTAATAATCGAAAAGTTTCAAGTGTTGCTGAACTATGAAATACCTTTAGGTATGTACATTTTTGTCTGGGAAGGGGAGTTTTATTCCAACTTTTCCACTACATTGCAGCTCTGAGTTAGTAATTGATTCTTCAAAATTAAGTTGCACATTTACTTCCTGAAGCTAGTCTGTATCAGTCTGTCCAAAATGGAGGCAAGAGGAGGGAGAAAAATTGCATCTCTTAACATGTCTATCACAGGAATCCAGTTTTATGAATGAGCCACATAGTACCTAAGCATTGCCTCTAGCTTTTTTTTATTCCTCATTGTGGCTATCACCAAATTTATAGGTGGAAAGAAAGGCTGTTGCTTCATCCAGCCCATCATCCCTGATAGTTCACATTTATTCTCTGAAGTATAGTTTCTGTTGTTGTATTTTGTTTAGCACTAAAAGGTCTGTAATGTGCTGATCTACCTCCTCTACTTGCTGCCTGAAGCATTGTGAATAGCAGCCTCCTTAGACCTTGCAGTCTCTATCTGGATTTCACTGCAGTGTTTGTGGCACCTGCAAACAGATATTTCAGCTCTGGTGTAGTAAATTAGAATGCTCTGTGTTAGTAATGGAAACTAAAACAAAAAAAAAGGTGAATTAAGACTTACTGCACTGTTGTTACCCACAGGAAAAACTGAGATGGGTAGTAGGTGCCTCTTGTGATGGTTTATCAATTTCTGTAAATGTCGTCACTTGAAAACTGAGATACAGCCATAGCCATGAGCAAGACCATTTAGTAGGCTTTTGCAGCAAATATAAAGTCCATGCAGACATTTGAATATGACTTTCAGTGTAATTTTTCAGAACAAGAGGAGCCAGTGGCAGTTTAATGTAAAACACAGAATTAGACTTGGCTCACTGACCAGAACTCTGGATTTTGCTCTCCCGGTTGAAGGTTCAATTGCTAATGTACAGAGAGCCATGCTCCTGCTCTTGGCTCCAACAAATCTGGAATATGTTAATGTATCGCTGTTCCAATGGGAGGGCTGAAGAATGCCTCCATGCAAAATATAACCTACACGTGTGTGTCCTATTGCCAGCCAGTAGGCTAGATCCCAACCCTGAAAGCCTTCCAGCTGGCCTGTTGCCTTTTCTTTGAAAAAGAGGGGCATGGCCAAATGGCTGTGAATGATGAGAGTTGGAGGCTTACCTCCTCAGGGACGGAGGCAGTTCGGCTGGAGGCGCATCCACACCTATTCATGCATGTGGTTTGTTTTTTACAGTCACTGCGACATCAGGGAAGTCTGTAAAGAAGTGTTATATGGCTCAGCTCATGTGGCTAAAGAGGTGGAAGAACTTTACTGTCAGTAGAGTGGTCAGTAGGGAGAGGAAAGGGAAAATTTGAGTCTTGGTACAAAAATGATAGTGGTGACTCAGAAGTGTAGGGACAACGCATAAGCAAGTGAATGTTGTAATCTCTCTGAGTTTAACTATAACTACAAAACACTATAAAATAGTGTGTTTATTTTTTCTCCTTTTCTGCAGTAAGATTAATGGAAAAAGTTTAAGCATTTCTAAATCACATTACTTGCCTCAGGAAACTGAAATGATAATGGTGTGTCTTTTCACAGTTATTTCAAATTGCTCATGTATGTGTTAGCTGACGTTGGCATATGTAAATTGTTTCTCTGTGGTGTTTCATCTTCTTGGTTGTTTGGAATTCAGCTTAATTCTCAATTTGTCTGCTTTATGCAGGCATGTATATCAGCATGAAACTATTCACGCTCATTTTCTCCCTGTCTCCCTGACACACTTCCATATGTGGATTCACATTTAACTAATAGATAATTTCATGTACCCTGAAGCTGTATCGACTATATTATCGATTTTGTACTGTCATTTAGAGTTAGGCTTAGTTTTCATGTGTCTTCTTACATTCGTCTGTCAGGGATAATGCAATACTGTAAGGATATACTGTCTGATTTAGCAGAGATATTTTAACAGAGTGAAACTGTTAAGATATTTACATGACCTAATTATTTTGCTGCTGCTCATTCTGCTTTTTTTTCTCTTAAGCACTGCCTTTCTTGGTTTTATCTTTACTAAATGCTTTAATAAAATACTTATTTATGTTATTATATTGCTACTGAATTTGGTATTCACCTGTTAAGAGCTCTCTAGCAAAAGAACCGTTCCCTTCCATTTTCATAAATGTTGAGATCTTGTGTGGAAGTGGTAGTGATTCCTACTTTACAAGATTGTGTACACTTATAGTGGATATAAGCAACTAAATCTGTATCACCAGCTTGGCATACTTCTTTAACTGTGTTGTATTTCCTTGGGATTAGAGTCAAGTTTAGATTTACAGTATGCAAACACAGGGTCCAATTACCCCAAAAGACTTAACACTGTCTGATTTCTTAGGTTAATATTTTCCATAGGCATTAGTGTCAACATTTATTTCTGAAGTCAGTTGTTTCCCAATCTTCTTTTTTCATTTTATCTCTTGAACTATTGAAAGTTTCATGATATACCAAATCTCCTTTTCACTTTCATACCAATACTTTATTCTGGGATAGCTTCTGACTTTCTCTTTGGGGTATCCAAGATGAAACTTCTCAGTTAAAGTATCATGCATACTCTGGATTATCAGTGAAAATCAACTACAGGAAAATCTTGACTACTGAAAAGTATGAAGTGAGAACATTTCAGAGCTGAAGTAGCAAGATTTGAAGCTTCAAAGAAAGAAGGAAGGATAGAGAGTGTCACTAACTTGTACAAGCTTAAATGATGCATGTCAGCAGTAGAAACAGAAAACTTCAGAAACAATTCTCTCTGAGACACACTGTAGATTGGAGTAGATATAGAAGAAGTAATTGTTTAGAAAAGATGAAGGGCCCATCGTCTCCCTAGGCCAACAGGAGGAGTAAGGCAGCGGCGGGGATACGGCACTGAATGTGCACTTCTGCAGGCTGCTTTGCAGCTTGCCTTTTTTAAGGAATGGTTTATCCTTCAGATCCCAGCTAGCAGGTAACAACCAACAGATATCAGTTCATACTGCATAAGCACAGAAAGGTTGCTAATCTGACCTGAAACTTGCATCAGCTGCAGCCCATAAGGAGGTTTTCCTCTCTTCTATACTTAAATGAACACTGTGACAAAGCAAAGAAATACAACTTTCCTTGCTGGAATCAGCCAGTCTATTGTATGGCAATTAAAGTTACAAGATTAAGCTTTTTACCTGTTTAAAATATTCTCTGCAGCTCTATTCTTTGTATTGTGGGAATTGTGTGCTATGTGATTAATAGCCATTTTTGTTACTTAACCAAATGTCAAGAAGCAAGTGAAAGTATTTGGGGAAAACACAGGTTACTCAGCAGAAATAAAACAGAATGGATATACTGAAGCTGTGTTAGAGGTTAAGGAGAATTGAGGTATGTTCCAAATATTACATATATACTTCAGTCAGTATTTGATAAGAATGCTGATCATGTATTTGAGTCTAGTAGTAGAGAACATACGGGAATGATAATAGAACTTTTTCTATCCAAAATGGGATCAAAATTTACGTTATATTCCGTATGTGTACTGAAATCAGGAGGCCTGGATAATCTCTGCTGCAAAATAATGGCATGTGAAATCATAAATCTACAAGGCATAATCTTTAATGGATCTGTCAATGCCACTTTAATGACTTTAAAAAAGAAACATGGGCCCAATAAGAAAACAAAAGAGTTGAATGAGAATGCTCCATCACCTTAGTATGACTTCAGTACTACAAAAAGTTATATTTTGATGGACATGGTGGCTAAACCTAAAGTAAAAGAGAGAAAAAAAAAGATACATTTGATCTCAATATAGATTATGTCAGACTAATTTAATGTTCCCTTTTAATGATTCCTTTAGAGCAATAATAGGGTAATTAGGTTTTTTATATGGTAGCAATTCAGGAGACCTGATTTAGCCATTTTTTGTATAGTATCATATCTGATATAATGTTAAAGTATAGGAGAGTACAATTTATTTACGGTGGTGAATAATAGAAGAATTAAAAGGTGGATAAGGTGCTTGGAGGAGACTGTAAAGTGCTGTTTTGGAAGTGGGAGTGAGTAGGTTGGACAGAGGTTTCCAACAGTGTTTTTTGGAGAATAGCTCAAGGAGACGTTGCTAGATTTGATTTTGAAAACCAATTTTTGCCCACAACAATCCCAAACTAAGGAGGCCTTTTAGGTGGTGTTGAGCAGCTGTACTTTTACTGCAAGCTGATTTCTCATTCTTTTGTTCATGGACTTACTTAAAAAACAAGAATGGGATCTTTCCTTTAAAGAAGTCCTATGATTTTGATGTTGTAATGCTCAGAAACAACATGTAACTACTCTTTTCACAGCGTGGGTCATTGTTTCCATTTCTCAATACACATTACCAAACGTTTTGTGGCATTGGTTTAACATGAAATGTACTACAGCTTTTTCATGCAAAAATACTAATAAAATCTCTTGTTTATATTCATTATCATATTAATATAAGTAATTGTACCGCCAGAAATATTTTGCAGTAGAAGTATTGATTATGTAAGTTCTGCAACGTCTTATCGAAAAGAAAACCTGTCTTCATTTTTGCCCATTATAATTACCAACTAAAGACATTTTTCACAGTATCTAGTCTGCTAATTAATGACGATACTGAAGGATGGGCATCTGATAATGAAAACTAATTTGCATAAGCTGCCTGCTTGGAATGAAAGAGGGTCTTCCTTTGCAAATCCACTATAAATGAGCATAAACTAAAATATTAGGTTTAGATCTTCAAAGCCACCTAAGGGATTCGTGGCTTTGAAAGTCTCAGCCATAACGTGTACTGTGTAAATGAGAGCAAAACAATTCAAATGCATAACAGCACAGGGAGAAAAAATTAACGTGTAAATAATTTAGAAATGAGGCTGTTCTTTGGAGGACTAGCTATATTAGCTTCATAATAATAGCTGTTCTCTTGAACATTGCTGGGAGCTGCTGCATTGCAATAACAGTTCATCTCAACCCAAGAAATGCCTCTATACTCTGATTTGCAGGTGTATCCTTTGGTAACATAAGAACTGTCCCATGTAGGGAGGTGGAAAGATGTGACTGCCTGTGGTGAGAAGAATATTTTTTTCTTCATTTCAGTCCCTACAGTGAGAACATTTGAGAGTCTGAAAGGATCAGGGATGATAAATAGGAAAATTTCACTGGGGCTGTGGTTTAGAGTATACTCAGTGGTTGTTATTGAAGGCCTTCAAAATTGCATTGGATGTCTTTGTAATGTCCTTATATAAAGGCAAATGAGATATTATTGAGATGCCTGTACTTATTTTGTCTTTAATATAGCAGAAAAACTATCTTTAAAAAGCTGTGAGACAGGGAAAGAAATCTGTGGATCTTTGTCATACCCAGTAAGAAACAGAAACTAGAATGCTGCGAAACTTGATTTAGTCCACCCAGTGTCCATCGTTTAATGAAGGGTAGCGTCTTCTTCCTTCCTCCTACCTTTTTACAGTAATGGATAAGAAGCAAACATTTTACAACTGCTCACGTGCCTGAAGTTAGAGTTGACTGACACACTCTCAGTAAATTCTCATTTAATTTCATTTAATCTGCTGCCGTTCATTTACTCCTTTTAAAAATTCTTTTAAAGAATGTTGTAACCTTGTCTCCCAGAAAATCTGATTATAAGAAGCTGCTGCTGAATCTTTTCCACTTTTTCCCCAATACTTTTCTTTCAGAAAGATGTCATATTGCTTTCTGTTCTAAATGATTATTTTTTTCTGCATGACTGTTTAACATTATTTAGCATGTGTTAACAACAGGGTACCAGTGTACAACTCACTGTATATTGTTGGGAACTCTTAAGACTTTTGATAGGGTTTTTTTATTGCTTCCTAAAGAATGTTTGCAGCTGTTACATGTATGATGATGTCTATTAGTCTCTGTTTAGTGACTGCTATGAGTTTCTTCAGTTACAGACTGAAGTCTAACTTGAAGGAGGCTGATTGTTTTTTCTTTTCTGTTTCGAAGTTTGTTTTTTCTCCACATTTTTCCAAGTAGCAGGTGGGAAGAAAGGTGGGACAAAATGTCAGCTAGTGAGGAAAAATAGGTGAAAGCATGACATGGTACTGCCTTCTCATCCATTCTTCCCTGGACGTGTCAAACGTCATGCAAAACAGATGGCAGAGGCAGCACTGTGCCACAGGAGAGCTTTTGATCCTTGGTGCAGACTTTCATTGCAAAATCGTCCAATCACCTTGTGAGCAGGCAAAGTGCCATAGCAACAGATGAGGAGGAGTGTGAGTAGCCATATATCATATCTGTTTGTTGAGCTAAGACTGTCCAAAGGGCTTTGGGTTCAAATAAACAGCTTGCCTGCACTTGGTGCAACAAGGGGCAAGGAAAGGTGATTCAAAGCTAAGTATATTCTTCCCAGTTCTTATGCTATGCATTCACGTTGGAAAAATGCTCTTTGATATAACTTAGAGCAGCACAAAAATAAATGTATTAGCAACTGGATTTCATGGTAGATTGTTTCCCCAAATATAGGTCTGCTTTACTATGTTATCACACTGCCTCTGATGTTGCCTTATGATAAAGCTGCAAGTAGGATGCTTAGGAGACCACCACAATCTGAACATTCACTTAAAAAGTCAATGTTTGTCAAGCTTCTGGATTAATCTGTTAAGCTTTTTTGTTCCTTGTGCAACAACCAGCAAAATAAGGTTTGTTTTCATAATCAAGATCCTTAGACTCTATTTCAGTGCATTTTAGTCAGTAACATACAGTGGTATTTGAGATTCCGTGGACATTTTCTATCAATAGATACGTTTTGTATTCCAGGCTTGTTGATTAAGCATTTATGTTCAGTGCACAATGGGACTGGGTTTTTAGCTTTGGATAGTCATATTCAAACAAGAGAGGAAATAAAGATAACTGCCTTACATGCCATGTATTTTTGTTTAATAAGACTTTCTCAGTGAAGAAGATAGAAAAGTTACTGGCAATTTCCGTAACAGTAGGGCTTTCAATCTCATTTTGGTTTTGCAACATAGTGTTAAATACTTAAATAAATGCTGTTCAGGAGCAAAGCAAAAACAAATCCACATTGTCTTACGGTTTCTTCATATGGAATGAAATTTCTTAAGGCACTATGTTCTAATATTTTCTCATGTATGTCATACTAAGTATACCATTATTGAAAAAGCTTAAAGATTTTAAAGATTAAGCCTGTGAGGTTCAGTAGAAATGTAATTTACCTCAACAGAAATTGCTATGAAGAAATAAGAGAATTAAATAGAACGTGCAAATATTGCTATAAGCTTTTGAAGCATTTTATCAAAGGATATAATTTTCAATGAAATTATGAAAACTTTCCAGAAGGATAAATCGGAGATCAAAAATAATATAACTTGAAAATCTTATTCATCTGAGAAAACTTTATTTACTCCTTTCAAAGACATATTCACGTAAGTATTTATTGAGTAGTAATTTTACTATAGAATTTCATGATTTTATTATGAGTCTTAGCATCTTTACTTTTCAGCAACCAGCTTGCAGAATCAGCTAATTATTTTGATTTTTTTTTTCACAGAAAAGAAAGGAAATCACTCTCATTAAAAACAATACATATATATATATACACACACACACAAAATGATGCTAAACCATTAAGGAAAAAAAAAAACTAGAAGAAAAAAACAAAAGTAATCCCCCTCAAGTTTAACACGAAAAATAATAAATTTTAATGTCTTGAAATTATTATTGAAATATCTGGCTTGCTAAATACACTAGCTATGACAAGCACTATCAGAACTTGACAGCAAGGGAAAATATCAAACTACATTTACTTTTTTCTTTTTTTCTTTTTCCCCTTTTTTTCATTTTTTTAGCAAAAGAATGAAGAAGTTCAGCCTAGTTTAGAAAGTAGCCTGACAGTCCCTGGGAAACAATGACACATGAATGTAGATCCATTCAAAATTTTGCTTACACTTTTGTACAGAAACAACTTTGTTTAATCTTCTGGAATTAATTCTCAAATTGCTCAGATAACCTTTTTTTCTGTGCTGATTCAGTGAAGGATATATATTATAGACAGTGATTCAACATATTGTTCTAAGGGTACTTTCTCCAGGCTGTATGTCAGTTGTGTTCCTTTTGCGTTCATAGACAGGGAGATTTTTTTATGAGGAAGTTTAATGCTGAGAATGCTGAATAAGAAATAAGCACATCTTTTTTTATGTCTCTCCCCACTGTCTTTGAGCAGTTGCACTTCTGCCTTGCTCTAATTTCCCTCTACAGCTGAGTTTTCATAAAGTGGTCCAGGCAGGTTGTGTATGTTTGTCCAATAAGTTTCTTGAGTTTTAGTTAAAAACAAAAAACCAAGACCTTGACAGTAAAGTTTCAGATGAAACATGTTTTATTATAACAAATAAGAATGTTCCAATTGGAAGCTTACCTTTATTTCTAAACTGGTGAGTTTACAGGGCAATACTGGGTCCTTTCCATGGCTTCCACTGCTGTTTTTTAGCATGTTCCAAAATTTCCAGTATCACTGTAGAAGATTATTTTCCCTTCCTTTTGGGGGCATCTTATTAATTGGTAGAAGCTAGTAATCACCTTAGAATTTATTATGCCTTTTACTAACAGTGGGCTTCTGTGGTTTTAATATTGTATTTTAATTTTGTATGTAATTTTGCTCCTTGCTTGTTTGTTGGTTGTTTTTTGTTTTGTTTTTTTTAATGCATGATCCTATGGATCAAGAGTTTTTCTGTCTGGTTTTCAAAACTTGGAAAACAACACTTTTTACAAACTATTAATCTCATATCATATGGTCAGCATAGCAATATAGTCAAGTGTGGCCTCTTGGTGCCGTGTGAATGATTTCTAGAATTTGTGGCTAGATTTCATTCAGCTGTGAAGAAGAAACTGAAATGGTAAAAAGGAAAAGAGAAAAGACATCAGTCAGTAACTAGCTGAACATTTGTTCTGCTTCTTCATTTCTTTTTCATCTCTCTTCTGTTTCTGCAAGGCAATTCAGCGTGTAAACATTGTGGCAACTATCTCTCTTCCGTGTTAAGAGTGTAAGGTCAGCTAAAATCCTAAAATTCTTTCAAGTCCCTCCTCACCTGCCCTTCAATCTCATTCCTTTGGCTGGCTGTTCTGAGCTGTAGAGATTTCTCCACCTCTTCATGTTCAGAGACAAGTTCAGAGCTGAGTTCAGCAAATGGTTTCTTGCTTATCCCTTTTCTTTTTCCTGGGTTTCCATGATTACTGGGTATAACAGTTTTTTCTGAAGCTGCCGCTCTGATCTCATTGTTTTAGCAGCAAAAATCAGTGGTAAAGGAGGTCCCACAGGTTCCTCTCTGAATCTTTAGATTTCTCTTTCATGTTTCGACTGT
This sequence comes from Haliaeetus leucocephalus, assembly GCF_000737465.1. NCBI lineage: Eukaryota > Metazoa > Chordata > Aves > Accipitriformes > Accipitridae > Haliaeetus > Haliaeetus leucocephalus. Next base: position 10,587,943 of record NW_010972676.1, read on the forward strand.
TGCTTAACAGTCTGTAGACCTCTTGCTGTGATTGTAATTGCTCCACTTATCTGACCTTTTGACTGAGAATTTTATTGCTGACTTTTGTTTTCTTTTTAAAGGCTTGATCATTTCAGATGGAATTTTTTCGAGACAGCTCATCACTGGCCCAACTCAGCTTCCATTATGCATAGGTAAAATACCAGGAGATTAGGCATACTCAGTACTTGATATGTTTTAAAATCCTTGCCAAGAAATTTCTCTGCATCCTTCTGTAATCAGGTCATCCCAGTAAAACCCCATCTGTTTGTTCATCTTAAGCGTCCTTCACAGAAACCATTCTGTCAGCAGATGTGCTCAATTTTGTCACAGGAGGTTAAAGTTTTTGAGAAGAGATGAAGTCTCTGCAATGGTCAGCCTCCAAATTAAAATCATTCTGTCAGGAATAGATCTAAGGTTTAAATATATTTAAATCAGAAGTCAGATTAAAGGTAAGACCAGTCTGCAGATACTAATTAGCAATTTGGCTATATTCATTCTTATTATCAGTTAGCCAATGGTCGTGTTTTGTACCATGGCCGTTTGTGTATCTCCTCCAAAAAACTGCCCTCAGCAGACGTTCAGAAGAATACATAAGGTTTTGTAACTGAAGGACATTTTTGTGTCTGGCCAAGCAAAAATGGATGAGAGCATCCAACAGCAGTGCAATATTGACAAAACCTGGATCTAACTATTGGGATGAACATCTGGACTCTGATGTCTTTAAGGATTTTTACCTCTTTCCTTGAAGTGTCACTTTATCCTTGAATAGCAACAATATTGTAGATACTGGTGGCATATCTTTAATGATTTTCACAAAATGGTGAGGAAAGAGCAAGAGAGATTACCCTACCCATGATTTTCCTGAATTTGATTTTGACTTAAACTGAAAAGGCTGCCCCTGTTGCATATAGTTCTGATTCTTCTGAAGAAAATAGCAAAAGTTAGCCTATGTATGCTCCTATAGACTCAGGTAAGTGCACTCTGTTGTCAGCTACAGGGATTCAGTTTAAATGGATAATGGTCTGGACTTGGGGTGAAGGGGCTCTTTTTGTATCAACACTTGAAAGTGGGCATTTCTCATGTTCAGTACCATTGCACGTGTGCTACTGTTCTATATAAACATTCATTTGCAGTAAAACATGTTTTAAATTATTAGGTGATGAGCTTTCTAGTTTGTTTTGCTGTAGATTGAGATTTTTCTTTTCTCCTGTAAATCCTTCTTTCATATGGATTTTTTTTAGATAAGGTTTATAAATGTGCAGTACAATAAATACAATTTTATTTGTGGGCAATATAATGCTAATTCCTTGATTATTTGTTGTCTGGAGTGGGCTGCCAAAGTATTCTGGTTTTGGAGAAAGCAACTAAATGTCTCCACTTGACCTTGGTTGCCAAAATGATGGGTCGTGAAGGCTAGCCCAATGCATTTTAAGGAAGAATTCTTAAAAATCTATAAATCTTCAGAGTATTCAGATATAGGTTACCTTTTCTGAGTCTCTGTGGAGCATGGAAATGGTGCTGAATTAGGCAAAGGAAAAAATTCTGACAGTCAAACTATAAAAATGGAGCAGATAATTTGCTGCTTAAATAGATGGTGAACATTGTCAGTCACTCCATCTGCAAACAGCAGCACTGAGATGTAACAAGCTGGAGGAATGAAGTGGCAGTATTGCTAGCAATGAAAAATTTCATCATTTACTTGTTAAAAGTGAAGTGGACTGTAGGTTTATGTCAGAGGAGGGAGAAACAATCCTCATCTTAGCATGCAAATATGTCTTAATTTTTAAAGCAGTGACACAAGCGTGTGGATACAGTAATGTGCTATTGTCTGTTGCAAAAAAAAAAAAAAATTGAGAGATTTTTGATAACTTTAGAGTTTAGTACAGTCTGTAATGAAACTTTCCTGAAGGACACAATGGAAAGTCATCTCTTTACCACACTTCTTTTTTAAAAATTATACATCTTTTCTAATATTCATAGTTCTAAACAGCTTTAATGTTGAGTCACTTGAAGAGAGGAACTAATACAAAATTCATGAAAAGATGAGGGGTGTCCTGGTTTTGGCTGGGATAGAGTTAATTGTCTGCTTAGTAGCTAGCTGGTAGTGTGTTTGGGATTTAGTGTGAGAATGATGTTGATAACACACCGATTTTTTTGTTGTTGCTAAGTAGCACTTATCCTAAGTTAAGGACTTTTCAGTTTCCCACGCTCTGCCAGCAAGCAGGTGTACCAGAAGCTGGGAGGGATCATGGGCAGGACAGCTGACTCGAACCAGCCACAGTGATATTTCATACCATAGAGCGTCATGCTCAGTATATAAACTGGGGGCAGTTGGCTGGGAGGGGTGGATCACTGCTTGGGCTTTGGTCAGCGGATGGTGAGCAATTGCATTGTGCATCACTTGTCTTTTCTTGGGGTTTATTTTATTTTATTTTATTTTATTCCTTTTCAGCATCACCATTATTATTATTATATTTTAGTATTATTATTGTTAGTATTACATTTTATTTTACTTCAGTTATTTAATCATTCTTAACATAAGTTTTACTTTTTTTTCTGATTCTCCTCCCCATCCCCCTGAGGGGGGAATGTGAATGAGCAGTTGTGCAGTGCCGAATTGCTGGCTGGGCTTAAACCACAAAAGAGGGGGTTTTGTGCCCAAAACTCTTTTCAGTTAGATCAGGTATATGCAAAGCAAACCTGTAAGGGAATGGCTATATTCAGTTTGATACAATTCTGATTAATTCAAAAGATTTTTTTTTTCTTACTGCTTTTATGGGAGTGTGAGACTGGGGAGAAGTGAGAAATTATAACACCATTAGAATTTACATGTAGGTCCACATTTAACAAACTTGGCAAGCATGAAGAGAAATACTTCCCCGAGTACTCTGCTGAGAGACCCTTAGTTCTTATCCTTGAGATTGATGTGTGCTGTAGTCACTTAAATAATGCTTGGAAATCCCACTGCAAATGTAAACTGATTACAACAGCTGTACCTGATTTGGCTTTCCCCCTATATTCAAGACATCTTTTTTGGCATTTTTTTTCTGGTAAGGTAATGCAGGTCAATGTTTTAGTTAATTCACAATGTGTGTAAGCTCCGAACCTCAATTTAGAAGGGAACAGCAACCTGCAACCTCATTTAGTTGTGGATCCTTTAAAATGCCAGTTTTGGAAAGGGCATTATGAAGTAATAGGAAATAAATGGCAAAAATATATGTTGGTATTATTCACCATTTTAGTACATACACTAAATACATACATCTAAATATGAAATTGTGTTATTAGAAGTAACAAGTCCACAGATACAGTGAATTTGAAAGCAAATGGTGACATTTTGATAGCATTATTTTGCAGGTATAATTCATTCCCTGTAGGCATCCTGCCAGAATTGTATGTAGCAATGTAATACTGAATCGTCTGTATTAGTGGTAAGTGGTATTCTTGTCCAGGTGCATCAGTGTCAAGAACACTCACCCCTTCCCACCCTGCCACAGTCCTGCTTTTCTGGGATTGTCTTCCCTTCCCCTCTGTCACTTCTGCTCTCATTTTATCTTTCCCCTGGTTGAGGCCCTGCCCCTTGGAGCAGCAAAATTAAATTGTTCAGAAGACTTGAATCACCTTAGATTGAATCAAAATGGCCTAAACTAACTCTATAGAGTTGACCTCTCTGTGCTATAACACTATTTTATCTGAAAGTTATTTGTCTTACTTCTGCAGATTTTACAAGTTATTGATTAAAGCTCAATGATTCTCAAGCCAGTCCTGGGACTGTCTTAATCTTATTTTTCCTCCTATCCATATTTCAAACTTCTGGCATATTATCGAGCTATATTGAAAATGTAAAGTTTGTTCTCAGGTTTCTAAGTTTTCTTTCCTGCTCAGTTGTCAATATCTCTTTGTTGTTCTGTTGTTTTGGGACTGTCTTGCTGATTAAAGAGCATTTCTTTTCATAATTTGTCTCTGAAATCTGTTTCATTTTTGGTATGTTAACCAATAGCATATACACAGCATTGTGAATATCATTGAAAAAAAAAAATACATCTGACTAGCTGCCCAGATAAAAGAAAACTATTACGCTTTGACTGCATTTATGCCATTTTTCATAAATATGTATAGGACTAAGGGAATTTTTTTTTTTTTTTTTTTTTCAGAAAAAGAAAATGTCATATACATATTAGAGAATTTTGAACTTGTTAATGTATGCAAAACAAAAACTTTATTTTAAAAGCTATACTCTACTTGTCATTGAAAAGAAGGTATGCCTCATTATTTGTAAATAGTATATGATGGATCAACATTTTCATAACAACTTTGACCTTCATGAACTGTGAATGGGGTTCAGCCCAAGCACTAGTGACAGAAATATGCAAGTATAACGTTAAATAATTTAGGATAGTTTGAAAAATAAGAGTGTTGTCATGGGCAACTTGTTAATAGACCAAAATACTGAATGCAATAAATAGATAACTGTCTAGAAATTATTTCGGTTATTTTCAGTGCTAGGCCAAGTTTGATTTGCACATATACGTAACTTAATGGAACAGATCAGGTGCTTAATATTAAGCATAAGATTAAGTGCTTCACTGGATCAAGACCCTGTTTGATAGTACCTCGTTCTCTGGGCTATGTTAATTCATTTTCTGGCTGATTACAGTGGCCTATAAGGAGTGTGAAATTGCTTTCCATTGGAATTTTCTCACTGTGATAGCAATGTGTGCATCTTTTGAAGGTTATCTGCCCAGGATTCATCATCTGTGGTGCAGTGAAATTCTCCTCCCCGTATTTCTTTCATGAACCACGATTTATACATTTTAGTTCTATTCAGGGCTGAATAGAAGCAGCAGTTTTCTGTCTTATTTTCTTGAGTTCTTGAAATTACTTTTTAAGCTGGGACATGTTCTGTGGGGTTTCTGCCAAATCAGCTGTTACACAGAGGTTGTATGACTTTGCTGGAACTTCTGTTATTAGTGGCATAAGTACAACGGGTTTGTCTTTGAAACCTGTTGAGGGGATGCAATGAGTTAATTTCTTTACCATTTTACTGAGTCCCTGTAAAAAAAAATCATTGTTGAAGCCTCGTATCTGAAAGGAGTTCACTTATTAGACGCAAGAAACTTCAGCACTACCATCTTTGTCTCAGGCTATGCCAGGCTGCTTAACAGGCTGAGAAAAGGAAAGGCAAAGGGACACCCCCTCCAAGTTTTTGTAATACATGAAATATTGACACAGGTTCTGTTCAGTTTCTTGGCACAACAGCCCTTTCCCAAAAGTGCCAGATGATTTGCAAAGCATGCTGCTGCCCTTGCAGAAGGAGAGTTAGGACCAAGAGACTTGTTAGTCTGTACTCCACATCTGTGGCTAGGGATAAAAAGGTTTCTCCCCTGGTGTCTTGGAGGAGTCATGAGCTGTTCAGAAAGAGAATTATTTTGAGAAAGGAGCTTCACTTCTAAACCTCCTTACAGGAAGTTCATCTGTATTCATGTTGGCTTTTACATTTTATGAATGGCAATTGGTAGAGTCATAATTCAGCACTGATCTTTAGCCATCTTACCAGGTCAAATTAAGGAAGCCTGTGAGAAAAGGCATGTATTCAGCCCAGTTGTTTGGGTTTGGACGCTATCATGACTGTCAGTGGGTGGCCTGTCTTTGTAATTAGGAAAAATCAGATGTATACCCTTCTACTGTATACTTCTGGCTTTAGATGTTTGTTTTGCTTAGAGAGAGAAATTCTCCTAGAAGGGGAATAAATGGTCTGCAGAGGGATGAGAAAGCAGCTGGAGGAGCATTTTTTCCTCCAGCTGGCCTGCTTGCTGGAGAACAGGAGTGGGGTTTACTAATTCCAGTCTGACTAGCTCTTTGAAATGAGCAGATGAACCTACAAGTTTAGTACATGCTGCAGAGAACCTACCTAATGCTTGAAAACCTTTATTCCCTGCAGGTTGTGTTGAAAACAATTGAACTTTAGTCTTCCAAAATTGCAGCTGGATCCTAAATGGCACCACGTTTGAGGTCCACAGTCTCAAGTGATCTAAATCTTTTATAGGCATTAGCTTTCTGGGATTTGTGTCGAAATGCGAAGTATTATGTGTTACCAAAAACAAGCCTGTTTATGTGCAGAGAAAACTGCACATTTGGATTTCCATCCAATCTACTTGAGACTTTTCATTTTCAAATAATATGATTCTTTAGAACAGATTATCCTTAATTGTGCTTTCTTGCACAGCTTTGTAACCTTCCAAGTTTTTGTATAGGAGAAAATACATCTTCAGTTTTAGATTCTCATTTTGCCTTTTATGCCATTCATTCTCTGCTCACAAAATCAGTCAAACATGCTAGACAGCACCAGCTGTCTCCTAGGGATCTAAAACTCTTTCTCGGTGCTCAGTAGGAGATCAGCTGCAGACCAAGAATAACAGCAAATACATTATTTATGTGCTCCATTCCTTCTGAGCTGGCAGCTCCAGAATTCTGGGAGGTGTAAACCGTATTGAATTTTCCATATCTCAGTGTAAATTGCAACAAGCTCTTATTAAACATTCTGGAAGTCCTGAAAATATTTCTGTTATTGGATCATCTCCATGTTTTTCTCTATTCTCTCTCTCTCTCCTTTCTTCCCCTTCTTTTCCTCTCTTCTAAAGAGGTTATTTGTGCTGTTCTGCAAAAAAACTTAAATTGGTAGATGTTTATTGTACCTAATATTTGCTTTGATTCTCCTCATTCCTGTTCTCAGTTTAAAAAAAAAAAAAAAGGCAAAAAAGTTTCATACTGTGAAGACTTCAGATGTCCCTAGGACAATCCTTACAAAACTGCTGGATAAATTTGGCCATGCCCAAGTGTCCTTGGCCAGATCTGTTAGTGATGGCCATGAGATATGGCACTCTTTGCAGACATATTGACTGGAGGAATGTGTGTACAAAAATATTTTGACTTGTAATATCCACATATGTCATAAAAACAGAACAAAAAATACCTCCATATCTGTCTGCAATATTGATTTCACTTGTTCAATTCAACCTAAGCTGCTTAGTCTTTTATAATAAACAGAGTAAACACACTGGCAGCACAGTTGCCCTCCTTGTGAAAGGCCAGTGAAGAGCCTGCATACAGCTTCAGGCATATTCAAGCCTTGTTTTAATTTAAAAATAGCAACAAGACAGATTTTCTAGCTGCTGCATATTCAGACTGAATAGATTACCCCATACACCTATAATTACATGCCCTCTAACATGATGGGTGGCGTGATTTGTTTGAGCACTTTGGCAAAGGGTCAGATTATATTGTGGGAGAAGAGTTGAAGCAATTTCTGATATAATTCCAGCATGAGGCATGAAATATACTTCAGGAAGAATGTTTTCTGTTGACAGTTGGATCAATTTCTACAGTGGTGTAAGGAATGCACGTTTGGTTTTCAGGTTTTAATTAGCATTCCAGTGATCTTAATGGGCTTATTATGCAGTTCAACTCTACCTCTCACAAATGACATGTTTGTAAAACAGGCTGCTGCTTTTCTGTGCTATGCAAGAAGTAAAAAAGTCTTTATCTGCCACACACAGAGTGAGCTGCTTCTTGCCCTCTTTAACAATCTTTTTGGAGTATGGCAGTCAAAGAGTAGAGGTGATATGCAAGCCAGGTCTCTAGCCACTCAGTTTTTGACTTATGCCTTCTGAGTTTTTAGAATGATGACAAGACTAATCTGACCTTTTAAATATAAAAGCATATTTCTAGTTCTCTGGTCTGTGGAGGTAGTCCTCAAAATATAAATTGTATGTTGGTGTTTTCTCCCTCACTGTCCCCCTCACCCTGCCTTGTTCTCCTTCTACTTTTATGTTCTGCTTGGCCTGATCTATGTCCTTTCTCTCTGCTGTGTTACGCTCTCTCTTCTGCTTTCTTTTTATCTGTCTTTTACTAACTGCCATATATTCTCTCCCTCTATATAGAGCAATTTGATGTATTTTACTTCAAAAGCAAGTGCTGTTTGACCAAACACCATTGTGTTAATAAAAAAGCGGAGAAAAGACTCTTCCTAATCAATATGATGAATCCTGGCTATTGTCTGGCTTTTAAACCATAACAAAAAAAGCCATAGTGTTTAATGCTTATGTCTAAATTAGCAATACTGTGATTTTTAAAAATATTTTTAGCTACCCTGGTTATAGCTGTATAACACAATACAAGAACATCCAAATACTAGCTTAGTTTATGCTATGTGATTAAATAGTAAAATATAGATTTCATATATGTGACATCATTCTACATCTTTATTAATCTTTCTATATTGGAGTAGTATTCTTTATTCATTAGAAATTAAATAAAAAGGACAAATGTGTCTTTCACTGCCTGTTGCAATAAGAAGATGAAATATTGATTCATTATTAATGTACTCATTATATGCATTTTTAATGACTTACATCAATAATAATGGATAAAACTAAGCTTAGATAAAGCAAGAGAAAATGTGTCCTGATTCTTTTTTATATAGACAAACAAACTGCAAGCATTGTAAAGGGTTCCATAAGACTTTTTTTGATAATGTTCTGTTGAAAGTGAATTCTGCACTTGTGTGTTTTAGAATATGTATAGTGTTAAGAACTGATACTGGTGCTGTAAGCTGTGTTTTAATAATGGTCTCATTTAAATTATATTTACCTGTGTTATTGATTTGAAGTACAATGGCTAAATACCCTTTCTTTCCCACTGTATCTGTACTCTAATTTACTCTGCTTCCTCAGGTACAATACTAGGCACCTTTTGTTTGTCTGAGGTCCATGTATTCCCAATGGTAGTTGGGAAAGGGAACCCTTGGGTCTTTTTATGTTTATTTAATACTTGCAGTTATATGCACACTCAAATATGTGTAGATGTCAATCTATATATTGTATTTATATAATTATAAAGATTGTGTATACTTTACATTATATATAATCTGAAAATCTTTTCAACTGTGGGCTAATCAATTAAATGTATTTCAGGCTTAGTACTTTGGATTTAGATAGCTCAATAAGACATAGGCCAATATTTGTTTTATGGAGATGAAATTTCTACAGGGTAGTAAAATTTCAGTGAAGTATAGTTCCTTCAAAATATAGTCAACTTCAGAAATAAACTCATTTCAAATTCAAAGGCAATAGTTTCCATCAGTGTTGTTTCTATCACAAAGGAGATGAGAAACACATCAGAGATTAATGTCGTGTTCAGATTAGAAGGAGATCTCTGCAAAAAATATAAACAGTAAATAACTAAAGCTGCTTTCTTGAAAACAATTTTAGCTAATCAGATATGGACAATCCTCTTCAGGAGTATCACATCAACTTCTTAATTTGTTTTTAGGTTAGCATTGTGCCTCCCTTCTGACCAGGATTACCTGACGGGGAAAAAAATCAAGTTTCTCAGTGTGATCCACTCATATTTCATTGGAATAAAAAGTAAATCTTGAAGAATATCATAACATGGGTAAAATGTTTTTGTTGAAGAGATAATTAAACATTTCCATTTCACTGGAAATACTCCTATTCTAAAAGTTTTAGCACTCCTTCATTGGTCAAAAAACCTAAACATCCATATATTCAATGAAATAGAAAATTCAAGAAACCTTGGTGCTGAAACACTGAAATGTTTCCCCTAAGCTTTTAATTAATGTTTTCTTTCCCCTATGAAAAACACTGAAAAATGTGTGTTCTTTTATTCTGAGATATAATGCTTTGTTTCATTTGACACAGAGCAGCAAACCACTTAATTTGTGTTGTGCTGTTATTGGTTCATGCTTGTTGCCTATTTTACCACAAATGCAAAGATATTTGACCAAAGTATACCTGTTCCAGCCTACCAATACTTTGGAAGAAAGCCACAATTTGTCAGCATGCCCTAAGTGAAGATCAAGGCCATAGGCATCTGAGCTAGTGGCAGATTAATGTCACACTGGTGCACAAAAAACCCTCTTGATTTCAACAAAGCATTTTGATTTGGGTTGATTCAGCCTATAAAAGCACAGTTTAGCTACATTCTTTCCCTCTTCCTCATGGTTTAAAGTTAATGATAAGAAACAACATAGCTGAGTATTGAGAGAGAATTCTCCTGTCTTGTAATTTTTTCCTCTGTTTTTTATTCAACACCTTTGGAGATAAAATAGAAGACAGGAACATTCTCCAGATATGATTTTCAGTCGATTCTTTTATCCTAGCTTTTCTTAGGAGCAGTTTTCTGCCCCAATACATTAACACGTTTAAGACGTCACAGGGCAGAAAATCCTTGGATTATATCTTACTTCCACTGAAGTCAGTGAGAGTTTTTGCCTCATTGACTTTTGTAGGACTAGGACTTCGCACCTCCAGTACCTGAACAGAAGAAGAATCCATCATCTTGTTGGAAGGCCAAGACAGGCATTTGCCTCTGTCCTCCTCTTTCTCAAGTTTGCTTCAGTCAGAAGCTTCTCTTTTTCTCTCATACTGTCAATGTTACGTAAAAGCCATATTATTTTAATCTTGATTTTGAGAATGTCATTTATACTGAGCATCAATGAGTACATTTCCTTGGTTTCAGATATATTCTTCCATCTGAAAAATTGTAATATACTCTTGGTTTACATTTTCTTATGAAAGGACGTCTTTCCTAGCTGCATGCTATCATCACAGAATTTCTAGATGCACCATTGCACCAAAACTCTGACACCCACTACTAGTTTTCAAGGCCAGTTTTCAGATAACAATCAAAGAAAGGAGCATGAAACAGTTTCATTTTGGAAAGTTCTTTTAAAGTTTCTACATTAAAAAAAGGTTTGATTATCAAAAAAGCTTAGATTACTTGCACCAGAAGGAGTATGACCTGAGGGGGTTTTTTTCCTCCTGTATATGTCTTACTATGAGTATTAAAATAATTTAGAGGAACAATCCCTATGAGTCATAAATTCAAAATAAAGAAATTAAACATGAAACTTGATTTGTTTTCCTGTATTGATAAAATTTTAAATTGAACAAATTTTCTTTCTCAAATGATTTTTCCTTGTTCTTTTGATTTTACAAATTTTTTAATAGGAAATATTTTAATATTTTTTCATTCTCAGAAACTTTTTTTTTTAAAACTAATGTTGTTGATAAAAATATTCCCCAACTTGCATAACTGGTGTGAAGTACATGTCCTTAAAGAGCTGTATCAGTGAGCTCCACCTCTCTGAAATACTACCTCATCATATATCCTATCAGGGAGTTCACAGTGGAAAAAAATTGGATAAAACCATTTTGGGGAATAAATATATTTATAATAGGTGTTTTTTTTAAAAGTAAAGAAGCCCTGATTCTAGCCCTGGCTAACCATTTGGATTTGAGTAAAGGAAACTTTCCACATTACCACTGCTGTCCCATTTAGAAATCGCAAGAGGGCCAAAAGAATAATGAGAACCACAGGGTGTCATCTGTAGTAAAAAGAAAACATTTCAGTTGTAGTACGGAGACATTGATGTAGGTTGTTGTTTATCAGGAAATCACATGAAGTCCACCCTTCCACAAGTGATTGCCTACAGGGCTAAAAACGTAAAGGATTTTCAGTAAATTCCAGCTGCTGTTGAGCACTTTATTGTCTCTTGCTTCTTGTGTATCAGTGTAGAAGTTCTGTGGATTTGCAACACACCAGTGTTATTCTGAAAGCCTAAAGCCTCAAACTTGCCCATAGATTTACAGATGAATGTGTTCAGTTCCTCGGATGAGACAGGCAACAGACAAAAGCAACATAATAATGCTATAAACTAACTCAGCTGTTTCAAGCAGTTCCCTTTTATCCTTAAATGAAGGGATTCTCTAATGAAAAGTGACTGAGAGAAAATGGGTAAAAGACTAAGTACTTTGTTATTTTCAATGAGACACATTTCCAATATGTCTCATAAAAGAAAACCAAGCTACAAATACATAGGAACCGTAACAGTAGGGTGAGTGCATGTGTATGTGTTGGGGGAATCTTACAACAGGAGATCTTGGGCTATTCATAGCTGCAAAAATTTGTATGTGGAGATAGACTACATCAATTACAGATTCTTACCTAAACAAGCTGTGCAAACAAGCTGGAACCATGTAAACCCAGAATTAACTCTTTAAATCTTTGCAATGACATTGTTCTTGGTGCTATTGGAGATACTTACAGTCCCAAAGTACTTGCGGTATCATCAAGGACTCTCTTATCTAAGGCATATCTTGTCCAATATCCCACTGAAGTACTAACTAATCCTCTGGCAGAATCTTTCTTTAGTTCCTAAACTCTTCTCACTCTCCCCAGTATAGAAATAACAATGTAAGTCCTACAGACAGAAAATGTTGTATATATCTAATTATTTTAATTACGGTGGCGGTGGGGGCAGGAGGTGCATAGGGCATGGACACAGGCCCCAGAAGGAAATGGAGGAGTCAGGAAGGCAGAGGGGATATTACACTTGATCAGCTGAAGACTAAAGTAAACATTCACATCCTGCTTGAAAACCCACTGCAGTCATAAGTGTCTATCAAATGACCTGAGTAAGCTTTAACACTGTAGTATGCTTCATTTGCTGGCAAGCCTCCAAGCTATATATTTACATATTCTTCAAAAATAGAGTTTATGCTGTCCTGTAGTACAATCTAGACAGGGGGGGTTATTGTTGTTGCTTCAAAAAAAAACAGTTGAAAGACTGCAATGAAAACGGTCCTCAGCCATATAAAATTTAAACTATTAAGTCCTGCAATAGTAATTCAAGTAATTCTATTATGTGCATCAAGCTTTCTGATAGGCAGTATTAGTGGAAATACCTTTCTCATCAAAACCACATTCAGTTATAGCAGAAGCGAGAGAGAAAAAAGAAAGCTTTGTATAAAATTGGCATTGGAGCTGCCAATTTTATAGGAGCTCCCATTTTCTGGGAATGGGAGACATAATGACTAAATAAAATAAAACTAGTTGAGATGCCTGAAACAGAAAAAGTCCTTTTAGATTATTATGACTTTAGACAATAATTGCTTCAAATGTACTGCTAAAACAAGACATACAGGCATAAAGACGGAACTTATCATAATCATCATGTTCTATAAAGGACTATTTTAATGGAAGAAAAGCATAGCATGAGAGAGAACAACATCCACTTTCAAAAACCATCAATGCCAAATTAATCAAAACGATTAAAGCTAGATTAAAATCCAGGAAGAAGTTCTGCTTTCTTAGTGCATAAAATGAACTAACTTCAAGTCACATACTTCTTTATGATCTCTGCTGCATGTTTCTGTTATGATTTCTCTGTCTGCTCTTGGTCCAAGAATCCCAAAGACACCACCATACTCCAAAGGAGCACAAAATAATAGTAATAATTAAAATGCTGTAACAGAGCTTTCTAGTGTGTATGCCTGTCCATGGCTGTGGAAGAAAAAAATCAATGGGCCTCTGTGACAGACATTATTTATAGGTTTGGGGTTTTGTCTTTGGTTTTTCATGCTGCCTCACAAAAAGTGAATGAAGTCAGACACCCTAGAGAATGGGGACTGTGCTGCGATGTATGTTGCAAATGCTATTGTTTCTTCCTTTAGAAAATATAAATATTAGAAAATATTGAAGACACTTTAACTAATTTTCTGACAATAAAAGAGAAAGGGCAGTGCCTGTCCTTGTGTGTGGAAATTTCTCTTCCCTGACTCAGCCAATGCATATAAGTCATCGTTTGCCTGGTACCCATGCTGCCAACTTTAAAACCTGCTATGGGGATGACTTGGAACAAAGTGAAGTTATTGATAATTTGTTACCAGGCTTTTGTGGTGTGTTATGATTTGTCATAAGCATTATTATACTTAGCCAACAGTATACATTAGTTATACAATAAATTATACTTTAAAAATTCAGGCAAATTGAATTAATCGCATATACTCACAGTAGGTATCTTCAGTGTGCGTTTAGCAAGGTGGTTTTTTTGTTTTGTTTTGGTTTTCTCTCCTCCTGTGCTAGGAATAGATCTGAGTCCAGCTGTTGCACACTGCAAATTCAGGCCTACTTAATTCATCTGATTTTCTCCTCCATTTATGTGCATAAAACTGGAATAAAGTTCTTTCCAAGGAATTGTAAAAAAAGTTTCTTATTTATGGGAACCATAAAAATTTTAGATGTATATCTTACATTGAAAACTAAATACTTGATTTACAACATACTTTATGGCACTTCTGGAATTTGCAACAGAAGTGAATAGTACTGGCTTAGACACTTATTGACACTTACTGCCTTTTGATGTGTGACAGGGGATTTGGGAAAAAAGAAAAGACCTATAAAGATTTTGGTGGAAAGAAATTGAAAGTAGCTTCAGATAATTTTTTTATTCATTTTGGGGAGCCCAGTGGTTAGATGTAATTAAACAGAAAGAAAAAGAACAAATATATTCAGTCATAAAATTGTGAAAGGGGAAGAACTAGCAAAAAAAATTATGAATTGTCACATTAGTTCATCAGCTGTAACTGGTTGTGCAAGTTCTAAATTTCAAACTGCTCTTATCTCTTTGAAGATACCAGGAACTTTAACTTGATTTCAGGAGATGCAGGATTGGGCTCTAAGTGTTAAGTGAACACTATTTTACACTGAGTAGCAAATTCTGAGTCTAACAGGATAGATAGAAAAGTATATAAATTAAATTGAGCATGTAAAGCAATTCTATTTACATCCTAAATATGTTCCATCTATTTATATTTTGTCAGCCTTTTAAAATCTAACACCTCTGTGTAATGTACAATGCTGTGTAAACCAAGTGGTGATCTACACAGTATGCCATATTTTAGTGTTGTTTAAACATTACGTCCAAGATATATTATAGAAAAAGGTTGTCAGCAAAATATTCCTCAGTCCCTGCAGTTGTCTTTACACTTCAAAGAGCAGATGTTCAGTTTGTCTGATGAGCTGAGAAATATCACTGACTGCATTCACAGAAAAATAATCTTGAAAAAAAGAACCTAAACTTTATGATATATATTAGCGCTGTATCAATTTTTCATTTACCTACTCACAATTTTTATTGCAAATTTTGTAATGCATGAAGCAGTGCCAGAATAACACATGCAATCATGCAGTGGGAATTGATTTTTGTATATACTGTGAACTGCTGACATCAATTCGTTTCCCTTCCATTTGAAAGTTCTTCTCAAAAAAAAAAGGGGGGGGGAGGAGGGAAGAAGAAAAAAGGTACTTAGCACAGGCAGTAAAATGGATCTAGTAGAACTGAGGTGTGGTGCTTACAGGTTTTATTGTGTCTTCAGGCAGAGCACTGAGCAAGTGGGTAATTTGCCCCACACCAGCAGTACCTCCAGCAGCTTGGGTTACTCCTTTGAGAGGCCCAATGAGTCATAATTCCACTTCTATTTCCATTGCTTAAGTGGGAGGGAGAGGAATTTCCCCTGGCCTGTACCAGCAGCAAATAAGATCCAACTTCTGACAATAGAAGAAGGAATACAGCGATATTTTCTGTTAATTCTCTGCTCTCTCTCTTCTCTGCTCTCTAGGACTAGTCAGTGTTTCCTTCATTGAAGCCCAGAGTCAAGGTTGGGATATTCTGTATGACATAGGTTGCTAACTACATGGCCCAGCTTATTTGTCAAGTGATAAGACAATAAAGTTTAAAGGATAACATTTTATTTTATCCATTTTGATTAGGAGTAGTCATAATGATAATAGTTTGTGCTCTAGATGGCACTTTAATCTGAAAGTAGGTAATTTTCTGCATTGTTTATGTGGGGAAACTGAAGTATGAGCTTATGTGATTGCTAATTGTTAAATGACTAAAACTTAAATGGCAGGTTCCTGACAGAAATTGAATTAGGGTGCTAGATTGTCAAAACAGGTGCAAGTATTAATTCTCATAAAATCCATACTATAGTTTAAGCCTAAGGCACTACAGAGAAAAACTGCCTCAAGCCACATTTTTGGATGCAGCATTGGTAAAGATTGTTCAAGGGACGCAGGAACCAGAAGCCAGGAGTGTGTATTTTCCAGACTCCAAGGGGAACCTCAAGTTGGCAAGTTTTTTTTGACGCAGGTGGCTACATTATAGGAAGGATTGTACATTCTCATAACTTACTGTTTTTCCACAAGAATAATAAAATAAAAAATAGCTGAAAACAATCTCCACAAATCAGATTTCAGATTTTGAACATGACTTTTTAAAAGATCAAATTTCAAACATAGGAGCTATTATCTGACAGCTTCTCTGAAACTCATCTTCCCAGCCATTTCTTTAATGGTAATAGAAGTGGAATTTGAGAGAAAAGAGCTTGTTAAAGAGAAGGGGGCGATGTTGAAGAAACGGAGACAAGTAAGAAATAAGAAAATCTAACAGTGGGTTGCCCATGAAAACGCAATAGAGAATGATGGGCAATTGAAAAAACTTCAAAAATATTGTGGGCACCTAAAACATTTTTTTGTTGATAGACCCCTATAAAGAAAGTGATAAATAGCACCTTACTTTCTGAATAATTTCTATCTTCATTTATTTTCTATTCAGTGACGGGGGGGTGGTGGTAGAATTTGAACTTATTTACATATATCACATATTTATATTAATCTGTAATTTCTTGTCTATTATATTGAAGTATCTGATGTTTACATGAAACCTTTTCTTTATGAAAGGCTAAAAAGAAAATAATTAGGTTATTGACGGGTCTAATTAAGCATTTTGCTATATTCTGACAGACAAAAGAACTGCTGTGACAGAAATAAACATGGTGCCGTAGGCCTGTAGGAATGTAGTGCTGCACCTTTTCACGTCCTAGTGTGTTTTTTCTGTTTATTGGAGTAAGAATAATTAACTTTATGGTGTGTTACTTTTAGCTTGACAAGTGTGTCACTTCAGGAAGTAACATTTCAATATGTTATGCCTTTAGTGGTGTTAGCAAAGTCAGATTTTGTTGAAAATAAACCTATGATATGTATTAAGATTAATGCTTAACAACATTGAGACTACAATGATAATGTCATATATGAACTGTGTAAGTATAAATTTATTCAATAAATATCATTCAGACTGGATTGTAGAGTATATGAACTATGAATAAGTGCATGCAAAAGGCTATATAAATTGAATTTTGTAGGATAAAACACATCTGAGAACAGTGGTTTCAAGGGTATAAGACATCTATATCTGTGATCTGTCTTATTCTTGCCAAGCAAAGAATAAGCATAATGGTCAGAGTTTTCCTTTATAATAGTATTACACTTGGATCTTTTTATCTCTGTTTGCAAGCATGCTGTATTTGCTATAACAACTTTAATAACCATATGATTGAGAGATCTAATTCCAGATGTGCAGTAAGTTTTGCTTCACTTGAAACATCTGCCATCACATAGCTTAATACCTCAGTTGTGGTATTAAGTTGACTTCCTTCTGGAAGTCCCTTATGTCAGCTAGTGACTCTTTGGGCAGCAATAGTAGCAGAAGGCTTCTGAGTTCAGCAGAACATTGTCTTTCACCACTTCCCAACAAAAGCCACTCAATTGTTTATGTCTCCAAGCAGAGAATGATGATGTTCTAGTGACTAAAAAGAAATCATGAAAGTTAACATAAGTCCTGGTGGCCTTAAATGATAGGACACATAAATTCTCAACACATGAAGTTATCATGGACAATGTTTTCCATGCCTGAGTAATTAAACCAGTTAAAAGAAAGTTCCAACTTCAGATGTGCAATAATGTGTGTTAGAGGAAAAATCCACTCTGGCACACTTGGGATAGTGTGAGATTCACATCTGCAATTCTTATCCAGTGTATTGCTTCTAGTAGCAAACAGCATCTGCCAAGAATCTTAAGAAAATTGTGATTAAGAGCACTGAAACCCACAAGTCAAAATTCCTATATCATATTTTGAAAGCATATCCAAAATTGATTGATTCTTATCCTTTTCTTTACATCACCTATATACATTTTCTTGGGTTTTTTCCCCTGAAAAATGGAATCTGAGTCTTCTTACAGTTCATATTACTGGTCAGAGTTGTGATATATATCTACAGATTTTCTCCTCCTTTCCTAGCCATTGACAGAAATGCTCTATTTTTTATTCACTAAAATTTGAAGAAACTTGTACACTCTTCTACATACTATCATCAGTGTGCAGATTTTTGTCACTTTGACCACACAACAGGACAAAAATAGAATTCGTTCTGTCTGCTAAACACAAAAAAAAAAGAATAAAAGGAACATTTCATTTCATTATTGCTTTTTCATGAACTACTTCAGTCTCCATATATGTGCTTGATCAAATCCTATTCCCAGATTGCTAAACAGAATGCCTTTCTGTATCTATTCTTTCAGGCTGATCACTTGTTCTTTTGAATATTTTTCCTTGATTACATTATTCTTTCATCATGTAGTCCCTGCTTCCAGTGCTCTATTGATCTTATCTGTGTGTCTCCCCGTTTCTTCCTTTATCGACACCTAAGTGATGCACTGTGCCTCATCTTCATGTTTTCTTTTAATAGTTTTTAAGTGGTCTTTATTTTTCTTCCCCTTCACCCACCAATTGTTTTGTCTCTATTATTCAGGCATATATCTGTTGCTACCCTCACATATAAACCCCTACTTGCATTTTTTCATCCTGGTTAGGGTGTAAACACCTCAGGTCAGTGACCTATAAATGCTGTATCAGGTGCATTTTTAAGCACTATGGTAGCAGTGAAGAAGCAACAGTCACATCCTGTATGATATCAAGTGGTTCTCCACATATCAGTTTGATGATGATGAACAAGGATAGCAATTTCTATGTTTCTTGGCATTACAGAAACTGTCAATATATGGAAAGATTAATTCCATGAGTTTCACCAAATAAACCTATAAATCATAACTATGGTGGTAACTGAGAAAACATAGAAACTAGTAGCTTTAGAATGGAGCCGTGTGGTGGGTTGACCCTGGCTGGATGCCAGGTGCCCACCAAAGCCGCTCTATCACTCCCCTCCTCAGCTGGACAAGGGAGAGAAAATATAACAAAAGGCTCATGGGTCAAGATAAGGACAGGGAGACACCATTCACCGGTTACCATCATGGGCAAAACAGACTTGACTTGGGAAAAGTTAATTTAACTTACTGCCAATCAAACCAGAGTAGTGTAATAAGAAATAAACCCAAATCTTAAAAACACCTTCCCCCCATCCCTCCCTTCTTCCCAAGCTTAACTTTCCTCCCAATTTCTCTACCTCCTCCCCACCAGTGCCACAGGGGGATGGGGAATGGGGGTTGGGATCAGTTCATCACATGTTGTTTCTGCCGCTCCTTCCTCCTCAGGGGCAGGACTCCTCACACTCTTCCCCTGCTCCAGCGCGGGGGCCCTCCCACAGGAGACAGTCCTCCATTAACTTCTCCAACATGAGTCCTTCCCACAGGCTGCAGTTCTTCACGAACTGCTCCAGCGTGTATCCCTTCCGTGGGCTGCAGTCCTTCAGCCACAGACTGCTCTGGCGTGGGTCCCCCATGGGGTCACAAGTCCTGCCAGCAAACCTGCTCCAGCGTGGGCTTCCCACAGGGTCACAGCCTCCTTCGGGCATCCCCCTGCTCTGGCGTGGGGTCCTCCCTGGACCTGCAGGTAGATATCTGCTCCACCATGGACCTCCCTGGGCTGCAGGGGGACAGCCTGCCTCACCATCATCTTCCCCACGGGCTGCAGGGGAATCTCTGCTCCAGCGCCTGGAGCACCTCCTCCCCCTCCTTCTTCACTGACTTGGGGGTCTGCAGGGCTGTTTCTCTCACATGTTCTCACTCCTCTCTCTGGCTGCAGTTTCTGTGCCACAGCAACTTTTTTATCCCTTCTTAAATGTTTCCCCACAGTGGCTACTACCGTCGCTGATGGGCTCAGCCTTGGCCAGTGGCGGGTCTGCCTTGGAGCCGGCTGGCATTGGCTCTGTTGGACATAGGGGAAGCTTCCAGCAGCTCCTCACAGAAGCCACCCCTGTAGTTCCCCGCTACCAAAACCTTGCCATGCAGACCCGATATGAGCCATTCATAAATACATACAAATGGTCTATTCCCACTCAGAAAACAAGACATGTCACAGTGCTACCAGTCAGATTAATATGCCTGTTACAGAGGCAAGCACAATCAAATCCAGCAGGTGTTAAAGCTGAGATTTATTCTTCGGTAAAAAGTCAGTTAGAACTCCGTTAACATTTGTAAACCACAGGCTCAATGATGTAAGGGAAATTAGTACTACACAGCCCACTTAAGAATTTTTAAGATTTAAAATGATGACTCAAAATGTGCATATCACTCACCTAAAAGATGAGGGCTCTCAACCTGCAGGAGTTACCTTGGGCAACATCCCGACCCAAGGGGGAGTCCCTGACTGCAGACCTGCTGCTCTGAGGAGGACTGATTCCCAAAATGTCCTCTGGCAGGACCCCGTTTATACCCTTGTTGAATCTGATCTGTGGTCATTTTAATCCCTATTGGCCAAAAGGTCACTTCAGTGTACGTGGCACATCTCGATTAGTCAGTTTAATTTTCAGCCTACGGCCTCTAGGGTTTGGGTTTTTTTCCTCTACTCCCTGCCTGGAGAAGTTTTGTTTCCTGTCAGGGCAGAGAGGGGGTGTACTGCCACCTACCCCAAAAGTATAAAAATGTGACAAGCTGAGGGTTTTTGATTCTCGTCTTAGAAATTATTTCTGTAGTGTCCAAGACACTATTGAGGACATAGACTTCAGTAACATTTCAGAAAAGGTCTTACCTTCAAATCTGAAAACTGAACTGAAAATAGTTCTCTACTGAAATATGAGACCAAATTTGTTCTTAATGTTTCTATCATATGGGAATATGAATATGGGTAGAATATGGGTCTTTTTTAAGTCAATGACATTATGTACTCACTTGTCATGATATAAGAATTTTGTCCAAGAGTGGTCTTAATGATTTATTGAAGGGTAGATCTGAATTCTTTCTGTGACTGCCTACAATGAAGGCAAAGTTCATGGTGTTTTGATGGTTAAAGGTTTGTTTCTATTTTCTGTTCAGCGGTGTAGTTTAGGAGAAAGTGGAAGCATAGCAAGGTGCGAATGAGGTGGAGAGCCTGATGTTACTTTCATAATTCATGTAGATTGCATGAGGGGAGACTCTCAAAAAAATTTTCCCCTTATGTGTACAAGATTATTATTTTGGACATAGTAAGTTTTACTCTGTTTTTCTGCTGCATCAGGAGGGCTGTACCAGAATGTATAGAGCTCCTCCATTTATACCACAGGCAGGACACGAATTGTTGGGGGTGTCTATCTTTGTGAAAAGCTCTTGAGCAAATGAGCCTTCTGCAGACTGTAGAGATGTATGTCAAAGGATCAAGATGTGTAACTTGGAGGTATTTAAATCTTGACAGGACAAAGCCCTGAGAAACTTGATCTGCTTTGAAGAGGGGGTTGGCTAATAACCTTTCATATTCCTTCAAACCTAAATTATTCTATGATTCAACTAGATTTATTTTAAAAACAAACAGCCCTTTTGTCATCATATGCATTCAGTTTAGGAGCTTCCAGCTAAACATGTCTACTAGCTGGTAATTCATATTTACTTATTCACTTCAGGAAAATGCTTCTTTTTTTTTAAATATTCCCCCTCCCTCCCCCAAATCAGTCAAATACACACTTTGTGTGTAATCATACTGCTCTGTTGCAGACAGTCTGTAGTGTACTGTGTACAGAAAGGGTCTGAAAGGGAATATACTGAATGTTCCTTGAACTATCAATTCACAGGGACATGCTGATAGAGTAGCTGGTTGGAAGCAGAAGCTGATATCTAGTGATCAGAAACGAGGGCCAGAGATTAATGATGAAAGCAAAAAAACAGCAGAGAGCCTTTCACTGTCACAGAAGTAAAAAACTGTCCTAATCTCACATGGGATAGAGTTAATTGTCTTCCTAGTAGCTGGTACAGTGCTATGTTTTGAGTTCAGTATGTGAAGAATGTTGATAACACTGATGTTTTCAGCTGTTGCTCAGTAGTGTTTAGACTAGAGTCAAGGATTTTTCAGCTTCTCATGCCCAGCCAGCTGGAGGGGCACAAGAAGTTGGCACAGGACACAGGCAGGGCACCTGACCCAAACTGGCCAACAGGGTATTCCGTACCATGGGACGTCCCATCTCGTATATAAACTGGGAGGAGTGGGGGTGGGGGCATTGCCACTCAGGGACTAGCTGGGTGTCGGTCGGTGGGTGGTGAGCAATTGCCCTGCGCATCATTTGTATATTGCAATCCTTTTATCATTACTGTTGTCATTTTATTAGTGTTATCATTATCATTATTAGTTTCTTCTTTTTATATTCTATTAAACCATTCTTATCTCAACCCATGAGTTTCACTTCTTTTGCCAGTTTTCTCCCCCATCCCACTGGGGGGGGGAGTGAGTGAGCTGCTGCGTGGTGCTTAGTTGCTGGCTGGGGTTAAACCATGACAGGACAGTGGTGCCATTCATTGAAAGTTGGTATTAAAGTAGATGAGTTAGTTGAATAACAAGGCTCATAATAATCTTGTTTCTAATATTACTTGGCATAGCATCATCATCAAAGAGCTGTCCCTGCACTAAAGAAATTAACCAAAGGTCAAATATTCCCAGGTGATACTTGAATTTCTTTTACCAGTTCCTTGTCTTTGAAATATATGGTCATATGGTTTACTGTGGTATAATGACATTACCAGAGAGATAATATAATCAGAAAGCTAGTACTTAGTCTACAAATAATTCTTTCTATTTAAAATATAATTCAAAGAAACAAAAAATGGAAAATATCCTGAAGTATTTTTTAAATTTCATGTTAATGGTCTGCTACTGTTTTTTAAATTAAGTAGTATTCTTTAAAGCCCCAAATATATAATTTTAATTGTCTGGAAAGAAAGAGATAGGCTTTTCTAGTAGATTAATGGATATCAAGTGTGATTTCCATCTTTTTTCTTTTCATATATCAGGAAACTGTGGGTTATTTGTAGTGATTTGTTTTTCAGAAAGATTGCACATAATTATTTCTTTCTAATGTTCTGTGGATATTATGGTATACTTATATAAAATCGGAAACACTAAGGATAATGCATTGGCCAGAGGAAAATAAGGTACTAAATTAAATGAGGACTTGGTAATGAACTGGAAAATTAAGAATTTAGACTATAAATCATTCCTTTTGCGATGACCCTGAATATATATACCTTTTGGAAATCACAAAGACTGAAACAAGAGCCAAAAAGAATTTAAAATATCCTCGTGTCACAGCTAATCAAAAGAGCATTTTTTTTAATGTTACAATATTTCATTGAACACCTCCACAGAGATATTAGAAATATGTCATTTTTTTAAAATTAAGGTTAGATTATATTTGGTAGATTCAAGCTTGACCTTGTGTTCTGTATTTAATCATATCTATAGGTAGTTATTTCCTTCACCAGAGTGTTCATTAACAATTTAAAAAGCTACAGCTGCCTTCAGAGGAAGGGACATGCAGTTTATTGGAGTTTTCTTATGGGCTGTGTATTTTCTCCTTTGGAGACTTATTTTGAATTTCTTGTTGACCTCCAAATCCTACTGGTGTTTTTGAAAGTTTCAGAGAAGGTAAAAAGAGAGAATCGGGCCTTTTGTGAAACCTTATGTATTTCCTAATGCTGAGAGCTAGAATTTAGGTTGTAATTACATAGCTGACTTTTCTGCAACAGAGTATTGAAAGTGTATTAAACTACCAGTGCTGTGCACCTTAAGTGCTGTTCCATAGTTTAAAGCTGCAGCAATTTAGAGTTAATTCATTACTGTCAATTTTTCTTCCCTAATGATATAACCTTTCAGAAGTATCCCCTTTTCATGGCTTTTATTCTTTAAAAGAAAGTTTGCTAACGGAGAATTGGATTTTCAAATGATGAATCAAACTGAGACTAAACTACTCATGGATCATGTCATTTGCTCCTCTTTCCTCAACTGTTTTATAACTCTTGAAAACTGCCTTAAGTAGACTAAAGCTCCCAACCAGGAAAAGCGAGTGCGAGCATCTTGTGGGTCAGCTGGTACGTGGCAGGAACTGTCCATGACAGAATTTCACAATATTACTGAGATCTAGAATGGGTAATTTTCTGTAGATAATTCCTTTAGAGAGGAACCTTCTTTTTGGTGTGCAAAAGTGTTGTTTAGAAAACTAAGGGTCACGTGATATTCCTGGTGTTAAGATACATATATGAAAAGCGAGAGTCCTGGTTTACAAATAAATTTTTACTAACTGAAGTAGGAACTGGAAAGTGAATCTTTCTCCACTTCACATTTCAGTGCCAAGTGACCAGTCTGCTACTCTCACGTATGGCCACTTGGCTACTCTGGGAAAATGTTTATATTCTGTCTAAATATTGAAATATTTACTGTCAGAACAGGAGTGTCATCTTCCCCAAGCGACTGCCTGTGAAAGTAGAAAACTTAGCTTTGGAAATAAAGGTTTTTAACCTTATATATCTTGGGCTCTTATATCCAAAGCAAAAATAAAAATAAGTATTTAATCCTTTTGATTTATAATTCTGCATAATTCAGCATAAAATACAGCTCATGCTGCCTTCATGAAGTTAAGAAAAACATTGCCTTTGGGAAATATTACCTGAAGGTGGGAGGCGAGATACTATTTTTAGGGAAAGCTTTTTCATTGTTTGTTTTTAATGACAATCTCTGCCTTAAATTCAAAAAGCAAAAATGAACACAGGACATAAACCCTTCACTGTGGCATATCAGGAAGTAAGTACATAACATGTACAAATAACATTTGTAAAGGGAGCTCTTGCAGTTGGGCGCAATGTGTGTAGGCTATTAGATTTTGCTCTACATTGACAAAAAATGGGCTTAGCTTCTCTTCTCCACAGTCCTGTCCCTTTTCTTGGCCTAGAACTGTGCAATGAAACCTTGCATGTTGCTCTTTGCATGTGGCTGTATGATGCTTGTACGAGCAGGGTAGCATACATAGAGCATATGCTGTATATGTGCTATAGCATATAGCATAAGCTATTTCAATATTACAGCATATAGCGTCACAAACTGGTGTATTGCTATAGGACCTTTCAATTTTAGGGATGTGAAAGCATTTGACAAATATTGTTTAGCTGAACCTCATGAGCTACATTGAAATAAGCATTGTTTTCTCTCTTTTCTCCAAAATGACAAGTTTGGCTGTGGTTTCACACCTAGTGGCACTGAACTGATCAAGCTGAAAGATTTTTCCTTTTCTTGGTTTTTTTTCCCAGTGAAATCAGTTCTTTATTTCAATTCCATACAATAAGGGCTCTGGCAGCTGTGTCAGCATTACACCAGGTGGTGGTACAAGAGTTCAGATGCCTTCTGTAACCGGGGGGCAGCAGGGTGCTTAAAACTATCACCAAAAAAATTGTATGAAACAGATTTTGACATGTGGTGAGGTTACTCGTTTGCTCAAAATCCCATTGAAATTGGTCATAGTTAATGGTAGGAGAGCATAGCTGTCCTAAGTCTTTGCATTAGTGACAAGAGTAATCTGCAACAGGAAGGAATATTGCATATGGTGTGAAGGAACATCTTGTCTAAAATTTCCACTTCCCCCTTTGTTTCCATCTGTTTGTGAAATAAGTTTTTTTTTTTCTTTCTTGTTAGGCTTGTGAAGGAAGACTTCATAAGGCTGTAGGGGAGAGATTGAATAGTAATATTTACTTACCATTGTATTTATTTTTTGCTGTATTGCTTTTAGTTTTCACATGAGCAAAGCATAACTCTTTCTTATTTAGGAAAGAAGAAATAAAACATTTATTTCCACATTGAAAGATGGCTTTGTGTTTGGGGCAGTCAAATGAAGATTGAATCTGCTTTCCTGCTACATATACCCATATCCTCAAAGAAAAGACTTAAAGCCTAAAAAGACAGAATTTTTCTGGGATGGCTTAGGGGCCAACACTTTAGTAAAATCAGGAAAAACACATTCTAAAAAAGAAAAAAAAACACACAACCAAACCCTATTTTGCAGCTGGGTGAAGAGAATAGGATTAGAAGTCCAAACTGGGGGAAGGTTGGCCACAGGCAAGGAACCAGTTGGCTGCCTGCAGCTCTGCAGAAGATTTAGTGAAATAATGGATTATAAACAGGAGCTAACAAAGTCGTACTGATAACTGCTGTGGGGAGAGCAAAAATCTATCAGCTTGTGATGGATGAACTGGAAGACCACATACAAGGTACACTATGTATTAGTGCTAAGGGAAGTCCAGAAGAGAGCACAGAGAAGGTTTAGAGAATCATGGCCAGGCAAAAAGGAAGGGCTGAGTAATTGGGTGACAAAGGCTTCAGATACATCTCTTTCGTGTCTATGGTGGGGAGGCTGAGAGGAAGACTTTTACATTGTAGCAAGGAAAGGCATTAGAAGAAACTGTCTAAAGATTAAGCACTAGCCTAGGTTGCATATGCAGCTTATTAAATCCTCACTGTTGGAGGTCTTTAATAACAGGTCTGGGCAGGAATTCCTAAAATATGGTCTATGTATCCCTGATGCTGTGTGACCACATCCTGAGAAGTACAGGTCTAAGCTGTTGGGTGGATTTCTCCTTACAGGAAGGGGCAGGTGCTGAGTGGGACTGTGTCCTTTTGCAGGGAGGTTGGTGACCAGCAGGGCATAACTGCCTGCTGCAAGTGTATCTAGAAAACAAGCAAACAGCAAACTAAGATAGCTGGGCTGGAGAGATATCTATCTCAACATAATTACTGTTGCTCATCCTACCCTGGGACAGCTCTTGAGGGGCCTCTTAACCCTGTTTTAACCAGGATTCTGTAAGTAAAAATTTTATTTTGCTCTAAATGCTGTAAAATTGTAAACATATTATAATAAAGTAACTATTGAACAATGACTCCATTATAGCTTTGTGTCTTCCCCAGATGCTAATGTGGTAACTTTCTAAGCAATAACAAAACTGGAAGGGAAAATGTATAGAAGGCATTGGCAAGAACACAGTGAAAGACCAGAATATGCAGTTATAGCTATTATTTTTTGTTTGTTTAGAAACACTTCCATCTCCAGCTAAATTGGCCTGTGGCAATGTCTGCGCTAAGATTATCACTTGTGCAAACAGTTCTGCTTTATACTTTTGGTAAGCTATTATAGTGGGAGATAACAGTATAGATAGGTTTTGTGTGGGAGAAGTCTCACTCTCAGCATTGAGTCTAATTATTTACTTATCTTTCAGTCAGATAATGCTTCAAGAGTTCATACTTGTTTGCTAAAACAGTAATTTGAGTTGTCACCTTGCTTCTTACCTATTAGTTATTATTTCTAATATTTGGAATCATTTCCCATGTGTGACTTCTAACCAGAAAGAACTCTGTCAGTACAAATATTCCTTAGCCTTGGATGCCTCACTCAGGAAAACCTCACGGACCTTTTAAGATCGGAAAATAACTAGAAAGTTCAGATTTTTTTTTCTTCTTGCTGGAAGAAACTATCAATATGAGGCCACAATTTAGAGGATATTACAAAGTCAGCATGTCCACTACCCTCAAACAATACAACAAATATTAACAACTGAGTATTGGAAGGAAAAAGGAAAAAAAATAATACCCAAGATCACAGTCTCTTAATCAGATGTATATAAAACACTACATCTGAGCTCCTTGTTAAATGATTCAGCTGTCAGAACGCAAAGATATCAGTACATCTAGAATTTGGCCTCATCTTTTACAGGTCAGCCACAGGATTTATCCTACTCATTGCTGTGTTGTCATGTTGGACATGTTCTACTCACACTATATTGGCAAGGTTTGGCTTTGAGAAGCCCCTCTGGAGTTTATGCAAATGCAACTTTCAGTGGTTTATGGCTCATTTCACTGGGATGGCAAAAATCATCCTGCTGACCCAGAATAACTATTGAGAGATGCTCTAAAAAAATGAAGCTTTTGAGACTTGCACTGATACAATTTTACATGCTGAAACAATTTAACATCCATTTGACATTATCAGACCCATGTGTTTTTTCTAGCCTGATTCTCTGAATGTTGTGCCTTTTTTAAAATAAGTCTTAATAATAATAAAATAGTAAAATTTAACAAAGCTATATGCACCTGAAAACACAGTCCTGATAGGAAAGTATGGATGAGTTCCTGAGGTCTCTGATTTTGTCCCTTTTCCATGTTTCCTGTTTACAAAAGTGGCTTTGCTTAATGCCTGGCAAATACAAGACCTTTCCTGCTGCCTCCCACTGAGCCTGCCAGCCTGTACAATCAGCCTCCAAGTAGGTCTAGCATCCTCACAGAAACATCTTTCCCAAAGAGAATGTTTGACAAAGAATTGTGTAGCATAGAGTTTACTGGTCCCTTAAGGGATGAGAAATTCTAGTGTTTGCCAAACCAACCTGAAATTACTTTTTTCCCAAACACACTTTAGTAATGAAGTAGAATCAAGTTCATTATAATCAAATTCAAAGTAAACAAGTTCTTTCGTGCTTGGAAACAGGTGCTATGAAATGAAACATCAATAGCTACCTGCTGCTTTGGCTTAGCTTCAAGATGTTCTCTTTGGACTGTGAACTGAACTACCAGCATGGTCTGCTCAGGTGTCAGAAATTAAAATTTGCCTCTTTCAGGCATTGTTCTTCCATGTAAAAACTGCTGTTTGGAAGCAAATTCTTCCTCTATCCCCCAGCTCCCTGAGGATCTCTAGGAGAGAAAATGCATCTCTAGGGAATGAGGGTTATTCTGACTCTTGATAATTAAATCCTGCAAGAAAGTAAGATTTAACCTGTCTACTCATGAATTATCACTATTGCACTGGTAGCACATGATGTGGGAAGGTCTTTTGAATGCTACTTCTTGATGACAGACCTAGAAAATCTTAATGTTTAGCTGTCCAATGTTAAACCACTCATATGAAGCACGTTTCACTCTGCCCAAGTACTAACCAATCAGATTTACTGCATAAAGACCTCATCAACATACCATCTGTTATAGCTTGAGAACCATCTAAAGCATGTTACATTAGTGAAAACATTCATTACTAACAATAGAATGAGACGTGAAGACAATGACAAACATTGGGCAAGGTTTGTGTGTGGATTTTCTATAATTACAAAACTTAATATGTGCTACCCAGGTTGTTCAAGTTAACAGAAAATCCTGTCCTCCGAAAGCTAATTTCTTTCTTCTCTATGTAATAATAATTTCTAAAAAAAAATAATCTAGGGAAGAATTTTGTCTTTGCTAGACATATTGGACAGTGTTATAAATATTCTTGTGACTGTTTTCTATAATTCATACCTCAGTGTGGCAAAGTTGTCTAGTCGAAACCTTTGGCTTTAAGAACTGTTTCAACACCAAAGATCTGATTCACCATGTCTTTAGTTTATGGTTTTGAAAACTAATGAGTTACAAAAATACTATGCCTTGTACTTGATAAAGCCACAATCTAGCAAGTACATTTTAATTTAAAATACTATTTAATCTGGCTCTATTAAGCCAAATCATGAATATTCTTATTAGCATCCTGGGGTTCTCCCAAGCTGGGGAGTATAGTTGTCGTCTTCCCTTATTTTGACAATAGACACAAGGAGAGAGAAAGCTCTAGCTTTAGTCTTTTTCCATTGCTTTGTTCTTGTGTTTTATTGTCTTTCTGTTCTGGGAATCTCTGCGAGGGGCAGGTAATTTCTTAATGAGAATTAATCAACTAATGCTTGTATCTGGTTCAGTATATCAGGGAGATGGAGAAGGCGAAAGGAGGGAGGGTATAGAACAAAAGTTTCAAATTCAAAGTCTCAGGTGCAAAAAATAATTTAAATATTTTCTTCTACTGGAAGAAATAGAATAGCTTAATATGTAGTAGCAGCACCAGTTGGGTATGGGGAAATCATAGCCATATTTCTACAAGACAACTGTAATATTTTCATATACTAACAGAGTAATCTTTAACCACAGACATTTAAAGTACAACTGAATGTCACTGCAATGCTTACATGTCTTATGACAGAGTATTTACTACAGTGGCTGAATTATCTGAAAATGTGACCTTCATTCTCTTCCATGCCTGAAAAGAATAAACTGTATTTATAAAAAACATAAATATATTTGGGTACATGAGTATTTAGATACATACGTTTATGTGAGTATATACTTTCTAGCATTTCTAGCACTGAATTCAGAACTTGTTAACTTAATGGGAAGGTCTAATAGAAACCATTGTCACCATCTTTAACACAAGTTACAAATGATTGTATGTAGCTCATTGAAGGCAAGCAATGCTCCACCTGTGGATAAGCCATATAAGCACATTTTTAAGTACACATTCCTGATGAAGAGCTGATAGACAGGAAAGCTTTGAAAATTTTAAAGACATACGAAAAAGATTTGCAGGTGTATCTGTGGTATTGATATTGCAATATAAGTTACAGGTAAACCCTATGTCAAAGCATAGCTCCACTTCTTCCTTTTCTGTCCATCTTCATTCACCTTACAAAGTGAGTGTGATCTCCTGTTGCTGGTTGTTCCCAGCTTTCAACTGTGTGTTGTAATTACAAACTATAATCTGCCTTCCTCTGTCCTGGTTTCAGCTGGGATGTAGTTAGCTGTCTTCCTAGTAGCTGGTACAGTGCTATGTTTCGAGTTCAGTATGTGAAGAATGTTGATAACACTGATGTTTTCAGTTGTTGCTCAGTAGTGTTTAGACTAGAGTCAAGGATTTTTCAGCTTCTTATGCCCAGCCAGGGCACCTGACCCAAACTGGCCAACAGTGTATTCCATACCATGTGACGTCCCATCTAGTTTAGGAACTGGGAAGGGGGGGGCAGGGATTCGCCGCTCAGGGACTGGCTGGGTGTCGGTCGGCGGGGGGTGAGCAATTGCCCTGCGCATCATTTGTACATTTCAATCCTTTTATTACTACTGTTGTCATTTTATTAGTGTTATCATTATCATTATTAGTCTCTTCTTTTCTGTTCTATTAAATCGTTCTTATCTCAACCCAGGAGTTTTACTTCTTTTCCTGATTTTCTCCCCCATCCCACTGGATGGGGGGGAGTGAGTGAGCGGCTGCGTGGTGCTTAGTTGCTGGCTGGGGTTAAACCACGACACCTCCCACCACACACCTATGTATCCTCACCCCCTTTCTTTCAGTCTGAGTTCACCAGAGTTAACTACATATGGGCAGGTTGGACAAGGCTGCTTGAGTATGTGTTGCAGGCACCAGCAGAGATTGGGAACTTCTAGTATGAAAGATTAAATGCAGCTTGCTGGAAATAAACATTAATTACTGACATGATGGACACAGTAACATGGACTTAGTGTTTGCTTCAAAATTTAAGGTGGTCAAAACCAGAAAAATATCTGACCTTTAAGGGACAGGCTTGCCTGGGAATATGTTTCATGTAAAAAAAAAGGGGAAAAAAAAAAAAAAGGAGAGGCTTCTACCTTTTTAGCCACTGACTGAAAATCAGATAACAAAGTACTGTATTCTAATGCTTTCCTACTTTATCTCTTAGTGGCAGTCATTGTTTTTGAAAAATCCAGACTAAAAGCTTTTCAAGAAATCTATTTTCAAGCAGTTATTTACTAATGTTTCCAATTATATTGCATCCTCAGCTTTTGCTGGGCAAGAAGCGGGGGGAAAGATGGATGGCAACTAACTGAAATGAAATGTGCTTTCTAATTACATAATGCTAGGAATGAAAATGATTTGTTATGTTGTGACTTTAAGTCTTCATTTCAGTTCCAATAAACCTTGCATAAAAATCCCCTTATTCTGAAAGAGATTTGTTATAGCAGTATAGCAGAATGGTTTATTTTAAACAAATAAGATACAAAAACCTATCAGAACTCTGAGAGCATAGGACATGATTCAACAAATCCCTAATTTCTTCAAGAAATGTATCTCTAGGGAGAACAAGCTCCTAAGGACTCAAAAAAAATTAAACAGTAGTCACTTCTCATTCATGCCTACAGGAATGCAGGCTTTCTGTCTTTGGTGCTTGTGTTTTTTCAGTACTTTCCCTATAACATCTCAGTGCTTCATGGCCTCATGAACTTGGTGTGTGTGGAGACTGTCACTGCCATTCTGCAGAACACTCTTCTTGAATTTAAAACAAACTGGTCTTCAGCGAATGATTCCAGATGCCCAAAAGAAGTTTGTTAGAAGTTTAGGTACCTTGCTGTACTTTAAATGTCTCTCTGTATTCTGGGAAAATAGCCCCTGTAGAAATTTGACATCCTGAAGAGGTTTATACTTCACAGAACATAGTAACTGGGGAGGCTTTGTGAGCATGAAATCTTGATCTGTTAATCCAATTGAGGATCAAATATTTGAAGTAAAAGAGAGAGGCATTATTCATTAAGCATAGGTTTAGTG
This sequence comes from Haliaeetus leucocephalus, assembly GCF_000737465.1. Taxonomy (NCBI): domain Eukaryota; kingdom Metazoa; phylum Chordata; class Aves; order Accipitriformes; family Accipitridae; genus Haliaeetus; species Haliaeetus leucocephalus. The sequence continues at coordinate 10,620,255 of NW_010972676.1, forward strand.
AGCTCCTGGTTCTCAATCCATTTTTTGTTGTTGTTATCTTCTAAAGCTTTTGGAACATTAAAAAAATTTATTAACCCATTTTTTTGTACTTTCTTCTCCAATAGATGAGTCCTACGGACTGATGAACCTTCACAGTTTAGTCTCTTACCACTGAGGACAACCCCAGTGTTTATCCTGTGGCATTTTCCAAACTACACACTGATGCCTGAAGCTGTAGAAGGTCCAGTGAAACTTCAGAGCCAATTCTCTATCCCACACTGACTTTAACAAATAATAACCAATTTTCAGCAGATCACTGAAAAGTCTACCACTAACTCTTGGTCTAAACTCTGCCACGTTTCAGGTCACTTTCCTGAATCCACAATTAGCTTCTGGGCAATAAATATCCTACTGCAGATCTCAAGAAGACTCAAAGCATCTAAAATATTAGGAAATATCTTGTTTTATAAAACAAAATCTTATTTGAGGACTAGCATCAGAAAAAGCTGCTTTCTTGTCCCTGTAACTTGGTGAGCAGAGGGCATGCAGAACGTTCACAGCATTGATGTGTGTAAGATACAAGTATCTCCTCTGGAGCCCCGCTGGAAACCCTTCTGAAAAAGTGTTGGAGGCTGTTTGGAGTTTAGGCTTGTGGTTTGCCCTGAACAGTGGATCCTTTTAAATAATTGGTCCAAAATGCTAATTATCATACAAATTAATAATTGCAAGGTATTTTGATTCAGTGAGCCTGTCTGTACCCAGATCTACAAAAAAACCTAGGGCAATGTGGGAGATCAAGGTCAGTGGTTGAAGGAAGGAATGTACAAGGTCAAACTTATTCCTTTTTAATTTATTTCTGTCATTCTAGACTCTCTGAATTCCCTAGGGATTGTTTATAAGCAGTATAAGGTTTTACATTTTCATTTCTCAGTCTAGTAAGTGAAATTTTAGCCTTGCAAATAGCATCTCAATTGCAAAATTGGTTTTAAAAAACTTGACTGCTCTTCTAATAACAGTAGTGGATAAAATCAGTGGTGGATAGAATCAGTAATATTTCAGTTACCCTTTCAAAAAGATTAGACACTGTGAAAATGGTATTTTCAGTTTTCTGAGTATGATTTATACTAAGGGAAAGAAACATTTTGCAAGATTTGAAAAAGTTGACCTAGAGGTAATATTCTTCTAGGTTTATAATCTTCTCAATAACTAAGCACCACAATATACATCTTCTCGACGATTTTTCTAGTAGAAATTACTATCATTCAATTTCATTGTGTTAAAAGATCCGTGCCTATAATTAACTCTCTTTTGACATGAAGAATATTTAAAACATCAAGAAAAACTGCTTTTGACAAGGAGCTTATTTTGTCTTTCCAAACTACTATCACTGTGATCAGAGATTATTTTCATAAGGCTCTGTGCAAATCACATGCACGCTTCCTTTCTCAGAGTAAAACAAGCTTCACAAAAATCCTGCTATGCCATGCAGCATAGTCAACAGATTGGTTATATTCTTTTAACAAGTGTTATCTAGCAGGAATGTATTTGAAGGACTAGATATGTACATACAGGAGATCTAAAAAAAAAAAGAAAAAAAAAAAAAGACATTTTGATAGCCCATTGCCATCACATTCTTACCAGAAGCAATTTGTGAAGAAGCAGTTGAGTTTAAATATGCTAGCTATTTCAGGAGATAAATTTTCAACGCTGTGTGAATGGTTTTACAGCTTGGTAAGGAAAATATGTATTTTGAATATGAACTATATTCTGTGTGAGCTGTAGTCTGAACAACTGTGAACATTTCAAAATGAATCAATTCCAAATTCTCTGTTACTTCCCTTTCCTCATTAAAGGCTTAAGTCTTGCTTCAGAACCACACAGATATCTTGACAAGTTTGAAAAAAAAAGAAAGTCACTGCATGAGAGGGAATATTTTTGTTCTTGTTAAAATTGTCTTGCTAAGTAAATATTGATCAAATGCTGCAAAACCCTGCGGCTGAATTCATTGCATTTGAGGAGGAGGGAGGAGGAAAAAACTGCTTCAGGCTACTGTAACTTACAAAACTATGAGGACAAAAATAGGCATGCACTGTACTTTCAGCTGGGATGCTGGTACAAAAAAAGAGGAGTTTTGAGCAAAGTCTTTGAACCTATTAAATTCTCTGTCCCTTTTGCAGGGTTATTGATTAGGCCCACTCCAACTGCAGATGAAGTCTGCAGGGGAAGAAGTAGATCTTCAGTCTGTCTCTACAGATCTGCTGACATTATGAGCTCTGGTAACAGCCATAGCTTCTCAGTGCTTGGCGTGGGAGAGCTGTGCAAGACCTGAGCGCCTTGTTTTGTCTCCTTAGCTCTCTTCTTCCACGTTTTAAAAATATTTAAAAGCTTATCAAATCTCTTGCCATATCACATGGAGATTTGCCACATCAAATAGATAGTTTCCAATACAAGCTTTGAGCTATGCCAGGCTGGGGTTGCTACCAGCAGCTTACAGCAAAGGGTGGTTAAATGACTGTTCTCCCCGAAACAGGGCTGGGGTCTGCCTGTTTCCACAGAGCTTGGTGAAGGGGGATGGCTCTGGGATCACTGGGACACAGGGAAGAAGCAGCCCTGTGATCTCCCAGCTCATGGAGAGATTCATGCTGTCGCTGACCTGCCTGACATGAACAGTGGCAGCCGCCACCCCACATGGGCTGCCCGTGGCGGGCCAGGATCTGAACTGATTGGGAATAAAGAGAAAGAGTTGGCCTGTGTGTACATATAATATTTCCTTATGTTAATCTCAAGAGATTTCTTGTGATGCCATCAGATACGAGAAGCATGATTACTAGTCTCTAAAACAGTAATTGTTTACAGGGCCACTTATTTATCCCCCATTCATCTTAGTGTAAGCACTTATAATCACAATTGCCTATATGCTATGAAACTTACCTCAAAATACTTTGCTATTTCTCTGTCTATTTAATTCTGTCTGCTTCCATGCCACTTTTTCATGCTTCTGTGTGTAATTTTGTTCCCACAGCTTTGTAAAGGACAGAATTCTCAGTTGCTGAAGTTTGTACTGCATGCTGAGGTAGCCTCCCTGAGATTTTTCCACTCAAGGTCAAGCATAGATTCTCTGTAGGTGGTCTCCAAATATCTTGGAAAATTTTCAGGTTCATCAGCAAAGTCTGGGGTTCATATTTCTATGGCAGGAGTATGCTGGCATTCTTCACCATAAGCTTTGGAGAAATTTGGAACTGCTGAGTGCAAAAAGGAGTATTTTCTCCATCTCTTCCAAATAGATGTGGTTAAATTCGGAAGCTGATTATATAAATTAAAGTGCAAAACTAATCTACAGCTTAATATTGTGTTACAGACAAGGAAATCAGCTTTGCTTAAACACAATGGCATGAGTTGCAGACATCTGTTATGTCTACCAAGAAATTAATGTCTTTTTAATTTTTTTCTGATCAATATTGATTTCTCTGTATCTTTTTTTTTATTCTTACTGATGCACTTTTTTCAAAATTAGGCATTCAGTTATGTCTTTGAAAGACCACAAAATGTTCAGAATCTGATTTTTTTTTACCCCAATGTTGTCTTTGAACATGCTAAGGGAAAAATGTATTGCATTCCTACTGGACTTAAAGGATGGATTTATTGCTGGTATCCTGGTCTGGTTTGGGTTTTAATTTGTTAATACTGACCAAGCTGAAACGTCTTCTTTGCTGGTTAGCTGTCTCTCTGTAATACAAACTGTATTAAAAAGGGTTCAACAGTTCATTAGCAAAATCCTGCTTATTTGCTCGCTGCAAAAGACAGACTTTACCACAATACAAACGGTAATAGAAAAGCACTTTAGCTGTACAAGTCTATGACACAAACTGGTCACAACACCTAATGAGTTAACGTATTTATGCTGAGGTTTGTTTCAGTCTTTGAAGTTGTTCTGTAGCTGTTTAAGCTTTTATAGTTTTAAAATTACAATTTTTTCCTATGCTAAATCTTTCCATATTTGAAATCATTCCCTAATTTGCTAATAACATTTGAGTCATCTGGAAGTCTCAGTAATTTAGTGGCAACAGTAAGAGACAGCCTATACTAAATGTAATTTGCAAGTATATAAGTAAAAAGAGAGAATACAGTGGATTAAAGAAGCTGGGTTTTATTATGTACAAGCAACTGTTACCTATGAAAGTCTCTTGATTTTGTTCAGTCATGCCTTGTAAAAGAAGGCTTACTATGAAAATAGAAAATCGTCACCTTCCGGTCATAATCTCTTATGACCTGTTCTTCTTTTCTTGCCACCTTCCTTTGAAATTCCGCTATGCAGCCTTGGAAATCATCAGCAGTGGTCCAGTGCTGGCGCTCAGCTTCTCTGTGCTGTGTTCAGCTACTGGCTGTGTTTTCTCTTTTTAGCCAACCTGCTGTAAATTTTAAGGGAAGATGATTTGACTTTCCTGTAACACATTCCAAGTTTGCATGTATTTGACATTTTCAAGATGTGTGGGGGTTTTATCTGTTCTTTCTTCAGTTTTCTGAAATGTGTATCGTTATTACCCACTGTGTTCTGAGAAACATAACTGGAGATAGCCACCCTCCTTGGCTTTGATAATGACTTTTCATTGTATTTCATAGTTCTTTACTGACAATGACAATTCAATCCAGTAATGATCTACATGGAAAAAAGGAAAAAACAAAAAAAAGTATATTTTCCCAGGAATTTCATCTGTCTATAATCTTTATGCTAAACCAGCTTTGTTTTAAAAGAAACATTCTTCCTATTGTGTTCATGTGCTTCATAAATCCTATGATCAATATCTAATAAATAAATAATGACACAGCATGAGATTAGCTCCAAAGAAGGATTAGTACTCGGATTTGTATTAGGAATAATGTCTTCAGTAACTAATCACTTATTATAAAAAAGAAACTGATCTAAAACTTGGAACTCATGGAAATTGCAAAGTCCTAGGCATCAGAGTTGTGACAATCTAAACACGACACCTGAATAACCCACAACAGTCAATAAATTGTGTTGTGAAGAATGACGTGGAACAAAAAAATGAGCAAACATTGGATATCACACAAAATATTAATAAATCCTTCAGAAATTCCTCCAAGGCAAAAATGTTAAGCTTATTTTGACAGTTTTACAAGCATTTCCCACATATTACAAGTTTCGGACTAATTTGAGTTTTGAAGTGGGTTTGAGCCATTGTACCTTCCTCAGCCTGCTTCTGTTGAAGAAACGTGGGATCTTCTTTGGGAAAACAGATTCAATATGGTCAAGGGACTTTTTTTCCCTTTCATAATTACCAGAAATGAATATATTCTTAAACATAAAATCTGTTCTTCCCTGATAGGAGTTAAAAAATACAGGCTATCTATAACTTTTCCAGTCAGGTTTTATATGCACTCTGACTGAACTCCTGAAAGTGATCTTCTTTTGTCTCACTGCACTAGCTTGCTTCTGTTAAAGAAACATTTTGTGAGTGCCTTTGAACCAACAGTCAGTGACATCGCTCTTACTGACTGTGCGGTACTAGTAGAGTTCCTTAGGTTCTTTATTTTAAATACCAATTATACAGCACAATATACAACTCGTTTTCAGTTATTATCTGATACGGAACACATACAGTAATCCCCAAGGCTGGCATCCGTGTACATTTTTTATCACTTTGAGACTCAGCGTATCAGTGTTTTCTGATTGCCTTATTTTTAAGCTAAATTCAGCAAGAAATGTTCCCTGAAGATCCACATTGTTCAGAAAGGTATTGCTTTGTTACAACAACCAAGCACCCCTTCTCACCCACATGGTCCTGCCTCATTTCACATTATTGCTTTTTTTGCCTATACTTCTTATTTTTGAAATATATAGTAAAGTTTAGTATAAAAAGATCTTTATTTCTCTGCTCCCATTTCTTTACATTATATGCGTTGCATGTGCCAGATCCTTCCTCCCATCCACAAAACCAAAAAAAGATTCCCTTATAAATGTAAAAATTATCATCTCATGTAGAATAACAGGGCTCAGTTCCTGGGTCAAAGAGTGACTTTCCTGGGAACACAGCTTAGTGTCATCTGCCCACCTGAGATTGCTTTCCCCAGCCCAGTGCTGCAAAGCCATGCAGCTGACAATGCTGGGTCTGCTGGCTCATGATCGTGCGTGTCCTCATTACCCACCTTTTGGATTTTTTCATAAAATTATAAGAATCAAGTTGGTTCGGACTCACTATTTGCAAACTGGGTTTGTAACCACATGACTCAGTGCTGTTTCTAAGCTTCAGGGAAGGTTTAATGCTTGTTTATCATACTTGTGCTGGCTTTCAAAACAACCATGGGTACTTGGGAGCTGGCCAGTGTGATGACATTGTTGCAAATCTGCTGAGTTTCATAGCTTTAAATCACTGTAACTGAAAGAGAAATCTAGAGATTAATGTTTTCCTTTCTTCAGAAAAAGATATCCTTAAGGCTATGCAGTGAACAGAACAAACTTATCATTACTATGTACTGAGCCATGATATAGCAAGCATATCCTTAAGCTTTGAGAAATAGTTCTAGAAATGCATCACCAGATATTATATTAGAAAGCACACATTATAATATTCATTACAGTAGTAGAATGTGAACTGCATGTTATTGTAAAAGAAAATCCAATTTTCTGCCTACTGCCTTCAATTTAGTTTTGACAAGTACTCAATCTTTTGCTGTATTTTGCTTTCTACATTTATCTTCTTGGGCATGTTCTGTAATGTCTGCTTAGGGCAAAAACAATAATCTTTTCACTTAATTTAGAGAAAAAGCTCATGTATTCTCTATGCTTACGAGGTACAACAATATGAAAACAAATCCCAGTTGCTAAAGATCCATTTGACAGTATGAAATAGATTCTGACTTTTTAATTTAGGCATAAAACTGCAGAGGGCATATAAGGGATGCAGATTTACTGAGCTGTACCATTTATTTATGAGTGGTTGCAAGGGAGTGATCTGCAAAAGCCCATATTATTTTACCAATGATGGATGAATCTCAGAGGGTATAAAAAAAGTTGTGTTTGACCCTTGCAGAACAACTCTGGAAGGTACCAAGCTTATTTGCCTTTGTTAAAAATCTGAGAACTTGAGTTCATCTCCCTTTCTGCAATGAGTATTTCCTCAAAGTGGAACTTAGTTTTAATTAAATTGAAGTTTGCTACTTTGTAATTTATCTCACTGCAAACCATGGGAGGGAGGGAGAGAGGGGAGAATTTCAATAGGAATTCCACCAAATCTTAGCACTTCTGCTGGCTTGTGCTTGAAGCAATACCATGTGATCAAAAGGAAACAAGTCTTGCCAAAATTTGAATTGGTTTAGATCTGAGGTTTGGTTTGCTTTCTGTTTTTTCTAAATAACCACCTGAATTTGTCTAATAGTCTTTGTATGGAAATGTCAAAAGAGAATGTTTTATCTTGCTCATGGTAATTTGAAGGGTGGTAAAAATGCATCTCTAATTTTTGTATTAGTTTTCCCTCAGACATAAGTGTAACTTTGGGGGTAAGCTCTTCAATTTACCTAACCCATAAACACCTCCAGTGCCCTACTCCCCAAGACATGTGTCTCAGATTTTAGAAAATTAAACTTGTAGAAATTTTTGCTATACAGCTCGCAGAATCAGGTAAGCTGACCACACTGACCTAGAAAACCATTTTTTAACCCAATTGCTCCACCTTCTTCCAGAAAATAATCAAATGAATAAAAGGAACTTAAAGTTTGTTCTTTACAGTGCTGTTACATTTGATGTCTTATTCCTTCAAACAGCATGCAGCAGTTTCTTTCCTGTCGCCTCATTTATAATGGGGAATAGCCGAAGGGAGCCCAAGTAAGATTCATTATTTTTTCCTGGGATAAGCATCAGGCTGAATACTAGGAGCTATACTGTGGCCTTATGTATTAGGGATTGCTTCTGATAATGGCTGAATAATTCCAATTATTCCTTATCTCCTCAAACTTGAAGGAGGCAACAAAGCCTCAAGCGAAAACAACCACAGCCACATAGTTTGTAGAGCTGTTTTTGTAGAATCAAATACTGCCGGAGCCAATTTGATACTTCTCAGACCTCTGAGTTTACATTTTCAGTTGGCAAAGTATATCCTTAAAGTTTAGTAGAGTTTTGTTCCATAGCCAGAAATGTATTTTATTCTTCAGAACCAAATAGTGCAGTCCCTGGCTTGGTAAAATTCCAATTGACTTCAAATATAGTTTGTCTGAGCTGGCCTGTAGGATTTCACCATCTGGGAGCTAGTCTGGAAGATATCAGACATTTGATTTACTTGATATAAATGTCCGATCTGTTTTATGCACTTACGAGCAATTTAATTTTTCTCACCAAGGCATTCAGTCACTATGGAGATAGGTGTGATTTTAGAAACTGTGGTGTCACATATGCTCTGGAGCTCTGCTCTCAGTCAGTACCTTTGCAACCAATTGCAAGTATTTCTGCATGAGCTGAAGATGCCCCAAAGGGTGACATTTAGCCAGCAAGTACAGAATTGTGATTCCACAAATCCCACCAACTTGCTGCATTACCCCAGAGTTTCCCAGAACTCTTTTTGGCTTAAGAATGTCTTCAGACTCTTAGCATTTCATTTATTGGTGTGTCCAAAGGTGCCTCAGTTATGACAGAGCTGAACATCCTGTGACTGAAGCCTGATTAGGATTATCCAGAAAAAAAGATCCAGGTTTTCTGTCATTTAAGTCACTGACAGACTCAAAATTTAGGAGGCCTTTTAAAGAATATTTGCAGAATTAGGTACTGTGTCATCACTGAAAATACTGATGAGACCAGTCATTAATGTGGGGAGAGAAGCCCTCAAACACTCAGTGCCACCTTCCTGCCCTCCTCCCTTCACACACATCCTTACAGGAACGCTCCCTTGAATGTGCTGGCATGGGTGACTTTCTCACCTGATCTCAATGATACTGATGCCCCTGTGTGAAAAGGAGTCAGGAATAAGGGTGCTAGAACCAAGGCATGCTGCATCAGTGCCTCTACAGAGGTACAGCCTGAGGAAGGCATTCTTGTATCCCTTTGGTCTGAGGAGAGCATTAAGTTCTAGACTTCTGCACGTTCTGAAATTGCTGTAATGTTAAGATACTCTAAAAGAGCATGATTTCTTTTGCTACTTGATATTTTTGAGTTTGCCACTCCACTTTGAAGTCCAAATTATTTCAGTTTCCTAGAAATTATTCAGTCTATTTTTTTGCATAAAGCTCTTAATCCTTAGCCAATCTGGAAACGCACAAGAGCTTCAAAACACACTCCTTGGTGATTTAGTCTTCTATGTCTTCATTCTGCATCAGCCTGTTAACAGTCCTCCTCTCATCTGTTGACTTCCACCTCTCTTTGCTCTAAGCTTTTTGCCACAGAAAGCCTCTCTCAGTAATCAATAAGTTTCATATACAGCAATTGTGCCGGATAATTAAATAACAACTCTATTTCAAATCAATTTAAATCCATCTGACTTTCAGAAATGACAGTTGCTACAGTGTAAAAACAGTGAATAAAATCCTTTTGAATACTTAAATCAATCCGAACTTTGTTTCATCTTAATCTTCAGAAAGCAATTCCTGCAAATGTCAAAACTGCTCTAATAGATTAGGTGATGATATCTCTGTATATGTTAGTTTCAGAGATACACTTATATCAGATCAATTAAACGACTGTAATTGTTGCTTTTCTACACATCGCAGAAGCAGTTTTCTGGCATGGTGCTTGAGATAAGGCATGTATTTACTGCAGTGGTTAAGTATTACTGTTGACATAACTGGATTTCTCCTATTTATTGTGTATTGCAGATATACAGCAGCTACTATAGGTTTATCAGCTAACAGCCAATAATGCTGTATGGCTAAAAAGAATGGATATTTTTGTATGATTGGGGAGATTATTTTTCTATTGTTTTGTTTTCTCTAGGATCAGGGCCAAATTTGGACCTGTGCTGTACAAATGCCCAGGCAGAGGTAATCCTTTTCCCTTAATCAAAGGCAGAGAGTGGAAAAAAATAACAGAAACCATCTCTACTGAGTCCCATCTGAGTAGCCCTATGCAACAGGGCATCTGCAATATACAAAATTGCTTTGTATCTTTTTTATGGCTGAGAGTCTGCTGTTATCAGTCTATGAACATCAAATATATGTTTCAGTTCACATATTCACAAAAAGGGTTGTGATAAAGTAATGGCTAACATATGTTCCTGAATGGTGTTTGTTTAGCTACCTCTAGTCATCTGCAATCCCGAATATAAAAGTAACTCTCACAAAATTATTAGTCTTTATATGTGTCTGGTGATAGCGGTCATCTTATCCATCCTGATAGGATCTGTATTAGGAATAAAGAAGAAAGAACAGGAATTAGCAGGTACCACTGCTGTAAGTAGCCAGCTACTTGTCTGGCTCTGAGGGCTCGGGTGATTTGCAGTCACTGAACAATAATAATCCACATCACTAAAATTAGTAGAAAATACACAGTATTTGTACCTTGTTCAAAAACTGCAGCTGGCAGAGACAGTTAATTAGTCTGGGGTTTACCCACAAAGCACTAGTTATACCCTCAACTGAAACAATTAACTTGGGTTGTAATATGCTTTTAATAAAACTCAAAGTTCTTAAATCTAAAATTTCATTTCCAGTTAGTATCATAATACGCCTGTGCTTTTAGAGAGAATTGAAAACTGTCACAAATTACATTGCTTCCCAGGTAAAATTATAGTTATGGTAGGGATTTGAACAACAGCTATCTAAAGGCTTTTTCAGAACATCTGGTGGGCTGACCAGCTCTCTCGGCTCAAACTGCTGCCGCTGTTAGCAGACAATGTTGCAGGAGGACTGTTTTAGAAATAATTGACAAACCAAGATTCACTGATGATACAAAAGCATCCAGATAAATGAATCTGAGCATGACTAACCCAGGTTGTATTGGCACAAGAGCCAATTGTCTAAAAGCAGAGGAAAGTAAGAAGGTAATGAAAGGTAATTTGGCTATGTCATGGTATCTTTAATACAAAAGGAGACATACAAAAATGGGAAAAAAAGGGCAGTTGACTCTCACAGGCTATCAGAAATCCTTAGCATTAAAATCAGCCAAGCTAAAGTGCTGAGTGCATTGAGATTTACTAGGGATAAAGAAAGGAAGAGGTTCTATAAATACACTAGATGAAAAAGAGAATGATGAAATGAGTCAGGCTATCAATTAACGGGAGAGAAAAACAGTAGATGCCAGGAAGGAAGCATTCAAAGCCTGCCTCCTTCTGTCTTTGCAAAAAGGTTAACAGTGATCAGATAGTTATGAGTCTAACAAGGCTTTAAGAAACAGCCAAAACAGATTTATCAAGAACTAATAGCATCAAACTGATTTGATTTTCTTCTTTGACAGAAAGCTTAGACTCTAAGGAGAAGCAGTCAATGTGCTGTACTGGAAATTTGGATAAAGCTTAGTATCTTGTTCACTGACATGTTCATAAGCAATTGATGGAAATACAGGCTGGAGGAAATGCTCCTAAGGTGTAGTGGGATAGTCAATTTGGGAAACTGTAATTGAACAGCAATTGCCTGTAGGTCTTTCAAGTATCTGGAAGGGTCTTTGCATTTTAACATATTTCCCCTTTTCATTTCTCCCCTTCTCTTTTCCTTTTTCTTTTGCCAGTGAATGAATTAAGATTAAATAATTGTGGTTTAGGAATTACTTTCTTTATATTTATTTTCTTTGTCAGTGAACAATATTTTCCTAAGGTTGGAGATGCTCAGCACAGGGACTGAAAATGTACAGAAAGATTATGTTCCCTTTGTTCAATATCAAGGGAGAGAAGAAGAAAACCAAGGTTTCCCTATGTTAGTGTATGGAATCTTTGGGGTTTGGTTTGTTGTGGGTTTTTTAAAGTCTTTTAAATTTATTACTCTCCTGCTTAAAAATATGATGTAAAAAATTTTCTTTGGTTTTTTTTTGTGTACAGTTCTAACAAACAGATTAGAGGAGGCCATATCTGTAGGGAAAGGAAGTTGACATCGATTTGTTCTTTCAACAAAATGGGCTGAAGGGGAGCTAATGCACAGCTATGAGAGGCAGGAGGGCTCCTACTAATCTATGTGTCACTCAGAAAATAAGTTCTCGCGCAGAAACTTTCCTGTTGCATGATTTGTGTTAGTATTCCTGTCAAAAAACATAACTGCTGAATAACAAAAATTAACATGCCTATGGCCACAAGTAAGCTTTTCATTTTGTTATTTTTGAGCTGCTCATCTCTGTGATTAATAATTTGTCAAAAGGTTTGAATTCTAGACTCAGAATGCTAAATACATTAGTAATTAGAGCTCTGCAAAATAACAATGTAAACAGAATACCCAATGAGCTTCCAGATATGCTTTAAAATGCAAAGACCTTTTGAAGGAAGGAGGAGCAAAGTGTTACAGGACAGAGGGAAAAGGAAATGCCTGTGCCTGGAGTCTGAGCCCTGACAGAGGCATGGAGTCTGCTTCTGGCCTTTACCTCATCAGGCTCACAGCCTTTGCAAAAGCACGTGGGAAAGGCATGTTGTTTGGGGTATATAAACTGCACCTCCGGAGGTGAGAAGCCCCTGGTCCAGGACAGAAAGAGAGGGAAGGGAGGCTGTGAGTTGGAAAACAAGTGGGAAAGGCAAGGTCAGTTGTACCAAAGTCTGTGGGCATGTACCAAAGTTGTCATGTTTGCCACTTCCAGCTGCAACCTGGGCAATGAATTCCCCTGCTTGCTCACAGCGAAGGAATGGCTCGTTACAGAAACACATTTTCAAAAAATATATAGCATAGCACCTCTTGGAGAACAAGTTTATGAAGTTTTCGTGGGACTGCAAGGAAGTTTTAATTCAATAGGAAGTTCAAAAAATTAAGTTGCCTATCAGTCTAGGCCAAGGATAGGGTTAGACGTACAGAAAAAATGGTCTATCTCACTCAGTTAAAATTACAGGAGATTCACTTGTGTACATGATTCACAACTGGGATGATCTGCTCTCCAGAGACAATAAGCCTTACAGTAGTGCGTTATGATTCAAATTTACATTCTCTCCTGAGACCAGTGAAGGAGCACTGCTGGGAGATCTAGAAAAGTCTAATTCAGATTTTTTGACTGTTCTGAAAATCATCCTAATAAATCATAATCATAATAATCCATTCACTTCAGTATAACATGGCTATCGGCAAGATCAAATTCTCTTTTCCCTTACTGGAGTGGAGTGATAATTCTTGGAACTGATCTCTTGTGGTGTATAAGACAGTGATCATAAACAGTAATCGGAGACCATCACCATAAACCTCCTTAGTGATGCACTAAACTGCTGAGATGGAAACATAAGAGTAGATAGTATTTTGAATGTGAACAGTTGATAGTCTCTAAATTGGTGCTGTTGAGCTGTTACTTTTACATTTCAGGACTTACTTTTGTACACAAGAAAGTAGAAAAGCTGTTGTTTTATTGTTAACATTATGAATTTAAAAAAATCCATGGGGATAAAATGGAAGTGTTTTTTCCTGAAGCCAGCCTGTGTCTTAGTCACTGAAAATTCTGTGGGAATACACTCAGTATTATCACTCATGTTATTATTGTGAAAGCTGGTACAAATTCTCTCCCTAAAATGTGATTGATGGTCTTTCAGTTGTCCATTAGACTCATGACTTTTGAATGAAAATGATAAATTCTCTAAATAAATTCTAGTTTCCTTTTAAAAGGCTAACTTAGGAATAATTACAGTCTACCAAGAGCTGTAGAACCAGTATTATCATCCACTGATATTTAGGGGTTCTGTAAATTGGTATTTTTCAAGCTTTTTATTTACCAAACAGTTGTGAATCTTTTCAGGAAAAATAAATACCAAAATGCAAGCAAAACAAACAAAAAACAAACCCAAAAGCACAAAACAGGGCCAGTGTTACTGCAATGGTTTTCATTTATGACTGAAAATTAGGCTAAGCTTTTAATAATCACTCTTGCTTTTATCTTCGTTTATTTTGGTTGGTCATTTGTTTGTTTGCATAGGAACATATGCAGCTGTTTTATTCTCTATCTCTGGTGTGGTGGGTTTTTTTGCTATATGGTAATTGTTTCACAGTCATCTTCTGATCTCCTACAGTTCCCATGACCATGGGACATGACAGAGAGAAACACTGCTAACACATTAGCTCTTACATCTGGTGCTTCTCTACTTTAGATGTGAACTCTTAGCCCAGCTGTACACCAGTTAAGCAAAAAAACAGTAGCTATTATATTAAGATGGAAGGGATAATCGATATGACTGAGCCTCTTTTGGAGGTAGCTAAGTGAACATTTCAGCTACTCATGCCTGTATAGCTTTTTTTCTCTATCCTGTTGGTGAGGTATTCAGTGGCTTTCTTTAACTTGTTTTATTTTTAAATTAAAGAAATCACAGCTGATGGTTTGTGTCTTGGTCAGTACTTTTCTATTCTGAATAATTGCCAGATTCAGGTTAGTTTTGGACATTTTGCAGAACTCCCTTGGGTGCAGAAAAGACAGGTGCTGGTTCAGATCCATGCAGTGAATACCTTTTGCTTGGACTTCTCCAGAAAGCTAAAACATGTTTTTCCCTGATTTTTGCAGAGATCCTGCAGTGCTGATTATTATTCCAGTCTCTGGGAAAGCAGCTGCAATGTGCCAGCATACTGTGAATTTCAAAGATGGTATGGAGTGCCCTCCCTCCCACTGAGAGGCTCTCATAAAAATAACTGGACCTCAGTAAAATTACCCGGCAGGCCTTGGTGAAAATGAACAGGGTAGACCAATTGTTAACATGATGATGTCAAGCGTATCATTCTACATCAGTGTAGCTGCTATTGCTGCCATCAAGGGAAGACAGCAAGAAGGAAACTTGGGAGAAAAAACTGCTTTTCCATCTACTTCAGCCTTTCTGCCCACACTAGAAAAACAAAACCAACCAAACAAAAACCAGTTAATGATACCCTTACAGTGTAACATAAAATGCTGATGTTTCTTTCAAAGGTTTGATCCTTGCTGTTGAGTGTAAGAAGCAAAAATATTCCAGTTAAGGAATTCCACAGTTTGCTTATTGAACAAACCATAATTAGTGAGTTACACTAATTTTCATTGTTAGTATTCTAGGACCTGTAATACCTTAATTAACAGGCATTTCTAGTTGTTATTGGAGAATGAAATAGGAAAACTAGTAACTACCCTGTCTGCTCCTCTGTTTTTAGGATATGTACAAGTGTCTTGCCAACTGTACTCCAGAAACTGTAATGCAGAAAAAGGTAAATTCTCGCCCTTTAAATAAATATCTTAATTCTTGTAATATTCCATGCTGATAAATAGTGTCTTCTCTGTGTATTTTCATAGTCCTGATTAGGGTTTGCTACCCCAGATTTTTACTCGGAAACATTACGGAGTGCTATGGAGCCCATGCTAAGGTAGATTTATATTGCCAGGAACATTGCTGTGCTGCATTGCTCATTTCATGCACAGGAAACAGGGTGGGTTTTAGATAGCTGCACGTGTGCACCTCTGCATTTATCAGGCTGTCTCTGTATGTTGTATACCTCTGCTGTCATGCACAGTAGGATTTCTGGATATCCAGCAGTCTGGCTGGAGGTGTGGCTACTGCTATGAAGAGGCTTTGGACATTCTGAAATCAAACACAAATGTGTGCACTTCGAATTCCAAGTAGTTCAGGTTTCATGGCAAAAAATGAAGAGATATTGTGGAAGGAAGTAAAATATATAGTAACCCTCACGCACAGATCTCTCCCTCCTTCCGTCCTACTTTGCTGTCTTAGCATGCCTCCCAGCACCAAAGAACGGGGTTCTGCTCCTGTTCCACCTGGAAATTGATGGTCGTCTACTGTTTCTACAGCTCAAATTGCCTCATTCTATTTTCCTCACACCTTTGTAAGAGCTAAAATTGATTTTATATGTATGGTGCATTATAAGATTGTTTAATATGCAGTATTACAAAAAGGTATAAATTCTTTTCTGTGAACTTTAATAATATTCTTCACATTAATATTTTCATATGTATGCACTGGCAATACATCTATCTGAGGCACAGTGGCAGGACTCTTGCAATATCAGTATGATTGAATGCTGCCTTTACCAGTAAATGGCAGAGATTAGGAAGTTACTGGAAAGAAATCATCAAAAGTTTAGAGACTGACTTCCAACAGGATTTGAAATGAAAGTTCTTAATAGATCATTCTGTCTTTAAATGCAAACACTTTTGCACACACATTTGTGTAGCCACACGTGTATATGCTTAAGCATATGCTCTAGGTTTTCTGAGACATGGAAATTTATTTGCTCTGTGTGAGTTTGGATGGCCTGTTTAGGTAACAAAGAAAGGTATTTCAAAAGTGCTGCACATTTTAATAGGCAAGCAATAGTTTTTGCAACCACTGATACAGCTTGCAGTATACCACTTAAGTAAAACAAGCAGCACTAGTTTAGAGTGCTCACTAGCGCTCAGTTGTCGTTCCTCTGGAGGCTTTTTCATGTACGTCTGTGTATCCACAATTCTTGAACCTGTTCCTCAATTACAGACATATTTGACAGAGGGGAAGATGCCTCAATAGCTTAAGTTAATTTCAGTGGCATTAAAATAGCTGGTCAGTTAAAGGAGAGAGGCCCTATCAGTGCCTTCTCCGGGGGTACAGTTGAATGGTGAGATCAATTCTTACCAGGTATCAGAAAGAGAGAGAAACATTTTTTAAATGACCCAGCCATAGGAGAGGCCTCAGTCAGAGCTAGCACCAAAAGCAATTAACCACAGAACACATGTCTGAAGGAAACCAGGCTTGGAAGGGACTTGGTTAAATTTATTTTGGGTGTTGCGTTCTGCCAATTCTGCTTGCGTCTTCATTGAAATCAATTTAGTTTCCATGCTGTATATCACAGAAGGTCAGATTTGCACTTGTTTACTGTCTTTTCAAAACTGCATGTTTTGAATGGACAGAACATTGATTTTCATTTCTTTGTTTTTCCCCTGTGGCAAATTATTGTAAGGAAGTGCTCAAAAAGAACAAGAAAGGAGGTGAGGTACATATTTTGTTATAATTTACAAGTAGAGAGGCATGTCCAGTCAATTATGGGTAGAGTTTACTATGAGGTTGGTAGCAGGGAAAAATATTCTTAATGCTCAGTCATGTTTAAAGTTATATATAATTTTCTTGCAGCAGTTGTGGGAATAAGTATATATTCTCTTGGAAGAAAGAAGACCAGTAAAACTGAGAATGGCAAAAACTGATATGTGGTCATGTTATTTCTAGGAGTTGCTTGTCACACATCCAGTTTTGGACATCTGGTGTGGATGTTGTAAATATTCATTTGAAGATCACCCCTTCAAAGTGATTTTAGTGGGCTATAGGTGCTTAAATGCCTTTATGAATTCCAACCTAAGCAGCTACTTGGCAACTACTGCAGAGCTGATTTGACCACTGTATGTATATACATGTCCACCAGATAATCACTGGTTTTAGTTGAAATTCTAAGTCCTGCTGATGATGCAGAAAAAGCATTTGCATCCAGCTCATTCTTGACTAGTTGGGTTGCTTATGGATTATCATTGAAGCTTTCTTCAAAGGGAAGTAGATGTGACTAAACACCAGGTAGAGCATATTTTGGGGGAAAGTCAGGGCTGCTTCCAAGGTTTTTTTTCATGGTAGACTTCCTGGCAAGAGAGGGACGATCATACATCTGAATGTGGTGCAAATAGAAGAGTAGCTACTGAACTGCTTAGTAAAGTGCTTGTTGAGTTGAGTTCCTCCACAAGTAACACATGCTGAGACCTCCACACCTAACCTGCTAAATCATTATAAATATATCTTGAATTTCATGAATTTCAATAAAGGGAAATGCAAAGTTTTGCATTCATATCCTCAGAGAATGAGCAGGGATTGTTTTCTCTGGAAGATTAATATAAGGAAAGCTTGTAGTTATTTTTGTATCTTTAAAGCCTGATTTAGCTCTGATAATAATCTGTATTTGAAATACTGTTATACTAGGTTACTGACTCTTCTGCTTTCCTTGTTATCTTTCAGCTTTTAAAGCTGCTATGCTATTCCTGTCTCGTCTGACTGAAATGCCATCAGCTACATTTTGGTTCATTTCTACCTTCTAGCAAAGGATTTGATGTTCATGCTAAGTATATTTTGTATTCATAACCTTACTCAGCTTTAGGGTGTTTCTATCATCGCTTAAAATACTCTTTTCATGCAGTGGGTCTGCATTGTTTTGTTCTCATTATTGAGAATTTTGAACTTCAGCCATGTCTGAGTTCTAGGAGACCATGTAGAGATGGAGAGTCATTTGAGCTGTTGCTGTCCTGGCTTTGCCTCAGACTCTGAACAGGGCTAACTACGATCACAGGCATACTAAAAAAAGGACTCAAGTGGTTTTCAGGCTGATACCTCCAAATCCTTAGGTGACTTTTAAGAACTATAAAAGGTAACTTTAAAAACTACTCAAAAGAGTTAAGTTTGCTTATGGGATCTCACTTCCATGGGCAATTTTTTCATAATCAGTGAATTGAGAAAAAGGTTGAAACTCTTACCAAAACCACTGAATAAAAGACTTCAAATCAATCTAGGTATAACAAGCATAATTGTCATCAGCTTCTGCTTTGCATAAGCAATTTCACTGGTTTGTGATTGAATTACATATTGATGGATGAAGAAATTATTTTCTTAAGTGGTTAGGAATAACCAGTGATTTTGTCAATAAATTCTCAGCAGTTGAATCTTATTCATCAAAAGCACCATGATTTTGAGAAAGCTGAACCAATAAACTCTTTCTAACTTTGAATAATCCATCATTTTTAGTCCTCTCATATATTCAAGCTTTACAAAAGACTGAATAGTTTTTCATATAATTAATAGTGTATTCATGGAAAAAATTCTTAGCTACCCCTTGAAAAGTCATTTCCTCTTTTTTCAAATGTGTAAAAACTATATTAAGGCTCAGATTTACACAATTCAAACTTTTTTTGCTGCATTTTAGTTCCTTTTAATCTCCAAAATAAAACACATGGAGACAGTTGCCTAACTGAATTCTGTCTGAAGTGTCACTAAGCTAATTATAGTTCACTACAAAGTGAGATTCTCTCGAGCATTTAAGACTAAAATGTTCTGACCTCAAAATAGAGGACATTGCAAAGATTTGACTGTAAAGACAATCTTTGTGAAATCAAGTCACCTTAATGATAGATTTTAAAATTAAATTTATTTTTGTATATGTAATGTAACCTTATAAGAAGTCACTATCTGAAGAACAGTTTCATATGGATAAGGTTGACTTAGCACCTGTAGTAAACTCCGTAGGTGAGTGACAAAGCTCAGGCATTTCTTTTCAAAAGGCCTGAAGCCAAGTCTACAATTTTCCATTCTCCAGGGTCTTTTCATACTGCTTAGCCTTTGGTTTTGACTGGTTTTACACCTCCTTGAGATTTTTCAGTGCTAAAAGGAAATAATTTTTTATTTTGATCACAGGAAGTATAAATATTAGAATTAATGGTATGAAGAAGAGCTAAGCACTACTCTTTCAAAAGTTGAAAGAGAAAAAGGATCTGTATTTTAAAATGTTCCACGTCATGCTGACATTTTAAAAAAAATTAGGAAATTAAATAGTAAAAAAGTTTTAACAAAATGTTTTCATGAAGATAACCTTTCATTTAAAAACTGATGAAATTCATGAAGTAGGTATTTTCAGAATTATATTTTAATTCCTAAAGAGTATTAGAAATACTTGTATATGCAGTCACACAATCACACATTATGTGTGTTATACTGGCAAGATATCATTGGTTTTTTTTTTAAATCAAGTGTGTGAGATGAATATCCAGTAACATTTCCGCTGCAGGATACACTTACAGCACTGAAACTGGACATTGTTTTAAAGCACTAGGAAATATTTTGCACTGACCAAAATTTTTTGACCCAATAATAAAATACAGATCCAGCTATTCCAGAACACTTAGTGAATTCAGATTGCCTTTTGCTGAATTATGTATTATGAAGAAAATAGTAATACGGTATCATCCTGAAATCATCCCAGAGCTATTTTCAACACATTTTAAGCAACATGTTTGTAATGGACTCTTCCAAAAGGACTCTTTTGGTTAATTGCATTTAATTTCTTTTTTTTTTAATTTAAAAATCTTCAAAATTACTTAAAATCTATAATTTTGTTTTCTGTAAAATCAACCTGTTGCTAGCTCAGTAGTGTTTCCATAGCTAAAGATAATATATTGATCCATGTTAAGTCTCCTATCTCCTCTGTTAAATGCAGATACATGTCTAAGAGACGATAGTCCCATTGCTAATTCTACATTCTGAATTATATACTGGGAAAAAAAGTAAGTATTTCCTTATTTCTACATATTCATCAGTGATCTTGTAAATTGAATGAGCAGTGATGTGATAACATTTACTTTTGTTAGTTATTTAAGGTAGAAAGGACAAGAATTACAGAAGGATTTTGTAAGACTGAGTGACTGTGCAGTAAAATGGTAGGTGAAACTCAGTATAGATAAATGTAAAGTGATGCAGAAGAAGAAAATGGTTTGAGCTCCACATATAAAATTGTGATCTCTGGGCTTATTAATTGTCAAGAGCAAGACCTTGGGATTGTTATAGATAGTGCTGGTGAAAAGTACCAGCTTGGTGTTTGGTGAGTGTTCAGAACAAATCACCTTTTAGGAATTATTAGGGAAAGAATAGAAAAGAAATAAATAAATCAATTGTTACATCTCTCTATAAATACATTGCTCATCCACACTGTGAATGCCGTGTGCTTTTCTGGTGGCTCTCCCATTTCAGAAGGGTTGTATTGTAATTTAAAAGCTTTAAAGAAAGGAAATAAAGATGATGAAATGGCTTACATATATGAAATGGCTAAGTGAGTTGAGACTTTTTATTGGAAAGGAGACAGTTTAGAGCGAGATCTTAGATTGTATTTAGCATATAAATTTTTTAGTTAGTCTGTAAATACAAATATATTTAATATGACATTTGAAGCTCCTTCATTTTCTTGTCCTTTATTGTGACTGTTTTCTTTATGGAAGCATACAATTAAGGGAAAGATAGTTAACTGTGATCTAACTTGAGGGCTTCATGTGGTGTAGATTCTTTAGCAGAAGTCAATAGTAAAATTCCCAGTAGGGTTAGAGATTGGGATATATAAATACACTTCTGTGTGATATGGAAGTTCATTTAAAATATAGGATTAAATCCTGTTCATCACAGTCAGGCAACATTAGTATTTGCTTCAGAGGGACTGCTCATTTGAATAAGAACATTATCCATAATCAGCAAGCCCTTTCAAAGCTTGGATCAATGCCAGGCTAAAAGTACTCCATTCTTATCTCTTGGAGCCAAAGGAAGAGAGAAAAAAATTACAATAGACATTCTTATCAGCTGGTTTAATCAAGCACTTATCACTCCACTTCATTGGAAAAGAGGAGAGAAACCTTACTTTTTTGAATCTTCTGACCTTGTAAGTTAGACAGGCTGGCCTGTTGTATGACAGGCTTAGAAGATAACCTTCTCTTTTCTGAGTGGAATGACACATGTTGAAGAGAGCCAGTCAAGGCTTTAAGAGAGTGCAGACTGGTGGGAAGTGCACTGACTGATCTGAGAGAGAAGGAGCTTTTCTGTTACTCCATTTTAATGGTTCCCTAGTTCATTGCATAATATGGAAGAGCGTTGGTAGTACCCATGAGAGAACATTGTGATCATTCAAGTGTCACAGTAGGGAGACCAGAATAGGCCTCCTTTTACCCCGAGTACATACAAAAGGGAGTGGAAGCAGAATCTTTTCCAATGATTTCCGACCCTTTTCCAATCTTCCTTGACTCCCTAAGAGTTTTTACTTTTTGCGTAGAGGAAAAAGTGCATGTAAAATGCATTCAAAATAAGTTTTCTAAATTTAATATGCAGGTTATATATATATATATATATATATATATGCCAGTAGAAATGTTTTAGGTTTTAAAGAGGTAATTAATGTGGATGTCAGAAACAGTGATAAAAATTTGCCCTGGAGGCTGTGTAGGGGCACTGCTGGCGGGAGGGAAGGTATAGCACCCTGAAGTGCACACATCTATGTCCCCACACTTCCAGTACCTAAATGTATATTGTCTGGTTATTTGGGAGAGAGTAGTTTATAGAGAATTGTAAGGAGAAATTTTCAAATAAATCCTTTTTCTTTGTCCTTTAAGCTACTAAGAAATATCAAACTACATTTTGACCTTATCTACCTGCATTCGTTTTGTTTTACTCTTCTGTGTAATTGAGGTGATAACCTCAGCCCTAAATACCCCATGCTTTTCAATCTTTTCAATTTCCTCTCCCTTTTTCCATGCCTTGGTTACAGAAGGGTTGTGTGGCAGAGTGTAATTTTAATTCCACTCTGCTCTGAATGACCTCAGAGCTAGGATAGCTGTGCAACTTTATAGCATTTGCCTTGCTGCAAATAAATGCTGCATGGAAGGCTCCCTCCATGATTCAACATTATAGAAATAAAAACGTTTAGATCACAGACTGTTTTGCAAGGATTTAGTGAACTACGTGGCAGTTTTGCTCCTGGGAAGCATGAGTGAAGGGGGCAAGAAAGGAGATCCGTACCAAATGAGAGGATGGAAGAAATATTGGAAAGAAAAAGAGACTAGGAACCTCGCCACTGTTGATAAAACAGAGACAAAAATAATGGTCTCAAACAATGCTTTAGCTACCAAAATATTTGCTTAAAATATTGTCTAGAGAAACAAGTCATTTTTAACACCTACAGCTGATCCAAAATGAAGTAGCTATATTTTCTACTCCTTTGCACTAAAAATTTCCTCCCTGAACTAATCCCAAAGTAATTTCTTCTAACAGATTAATCTCTTTTAAGTCCTTAGAGTCTACTGTAATCATTGAGTCTGTCTTTCTGTATATTACAGGCTAAGTACTTTTGGTATCACTGTTACAGCACCTATCTAGAAATTAAGAATTAAAAATTACAAGTTGTGAAAGATCTATTCCTTTTGATAAAATATTCTAAAAATTAGTAAACCTTCCAGTTAAAAACATGTACCTTTTTCTAGATGGAACTTCAGCTTCCAGACTTTCTCTCTCCATTTTTAGATACCTTTTTAGATATCTCTCTCTCTAAGAAAGCAACCAAATTACCAAGAAAATAGATTATGATATTTGGATTTCTTTATTTTTCCTATGCTGTGTCAACCCCCTTGTCCTCCC
>NW_010972676.1:10647669-10648196 GCF_000737465.1 Haliaeetus leucocephalus
ACCTCTGCATCACACGTCTTTACTACAATAATTAAAAACATTAAGTATTTTTCTCTCAAGAATTCAGTTATTTCCAGCATTTTGGGTGCTGAATTATAAGTAGTACCTTTGCAATACTTAGTGCTGTTTTGTCATGTTAACCCATGTGGCCCACTGAGGAAGGTTCAGTTTAACTATTCACAGAGCTGAATTCCTGCTAAGAAGTTGAGTTAGTATAAAAATATTTTAATGTGCATCATTTCAACATCTGGTAGTTGTAACTAGCATTTTCTTCCTGAGGAAATTATATTCATTCCTATTTCTTCCCCTTGCAATAAAACACGCTATTTTCACTTATTTATTTCTGTTCACTTTCAAAGCAAAATACAAAAGAGCAATTTTGGTAACGTCTTTTCCCTTTCTCATAAATAGTTTGATTATATTTTATTTAAACAGGATCCAAAATTGCCACACACAGCAAGTACTGTAAGAATTCTGACACAAATGAAATAATAAAGTGGAAAGTTTTCATTTCTTATGTAGTGGAG
>NW_010972676.1:10648588-10814612 GCF_000737465.1 Haliaeetus leucocephalus
ATCATATTTTATGCTTGTGTGCGTGTACAGTGACTTTGAAGAATATATGATTATAAATGTGTGTGGTTTAGCATTAAATGTCGTCTGCTTTCAACTTTACAGGTGTCCATTTATTTCTACCTCCTGCAGTCCACCTTCCAAAATACCTTGTCAGAAAAAAAGGCCAAAATAGACAAACAATTGCAGAGGATATTTGAAAACTATCACCACATATAATTTGCTGGAAAAAGACTTTCCTGTTTTCACTTATATCCATTTTTAAAATGGCAGCCAAAATAAAGAAATGAGTTGATTTTATTAGCTTCACACAAAAATGGAGTGGTTTATTTTCATCATGTCATAATGGATTCATGCTGTTCCATTTTGTATTTAGGAAAAGACGACTGTATGGCATTTGACATTGTGCTTGTTTACTTGAATAGAAGTATTACTGATCATCTGAGAACAGCTTGAAATGGAACCCAGCTTGCAGATAGAATGCTAAGCTTGAAGCAATTAAGCTATAATTATATTTACAGAATTAAAACATTTGAGGGGCAACAAATAACGATTCTTTTATGGTGTTTTCTTCACTCCCTGTTCTACTTCTCACACTGTTTTATAAATTTCTGTGAAATTCTTATCCCAGAAACCTTTTGAATGCAGACTTTCAAAAGCAATGCATACTACTAATCTTTGAGTTTCTTTCAAGTAGTTTTTAAAAGATCCAGTCCTGTCTACCCATAACTTAATGGGAAAGAAAAATGCAAAAATAATGCACATGTGTTAATTCTGTCTCTCAGAACAAGTTTTAGAAATTGACTTGTGAAAATATGTAATCTTTTCTCTATTTTAAATGCTATTTTTTCCAGACTAAGTCAATTTGTATTTTTTAGCCTGAAAAGTTCCTTCCATGGCTAAATGAAAAAACAGTTTCAGAGAAATTAGATATAAGTCATTGTTTCACACCAGAGTAGTTCTCTCTCTCTCTCTTTGTCCTTGCTGGTGTTGAGGTTTGGGTTGTTTTTTTTCTTTTTCTTTTCCTTCCAAAGTGTCTCAATGTTTTTCAATTACTTTGAGGTCAAAACTTCGGTTAGTGCTGGGAGAAGCATGGAAATGCGTCACTACAAATGTTATCACTGGGTAAACAAGTGGTCTTTCTGTTACTACTTACTGATGGCTTGTGTAACAGTATTTTCGATTCATATTTCCTAGAAGATTTGCTTCTCAAAATATTTTTTCTTTTGCGTGAAAAATGTTGAAGCTTAATGCATCCAGTTGGATGTTTTCTGGCCTCCTTGGAGCAATTCCATTTTGAGCATCTCCTACATCCTGCTCAGTTTAGAAGCCAGAAGTTGATGAAATTTCCTGGAATTTTGTCAGTTCAATTGCTTCAGCTGGTAGTTTTCAAAGACATGGCCTTTAATTTTCTTTTTCGGTTCTTAGCAAATTGACTCAGACTTTTGTGAATCAGTCTGTTAGCCACAACTGACTTGTGGATATCAGCTCTTGCTATATGAAATTTTATATAGCAAGAGCTTGCTATTCCAAATTCATTTTATACAAATTACATGACTTAATTTTTTTCTGTCTTTATTACATGGCCAACACTTTCCAAGCTGAAGTCATCCCTGTGTAGGCTGCTTGAAGTCCTACTGAGAAAAAGGGACGTTTTAGAAAGAAAGCCATCACAGCTGAGCAGGTGGTAGCAGATCAGTGCCTTAAACTTTGCTGAAAGTGGGGAGATAAGCTGGAGCTATTCCCTGAATTTTTAGTTCCATTAACTCTAGTTTCATTTTCACCAAGTAGTTGAGCATATAATAGACAAGCATTTATATCTTTGTAGAGACGCACTCATTACCTCTGTCTCTTTAATACACATACACACACAACATGCATAAATGTTCCTTTAACACATACAGGAAAAAAACATGATCCCAAAAAGACTGTAAATGGGGGAAGCAGAGGAGGAGGGTAGCAGAATACTTGCTCAGTTTTATTTAATCCAAAAAGGGAAAAGCCTCACAGATTTGATGGAGTAACTATTACCAGACCAAGAAAAGTTATCTCACTTCTTACGGAGGAAAACTGAGATAACTGACACATCCTAATGATAGACCAGATCAGCTACCCTTGGCTCATTCTTGTTAGTGAAGTCATCCCATCGCATTTGTTTAAAAATTGCTTTTTTGCTTGGCTGAAATCTTGGGGGTGGGGTCGGGGGGAAATGCCTTTTCTGGAATCATATGTTTGCTTACTCACATTAGGTACACTTGCAAAAACCTTTGAGGACCTAACTGTTTTCTCTTTGTTTGATCAATGTTGATTTGAAAAGTTTCCTATATTCCACATAAAATTATTATTTTCAGTTACTCATTTAAAATATTTTCAGGGATCATTATTTATGATCACTAAATGTCTGGTCTCCAGAAGGTTTATAAATTTCTGTGAGGCTCTCAGTCTTTTCAGAGGTATAATTGCAGATGAGCCCATCTGTTCCCTTTTCATTTCCATCCTCCATGTTTATCTACCTTTCTTACTTTTGGCAGTATAAGGATGGCAAAGGGTCTCAGCAATTGGTGAAAAGATGCTAGTGCTTGATATTGTCAAGTCTGAAGAAAATAGAGCAAATTTTGAAACTTGAAAAATGTTGTCATAAATACGTGAATGACTTCAAATTCAGAGTTTGTGAACAAAAATGGTGAAAAACTACTATGGTAGGTTGACCCTGGCTGGATGCCAGGTGCCCGCCAAAGCCACTCTATCACTCCCCTTCCTCACCTGGACAGGGGAGACAAAATATAACAAAAGGTCCATGGGTCAAGATAAGGACAGGGAGACACCATTCACTGAATACCAGCACGGGCAAAACAGACTTGACTTGGGGAAAGTTAATTTAACTTATTGCCAATCAAACCAGAGTAGTGTAATAAGAAATAAAACCAAATCTTAAAAACACCTTCCCCCCACCCCTCCCTTCTTCCCAAGCTTAACTTTCCTCCCAATTTCTCTCCCTCCTCCCCACCAGTGCCACAGGGGATGGGGAATGGGGGTTGGGGTCAGTTCATCACACGTCATCTCTGCCGCTCCTTCCTCCTCAGGGGCAGGACTCCTCACACTCTTCCCCTGCTCCCACAGGAGACAGTCCTCCACAAACTTCTTCACTGTGGGTCCTTCCCACGGGCTGCAGTTCTTCACGAACTGCTCCAGCATATGGATCCCTTCCACGGGCTGCAGCCTTTCAGGAGCACACTGCTCCTGTGTGGGTCCCCCACGGGTCCACAGGTCCTGCCAGGAGCCTGCTCCAGCGTGGGCTTCCCACGGGGTCACAGCCTCCTTCGGGCATCCCCCTGTTCTGGCGTGGGGTCCTCCCTGGACCTGCAGGTAGATATCTGCTCCACCGTGGACCTGCCTGGGCTGCAGGGGGACAGCCTGCCTCACCATGGTCTTCCCCACGGGCTGCAGGGGAATCTCTGCTCAGGCGCCTGGAGCATCTCCTCCCCCTCCTTCTTCATGACCTTGGTGTCTGCAGGGCTGTTTCTCTCACATGTTCTCACTCCTCTCTCTGGCTGCAGTTTCTGTGCCTGCTGCAACTTTTTTATCCCTTCTTAAATGTTACCCCAGAGTCACTATTACCATCGCTGATGGGCTCGGCCTTGGCCAGTGGCGGGTCTGCCTTGGAGCCGGCTGGCATTGGCTCTGTTGGACATAGGGGAAGCTTCCAGCAGCTCTTCACAGAAGCCACCCCTGCAGTTCCCCACTACCAAAACCTTGCCACGCAGACCCGATACAACTACAAACCCAATTTAAGTCACAGATCTAAATTCCTACATAATTTGTGGGTTTTTTTCAAAAAACCTAAATATTATGGATCACTGCTGGACATCAATAGTAGCACGATTACTGCATTTGTAAATAAATAGGGAACAAGTGGAACTCTCAAGAGAACTGTTGGAAAATTTCAAAAGCCTGGCAAAAGTCTTCCTAATGTTTTGAAGCAGGCATGCCACAATGTTTGTGCAAGTGACAAACAAGGTAGGTCCCCTACCTATATCAATACATAAAGTTGTTAAATTGGTTCATACATTTTAAGCTCAGAATAAGAAAGGGAGGGGCGGACTTAAAAGATCTTCAACTCAATTCCTAGCTCTGATGAAAAAAAAGACTAAGAGAAAATGTAAAGTAGTTGCTGTGAGGCCTCTCAACCTCACCTTCCTTCGAGGACTGATCTGCCATGGGTCAAATGTTCTTTGGTGCATTTTTGTTCAGTTATCAGCAATGAGAGGGCCTCACTGCACATACAATGGATTTAACTGCTGCTGTACACTCTGGCTGGGCTGCCTTAGGGGTGATGATGCTTTTCTCCTGAAGCCATTGTGATAGCTGCTGCTGCAGCAGAAGTAGGGGACAGGAAGGCACTAGCAACCTTGCTTGCCCAGAAGAGAGGGGTAGAAGTTAACAAGTGTGGAATGGGAAAGAGCCTCTTTTTCTCAGGTGACAGAACAGTTGGGAAAAACTTCTCCAGATGTTGCTGACTGGTTTAGCAACCCAGAAAACCTCCAGAATTCTGCCTTAAATTTCTAGCGCACAAACAGCAGGGCCAAGGAATTTGTAGAAACCTAGTTTTCTTTATATCAGCTCAGGATCCCCTCACATCACTCAAATAAGCTATATCAGAAAGTTTTATTCAGACTAACCTGAAAATTCAGACTTGTCATAGAGGATGTTGTCCAAAAATTAACTCACTTTGTATATACATATAAAAATCATATACATTTACATACAGTTGCTGCATATTATGTGTGAAACCAGCAAATATCTAGTGTCCCTTCAGTTTTGATGACCAGATTACTCATATATGACAGAACCTTTAGTGCCTTATTAGGCATCCAGTAAAATGTTTGTATCTCAATATCATGTGGTCTTTCTATGCCACATATTGGGGGGGGCGGGACATGGACGGACACATGACACCTTTCTAACTTTGCAGTCTTTAAGATTGTATAAAATGTCATATAACTGTTCTTGGAACACAGACACACTGGTGGAGAAATTCTGTACAAGGAGTCTAAAGTAGAAAATCCTTCTCTCTCTGCTAATAACAGTCGGGTTTTTTTCATTTGTTTGTTTCTCTATTTGATGTCTTCTGGCACGAGCTGTTCCAAGCTGCGAGGGGAGGCAGAGCAGCAGATGGAATGTAGGTGAAGCAGACAGGTTCATGACGCAATTCATCACTTAAATGTTGTAAACTTCTTAAAGAATTTTTTACCTATATTTTTATACTGCCAAAAATAAAAAGGCAATTTCCTTCATTATTCTGTAATTTCTGACATTGGGGCACTTCATATCAGTTGGGTACGGTATTAGTATTATCCCTATTTTACAAGCTAGGACTTGATGCATAGAGATCAATGCCCATGTCCAGTTATATTAGAGCTGAGTTACTTCTGTGAGGCCACAGCAAAAGTTTGTGTTATGGTAAGCTACCCAGGTGTTAGGGTAACATCCTAGGCTAATGTTAGGCCCATCTTAGGCTCATCTTGGGCTAACAGGCCTGCACTCCTTTTTTAGTGAGGAACAGTAACAACTGCCTGCCTCAGGCAATGTTTTGTTAGGTATGAAACATATGCAATTTGTTCAGATTTGTTATACAGATTCATCATTTAGTTTGGGAAACTTCAATCCATATTGCTGGAAGGGCATTCTGTGAAAAACATTGCTTTCTGTTTGTTTTCCAAATATCCACTCCTTGGCCAACATTGAGACCAAAGTACTAGACTGGAGGTATCTCTTATGTGATCCAGAAGAACAGTCCTTGTGTCCTTATGCAATGATTGACTAAATCTTGCCAGTCAGTCTTCTCTGCATTGCAATGCCCTGGCAGGCAGGCTGCTGCAGGGCATTACAGCATTAGTAAGCTAAGCTGTGTAGCTCTCTCCTTTCTCAAGGGCTACAGCTCTCATAGTAGAGTTGATTGGAATGAACAATCTTCTGGAATACATTTATAGGCATTTTCTGCTTGCAGTATCTATCTAGGTATGTACATGGTCCTCAGCATCTTACAGTAACTATTTTTTTTTCTATTGCTTTTACTACCTATCCTCCTTTATAGGTACAGAATTGAGACAAAAGACACCTGCTTGAGAGTAAGTAAGTGAAGACTGTCACGAGTCAGAACCAAATCCAGAATTTCAGAGCCTTATTCTGGTTATCCATCCACTTCTCTCTGAATGAATTGCTCTTCTGTCTCCCAGATCACTGCTTTCCTGATAGCTGGAGATACTTGTTCTTGCAATTCTGCTTCTATTCAATATGCAGTTCTTAAAGTTTGTACATAAATATAAAATCAAATTAATTAAAAAAAAAAAATCACCAAAAATAAACCTCCGCTTTTCAAGATGTCAAGCTACTCAAGGAGTGACTTGTTATTCTGAAATACTAGTATTACAAACCTAATTTCAAAAGGGTTTTCTTTTCTCATGAGCAGTTTCCAATTAATGCATAATATCACTGTACCATGAAGCATTTAACCTCTTACTAATTGCCACTAATGACATGTAACTGCATCAATAGTTTTTTGTAATAGATTGAGTGATGGTTTTAACACAATTTCTGAAGTAGTTCTCTCCCACTTCTTTATCAAGGAAAGATGGTAAAATACATGCAATATTTTTAATTGATGACCTTTTCATTTTTGGAGTTGGCTGATTAGTTGAAGGCAGTGTTCTTGAGCGTAGCATATTAGAGTGATTTCTGCTTTATACTGACATTTGACATACTTTATAGAGCACCTGTCTCAGTTTCCTTTTCTTCTCTGTAACAAGTCTTTGTGAATTTTGTGTTTGTTAGAAGCTGGATTGGGGCTCTTACATACATTGTTAATTTGTTGGGACTCAAGATAAGAAACATTAATTAGTTTGGCAAGGCCCCCTGTTTTTCTGTCATGTGGTAGAGTGAAAATTAAATAATAGCCTCTTTCTAATGGAATGAGAGAATATTGGAAATTATTATCAACATGCAAAGAGGATGTCTAAAATGAAAGGGTGTTTCACAATTGCTTCTATAAGGCAACACCAAATACAGAAGTAAAATCTAGATGATTACATCTGTTTCTGAGAAAATCAGATGGACTGAGAAGGTACTTAGAATTAGACTGAAGGGTAGTATAGTTGGGTTTTTTTTTTTTTTTTTTTATAGTTAAGAAGAGAAGACTTAAAGACATACTTTTTTAAAAAATGTAGCTATTTTTTCCATTAAAATTGTTCATTCTACATTAACAGATAATAGCGATGTCACTTCATTGACATCTTCCACATTTCTGTATAATAAAAATCCAACTGTGAAGTGTCAGACTCCTGAAAGCTGACCTAATGGACACCATTTAATTAAATGGGTCCTGCAACTCTGTCATTGATCAGTACACTGCAGGCCCTTGCAATTTGGCAGTCTGTAGAGGAATAGAATGAGATATGGAATAAAATGCACAACTTTCTGCTGCGAAAGCTTGGGCTTTGTAAATTTGTCAGAAGGGAAGCTACCATACAGCATACAGGGCTGTCAGTTCTAGTCCTCTCCACTGGAGGACAGTCTGCCATAACGTCTTGCTCCCCGAACTGGCAGTGGTACTGGGCTGGAAGGAATCTGCCTAATGTTCCCTCAAGGGAGGGAAAGACAAGATTACTATTCCTACAACAAAGCTCTGAAGTTTAGGCCAGAGGCATTATAGGCACATCTAGGGTTTTCCACAAAGGCAAAGCGAGTGCCTTCTCCAGCCTTACTTCTTTTCCATGATACCTGGAGATGGAAAATATCAGTAAAAATAAGAATCTGGCCACAAAGTCCAGGAAAGCAAAACATCTCTGTAGGATTTGGGCAGATTTATACACAGACTGTCCAGGGGTTGGCTGGCCAGTAAAGTACTGGGAAGAGAATATTCTCATTTTTGCTAGAACTGCAAGGAAGCCTGAGGGAACAGAGAAGGAATTGAAGGCAGAGGTATGGCCTAAATACAGTGTAAAAACCCTGCTATATCTTCCTCAAGGTCCTGATGCAGCTCCAACCCATAGGAGAGAAACTCACAGGCTTTATAAATTTGGATAGATCACAAGGATATCACAACTTATTGCCTAGTGCTGTTTGCTTCAGCCATCAGCTGAGCCGTAATTCCCTTACAGAATCCAGCCAGTCACTGTCTCGGTCCTGCAGTATTGGGCAGAGTCTTGTACCCAAGAGTGTGTTGAGCATGGAGAGTCTGTTTCTTTTGTTTGGTTAGTTTTGCCTTTTTTTTTGGCTTGTATGTAAAGAATAACATTTACTGTGCCTGGCTGTAACTTTGAACATTTCATCCTCGTCAAACAACTTGCCTTAAAGCCATTTATTTTCCTGCAGGGTATGGGCACGCAAGAGATTGAGGACTCTCACTCTAATTCAGAAAGCACCATAGGGATGTGCTCAACATTCCATCCTGATAGATAAAGGATAGTATAGTGGTTGAATTGGTTGGATTTTAGAGATCAAAACACTTGAGTTCAAATCTTAATGCTGATTTCCTCTCTGACCTTGAGTAAATCATGTGTAATCTCAGGCCCCACTTCCTTGCCTGCAAGTTGAGGGTAACTCTGCTGTTCTGCTTGATAGGCGAGAACTGTAAAGACTGTGAGGTATTTTGGTAATGAAAACCACGAGTATACATATACTCACAACTATTCACAGCCTCATGAATGTGGAGATGCATATAGACTCTCTCTGTCTGCCCTCTACACTAGGCAAACATGGATTTAGAAGCTACAGAGCAGATTTGTCTTTGTAAATACCCATCCAAGTATCTCTGAAACATATTCACTCTTTTTAACATTATAACAGATAAAGAAAAAAATCCGTTAGTGCTCCTTGTAGATTCTAGACAAGGGTTTTTTTAACATCTTTCATGTAAGAAGAATTTGTCAAAGCTGGCATAAAAATGAATTATTAGACAAATGCATGGTAAGTAAGGGGGAGAGACCCAGCAAATGAGTCCCAAGGAACTAAAGTTCACGTTTGGTAACGTAAGGTAAATGCTTGAGTGGTTTCATTTTATCCTACTTCCACAAACAGGGATTTATTGTTCTTTCCTTACTTCTCCTTGTCAAGGACAAGTAAAGAGTTGAGAGATTAAAATTTATCTTAAGAACCTCAATTCAGTAGAAAACTGCACTTCAAGGTAAAGTGAGACCACTAAATTCTTTCCAATCAGACACATTTTTTATTCTAGCATTATTCAATATTGCATGCTCAGAAACTGTGTGTAAAAAACAAACAAACAAACAAACAAAGGCAAACCTAAATAGAAAATTGATTCATCTTTTAAAGGAGAAAAGGTTTTCCAGTAGTTGAAAGGATGACATTTTCTGCTTTGGATCTTTCATTAATATGGTCAGATTTCATAATACATACTGTCTTGACAGCATGTTCTTGAGGTTCTTAGAAATTACTGTAGTTTACAAACACTATTTCTTATCAGTACATTCCAGTTTCACAAAATGCACTTGGTTGAGTATGGGATAACATGGGCACTAGCTGTAAATTACTGATTTCCTCTGTCATCTCAGAGCAGCTTGACTCTATCAGCTGACATGTCAACTGTTCCCTAGCCATGTATTTGACTGAGGGAAGAATTTTGGGGGTGCCACAAAGCTTCTGTTTACTGGACTTAGAGATTTATGAGACTCCAGTTTCTTCCTTTTTCGTTATTCTGTAAGTTTATGATGTTTGATAGACATGAAAGGCGTCCATGGCCCCTGTTGCCCCACAGATGCATCAGCACCAGTCCATCCCAAAAGACACTCAGGTAACATGTCAGCTATTTCTCTAAAGGGAGAAACCAGCTTTTATTCCAGCATTTTCATGTGTTCCTAGATATGTGGAAGGAGTTCTTTTTGAAGTACTACTGAATTACAAAAATTTTCACAGCTTCTCTCAAAAAATGGTTGAAATGTCAACATGGAATTTCTTTTCCAGATCACATCAATTTTTCCACTCAACTATGATCAGTTTTCTTTGGCTTGGTTTTGGGCTGCATTTTAATATAAAGAGGAGATTGTTATGTGGCAGTATAAGGGGAAGTTTTTGCATTTTTGAAAGTCAACAGGGCTAAAAGTCTATTGACTTTTGACATCAAAGGCCAAAACTTCTTAGCTTTATTTGCATGAGCAGTCAGTTTTTGAAGTTAGCATGAACAGTGCTGTGAAAAGGCAAGTACTGCGTAGCCTGAAGCTAGCATGCAAAGAAACAATACCCAAAAATATGTAACATCAACATAAAAATTGTGCTACTTCAGAACTACTGATAAGCAAAAAAACTTTGATGATAAGCTTCCATACCACTATGGTAGCAATTATACTGCAGTATCACCAGCAGAAAAAGGACACAGTGGAGGTCACAACTTTTGAGTCAGAAATAATCAGTGTCAGTAGTTCTGACAACAACCAATCTAGGATAGAATCAGTCTTGAGAGACAAGATACCCTAAATGGTTTCTTTCTGTCTCTGTCTGTTCAAAAATTTGTGTTTATGTCTTGATATTGTCATGTGAATCAATTTTATCTATATATTATATATATACACGCACATACGTGTTTTATAATGAAGCATCTGGAGTTCATGGAGAAAAGTTAATGGAGTCTTCCAAATAGTTTTTCCTTCTCTGTAATTCACAGGAATCTCACAATCTTACCCACAAATATGCAGTAGAAGACAATGACAAAACCCTGTTTACTTCAGCAGGAGCAGAATTGGTTTGCAAACCAAACTGTTTACTAGTTTTCAAAATTGCTGGCTATCTTTCTTCTTCCAGTTTTTTTTTTTTCTTCTCAGTTCCACTAAGCCTCGTTTATTATAGTCTTACTATTTTAAGAAAATCCATTGTATCAACATGGACAAGATTATAGATCAATTTGATATCTTTAAAAATACTTTTATTTATTATGTTAATCTTTGGAAAACATGAGTTCATCTAATGCATCCTAGAATCTGAGTTAGTTTTAACCAAAGACAGGCAGGTTTTATATGTTAGTCTGAAGCCTGGAAAGAAAACTCTGTGTACTTTAGAGCTGTCTATCAAGAATGTAAATATCAATGGATTGTGGCCTACAGGGCACAACATAAACCAATCAGATGAGTAACTACCTTATTTATTTTGCCCATATTCAAAATACATATTTTTCCTTTTTGGTACCAAAATGAAAATGTTGATAAATTGATGTATTTGCTTTTATATAAGCAGTCTATAAAATTGGTAATTTTCAGTTCACTGTTGATTCAGTGAGGTTTCTGAATACACTGAATGTTCAAAACGGGCCAAGACTTCCAAAAAAAAGCCAAGGTTGAATACTAAATCTGTATTCCAGTTAAACAGCTGTGCAAACTAAGGTTTTCTGAACTTCTTTCATTGTCACCCATAGATATTTGCATAAGTCTTCTCAAGAAAACTTGGCAGAACTGTTAGGCCTGTTTCCAATTCTTTTCATTCCCAGCATAAGCATGGAGAATGCATTTCCAGACATAGAGTGCATGCACAGAAACAATAAGATATCAACATGCTGATTAGTGATGGTAATTTCCAACTTGTGGCAAAGCACTTACTTGAATCACTATAGGAGAATGCAACTGGGATAATAAAAAAAAAGGAATTAAAAAAAATAAAATAAAATGAAGCAGGGTTATAATCCAAACGTTGGAAAGCTGATACAGCTTCCAGAGGAGAGAAGTTAGCTTACATTGTACTTAAAGACTACTGAACAAAATAGGCACTAGTTAGATTAATTGTGTGCTGGTCATTGATTAAAGTTCATTTGGGTTGTTCTGCAATGATCTTCTCACCTCGCTCGTCATATTGACACCAATATCTAACACGCTGTGTGAAACAGCATATGCTTTTTTTTTCTTAACTTGATTATTAGAAGGCTTATCTATTGACACCTCATATCAGGGAAAAAGTTAGCCACATTATAGTACTTTTTTCAGCCTAAGAGTGTTTCTTATAACAGCTTATATTGGAATTCTTTTGGTTAGCTTCCCAATATAGGAAATGTCATAATGAAGATTTGGGCTTATTAAAGAGAATGTTTTGTTTCATTTGCAATCCATCTGTTGTGACCTATACAACCACTTAAGTGTTAGGGACAAACCTTCATATTTTTAACAACTACCTTTTCTCTACACTTTGCAACCAAAGCAATAGTAGATATGTCTTCCAAGAAAAGAAACTTCCTCTCCTGCTCAACAAATACTCTGAGAATACTCTGCATCGGAGTTGCTTGTTAGTGTGATCCTGCAGCATTAAAAATTCCACCATGCTGTATTTTTTCTATTTTGGTGCTCTTTTCATAAACTACCATAAGGAAATGAGAGGTGTAATCCTAATGAGTTGTGAGGAATTTCTGGAAGATCCTTACAGGCTGCTAGACACTCAGAACAAAGGGAAATGTGGTTGTCTGGGCATTTTTGTTTCATTTGGCTCTAGTAGGGACATTGTCTTCCACAATGATAGGAAAACTTTTCCAGAAACCTGCTTTGAAAATGAAAAACCAAATAATTCATACACTCACAAAAATTAAAAAAAAAAAAGGGGGGGGGGGAACCCCCAGGTTGCTATACTGGTTGACATGGTAATAATTCTGTAGTTCTCCTAAAAGGCTTTTGTATTTTACCAGATAAACTCTGATGCCTTGATCTTTGGGGGTTTGAACTTTGAGTTGAGGTATGTGTTGTAACTCTGATTTGTGCCTGCTGAGTGCTTTTCTTAACCTGCTGGCCTATATTTTTGTTTTACTTTTTCGCATTTTCAGGCCTTTACTGGTATTTTCATATACTTGGGTGCATAAAATCAGTGGAAAACAAAGTAGTGTTGGAAATGTGTAACCAGTATTTTCAACCTTTCTTTGGAGAACTTTACAAGCACAGCTTTTGAATCCAATGCACTATTTCTGCTGGATATCACATTGCCTGCCTTACTCCAGATAAGTCTGTACAAGAGTGGCAGATTTAGACAAATATTTTTCTCATCCAGCCCTAAAGGAAGCAAGTGGCACTGATGGATCTAAAATCCACAGATACATTACCTTTATGAATGAAGGTGACACGAAAGCGCAGCTACTCAGTAGCAAGTACTGAAATGCCAAGTAACTACAAATGCCAAACTAAAATCAGAAAAGGCAGATGTCACTTCAAGATCTGTGCAAGACAAACTGGTAAGTGAGGTAGCAGTAGCTGCCTGCTTTCAATGCTCACATCTTAGCCCCTTTTTCAAAGATAAAAGAAAATAACCTGGTTGCTATACCATGAAGCCAATTGTTTTGTCCCTAAACATCTGTACTGTGTACCTTTAATTCTGTTGTTTTCATTTTTTATAAAAAGTATAGTTGGTCACAAAAAACCACCTGCACTGAAAAAAATGACAGAGATTGAAACATAATTGTGTTTTGAGGGATTTAGTGACCGATCACATATTAGAAACAGGTTTTTGGGTTGGATGGGAGCTTGCTGACAAGTACTGATTGCATTCCCTCACCTGAGAATGTTTAATTACCCTTTGAAGGGCTCAGCTTTGACATTATTCTCTCTTTGACATTATTCTCGCATGCAGAGGTGTAGCAGGCACGTTTGTCTACATTGCTCTACATTATTCTAATAATAGTCCTCATGAGGAAAGCAACAAATTAGTGCAGAACTATCAAAGACAGGAGAATTTTTATTTTTCTTCCTCTTCTTCAAAAAATTACTGTGGGATCCCACCATTTGAAGCTTTCCTGTGCAGTGGACCAGCTAAATGCCAGGGTCCAAATGACTGTGTACTAAAATCTTTGCTACCGCTGTTTCAACTTAAATATTAAAGTTCTCAGTCTGAATTTGAATAACACTTCCAGCTAGTTCAAGATGCTTGGCTTTGGGTCCAGTCTCTTCCAGAAGGCAATTCTAAAGTTGTGGAGCACTGCATACACATGAGCAAAGTAATTCTGTGTTGCCTGAGAGCAGAGTCTAATTTCACTCTGTATCAGGACATCTAAAATAGGGGCATCTAAAATTGATAACCATCTCAACCCATAGTGTAATTGATAGCTTAAAAGATCTAGTTTTTCAGATATTGTAAATATCTTCAGCTTTCACAGAAAAACAGATACAGTTTTAAAAATGTATAACATGTACAGTTGCAGTGCAGATATGTGTTCAAACCTGCAAGTGGTTCTTTATGTGTGTGCTTTCACCTTGTTTTGTATGCACAAAAAAGAAACTCTTCAAGAAGCTTGTATGACCTTCATACATGTATTTAAAAACATACAATGGCAAAACATCCTGTAGCTACGTCCACAAAAAAGTAGACATAAAACCAAATCATGCTACAAAATAATCTTCATAACTGTATATAAAGCCTTAAGGCATTCTCACATACTTATAAAATACATAGAAGTCTTTATTTGAGATTATTGATCTCTCTTTTTTTTAAAAAAATCTGCTTTCTTTTTTTGCCTTGGTCACCAGAATGTCACCAGTATGTTAGAGGTCAGTATCTCATCACACAGTGAGCAGTATCTACTGACTCCTGTGCAACATCAAAGACATCCGACTTATTCTCAACATTTACATCTCCCAAATGATTGTGAGTTTTGAAAACCACACATCTTGACAGCTGGAGTGAAAAATGCCCCAAACTTCCTTGAACAGTAATGTATTCCACCTAAGAAATTCCCCTAAAGCCACCATGGATGATGCATTCTCTGTATGCATATTTTGTGCTATTAGGATCTGATCACAGGCCAGTGGAAATGGTGACTCTTTCTTTGGATTAGGATCTGGCCCTTAACATTACCTTCCATTTCCAGCAAGAAAGTGCTTGATGGTCTGAAAATTGTGGAATCTTGCCAATTGCAGACTAATGAACGCTGCAGCTATACCCTGTAATTAGGAAGCAAAAGATTGCAATTCCATTTTCTAAAAATTCTGCCAAGGTTATTTTTCTATTATTATAACAGAAGGAAGGGATGGGTTGGCAAGCTTTCTTGAAAAAGTATTTACACTCTGTTTTTGAATAATGTAAAATTGTAATAGGCTTTATGCAGTAGAAAAATAACAAACAAAAGATGCCAATGTCGAGTGGAACTAAATAACTTGTCATGTTATCAGACAGGAAAAAGCATAACCTGTCTAAAAGCATAATCTATCTTGGATCGGGCATGTAATATCTCTGCATTGATTATAACTTCTATATAGTAATGCTTCTGGTGCAACTTCCTGAAAACCAAAAATCCTTGTTAGGAATAAAAGTGTGTCCTGAGCTTAGTGTTATCTCAGCATACAGATCTACTGAAATTAAAAATTGCTTGCATTGTTTGCTCTTCCAATGATGAGAAACTTTCTGCTTGCAAATTCACGTAAAAGGCAGTTTTCTGACTTTGGATATGACTGGTCTCTTTAACCTTTTGCAGTGTTATCCTGTGGCTTCTATTGCCTTGTCAAAAACCCTGTGTTCTGCATGTGACAAAGACTGTGTATATTAATAACTTAATTATACCTCTTCCGACCCTAATTATTTTAATTACTGCAATCATGGTAGTATAGCACCTGCAATTCAGAGTAATCAACTGTTCTTGCATTACAAAAATTAAGTGTTCATGTGAAATATTAAGTAGTGTTGAACCTTTGTAGAGGTCTCTCAAGAAGTCAGCTATAAGATGACCTACTCTGTTGGAGCCCTTTCTACAATTCTTGAAAAAGGAATGGTTTGGAAAGAATCACCATTGAGTGGCGCTGTATGATGTTAAGTAAAGAATCTAATCGTGTACAGGTGTATATTAACCTAGTATGCTCTATGTAGCTCTAGCTTTGCCAGAAGGATTGAAAATAAAATGAGTGGAAGGAATTAATTTGTAAGTTGAATGGCAGTATAAGCTTTTCAAAGTTTAACAATTTTCCTACATATGATAAATCTGAGAATGAAATGCAAAGGCATTTTTCACAGGAGAAATGCCAAAATAACTAGTTTAACACTATCTGTAAAAGAGCTGGACATCTCCTACCTCAGAGACATTTCAAAATATGTGTTTGTCAGCTCACCACTGAACTTGGTACCGAGATATCCATCTCTTTATAAGAAACTATATCAACTTCCATCATATTTGATGCGCCAGAAGAATTCTGATAAACAATGATCTATAGCTCCTTGACTTATTTAAAAGAACTCAATTTTCTTCTAAGTAAGTGACTAAGTAATTGCTGAAGAATTTAAACAATGTTTGAAATGGATATCTTGATTTATCTGGGAATTTATGCTACATGGATGGCCTAAGTTACAGTTTCCTACAAGAATTGAGATTAATATTGATTAGAATTATCTACCTCTATAAAAATTAAAAGAAATGCCTATTAGGAAGTCAGAATACTGAACTACCAAGGCAAACAGAGCCCCAGAGTTTATAATGGTTAAGTTCTAAAGGCAAGTGTCCAAACATATTACGGAGGAATATTTCTGCTTAAATGCTAGATATCTTTCTTCATGACAGAGAACTGGAAGAGTAAAGCAGCTGTCAGTCTGAAATGCAATCAGTTTCCTACAACATATGCTTCATGACATGTAGAGAGTGGTACAGAAAATAAACATCATGGAGATGTTCCTGACTGAGAGAATATGCAATCCAGAAAAACATACTGGTTAACTAGATTTATTTAAACAGTTAGTGAAGCTAAAGTTTCTCAGGGAACTCCATTTCAAGGTCCTTACTCAAAATAACTTGAATGCCTTTTGAGGCTGCTACTAAACAAAGTAAAAATAATGTTCAATAACAGAAAATAAAATGGATTTTGTTTTGACAGTTTTTAAGCAAAATGTTTCAAGTTTTCATTTTGTTATGACATTTGAAAATAACATTTAACTAAATTCAGTGTTTAAGGGGTCAGAAAATTTGGAAAAAATACTTTATTTTGACAGAATGACATATTTTATCAACTTTAAATGTGGGGTTTTTTGCATGTGCATTTGGGTAGGAAACAAAACTAGCTGTTTTGTTCAGGTATATTCAAAACAGATTGTTTTCTCTGAGTGTGTTCCTCATCACACCCCACGCACTGCACTAAATAAGAAACCAGCCCAATTTACAAATGTTTATACAGAGCACTGCTCAGTGCTACACAGAATTGCCAGAGCTTAGCCCAAAATTTCCCACTGTTTTTAATGATCCCACTCCCTAATTATAAATTAAGCCTGTAAGACTCTGATAATAAGTAGTTTAGATTAAAGCTGGTTTACTATAAAAAACGTTCATTTTTGTCTCAGTGTGGTCATGGTAACAATCTTAATTGGTTAATAAAATTGACATAAATAAAAGCCAATTCTTGTTTCCAACCAGATGATAAATATTTATCTCTGAGAGATGTGCCATGGTAAAAGAATCACTAATTCTTCCAAAGAGCATTTCTGATTTTCCTTTATGTAGATTTGTTGGTGTTGCAAAGCAAGCATTATGAAACTGTGAAAGTATACAGTCAGGAAGTTTATATTTCTGCTCAAAGTTGTAAGCTGCCTGTCATAATAATACTTTTTTTTATATTATCTTCTTTAGCAGAGAGTAAGATAATGTTGATCGGTATCTTTTGTGACATTTATTTCTGCACATTGCCAAAAGAGATAATCATGAGCATTGGAGAATAAGGCAAAGAGGTAGTTGATTTCCTTTTCTATTAAGTTTGCAGACTGAAGCCTCACATGGTATGAAC
Source organism: Haliaeetus leucocephalus (assembly GCF_000737465.1). Taxonomy (NCBI): domain Eukaryota; kingdom Metazoa; phylum Chordata; class Aves; order Accipitriformes; family Accipitridae; genus Haliaeetus; species Haliaeetus leucocephalus. The sequence continues at coordinate 10,666,309 of NW_010972676.1, forward strand.
ATAATCCCTTCCAGATCTACAGCAACTTATATATTTGTAGTCTAGCATCCAAACTTTGCTTTCAGAAAGTGCCTTTTTTATTTTTTGCAGGTAAAATGCATTTTCTTAGGTCACTAGTTGGTTTCAAAGGAACCAATCCTACCTAAACCCTTTATGAAGCTCTTGTCCAGAAATTTGTTTAAACCCAAATCCGAATCTAGTAATCTAAATTATATTAACACCAATGGAAGATCAGTGCATCAGTTTAATTTTGAAGTAGGATGACAGCTGTTAACTGAATTCTGCATTGAGTGAGAGGGGATAAAAATTCAGCTTCCGAATGCATTATTCAGTATACAGATGAATGATATTCAGTTCTGCCCGTTTCTCGTAAGTAATACATATGATCTCAGAGTTAACAAAGACAACAGTAATACATAGGTAAAGTACTGCAATACATTGCATTTTCTGAAATGTGGCATGCCAGCAAAATGAAACATATGATATAAGCAGCTTTTCAGTGGTGACATGTTGCCTCAGTTGTGGCATGCATTAGCAGGGAAACTGGAGAACGATGTGCTTTTCACCGCATAGAAAGACTGTGTGTAACAGGAGTCTGCAGTCAGCTCTCATTTCTAGTCAGTTCTGCTCTCACTTAAACACAGAACTCTCAATAGTTAAACAAAACTCTTCTTTAAAAAAAATTTTTGACTTGTGATTGTTATGTATTAAATTTAATTAGCCATTTAAAGAATTGTGTTTGTATCGTGACACATATTTTTAAAAAGCAGGCAAGAGAGGCAATAAATCTAGACATTATCAGAATTTCATAAATTACCAGACTATCTGTATTTTGTACGTCTGAGTTAAAGGAACCTGTATAAACTGTTTCTTCTAAATTAGAAGAATGTACAGAAGTTCAGATGCCAGAACTTTAGCTGGTGTAAACACATAAATAGTGTTTCTAACAACACCCACGAATATTTATGGTAGATAAAGACTTGGTCAATCAAATTCCTTGTGTGCTAGTTTCGTATACATAGGTATAGGTGCATAAAGCTTCTTAGATTTCTTCCTTGATTTGCACTTAGGGATTTTCCATACTCTGAATTTTGGAGAAAACTTTGTGCTTAACAAGAAAGGGTTCAACAGAGTAGGTCTTGTATTGTTATCATGTCCTGTGTACATTACATTGCTTCTTGGCTTCTTAGGCTGCCCTCATTTTGCTAATTTTCAATACAGTAGATTTGGTCTTTGATAGACTTACAAAAAAGTGCATTTTAAACAAAGACTATATTTCTAGTTGTTAATTTTCTGCTCTTTTTCAGTCAGACACAGGTTGCACCTGACTGATTGCTTTTCAATGTTTCTTAAAAGACCTCATGATATGGGCCTAGCAAGCCAAGGTTGAATGTTGGTAGGCAGAAGCTAGGTAAGATCTCTCGATATAACGTCTCCTTCCATTTACTGCATAATGAAAAAAAATCCCTAGGCTTTCTACATCCTATTCTCAGCTTTAAAATGGGAATAATGAAGTTTATGCATTGAAAAATGCAGCAAAATACTATGATTTAAGTATCCTGTTCGAAGTCCTGAAGTCCCGCTGACTTCAGTACGAGTTGACTAGTCTCTATCATAGCTATACAGAAATAAGCATGCTATGAAAATGCCATCAAATGGTGACACTTTAAGGGGTAAATTTTGACAGTATTGTAATGACAATGGTTATCTAAGAAAAAAACCTTGAAAATGCTTGCAGCATAGAAAACCAAGCTCCAATATTAATTAATAAATGTAGCATTAGTAGAAACAGTTTCTGAGTAAGTATCTCTAACTTACTCGCTTTCAAATTATAGATTGTTTACTTAGCGTATTTCATTGCCAGTAAAACTTTCTTTTAAATAGAAGTTTATAAAGCAAATTATCCAACTGTGAAATTGGAAGCACAACTGTTTCAGCCCATATGATTTTTTTTTAAACGTTCCCCTCAGTAATCTGCACTCTTCTTTATAGTGCCTACAACTGAAGAGGATTATCTAGTCAGAATACATCAGTATATAATAAATGTGCTTCATTTCTTCCACAGTCCTTAAAGCTTACAGCCAAAATGAATGTTTGTCTCAGCATTGGCACCACTGGTACTTTTGCAGAGACTATTTCATGGTCCATTGGACCCTAAAGGACATTGTTTTTAAAGGCATATTATCAAAAGGAATGAAGCATACCATCAGACTGCATATCAGCATGTATTAAACTTAAGGGCAGTAGTATTGCTTAGTTGATATCGTAAGGCTCTCTAGTCAAAATGTATTAAAATTTATCTTTATGCTTCTCAGCTTTTATAATTTTTTTTGTGTCTAACTAGTAAATACAGGTCATGAAAGTACTTGTAGGTATCCCATAACTTTGAAAGAAGAACAGAAAAGTGCTTTATAAACAAAGTAATTTATCATCCTTTCTGTATGTCTATAGAAAACCTACTATTACAACTGCTGTTATACTAATGGGTTTCCCATACAGTGCCACATTAATTAGCTGTCAAACTAGCAGAGCTCTGAGTCTCATTTTGCTGATTTTGGAAAAAAAAGTCTACGTTCCTTTAAAAATATGCAGATTCACTGTTAGAGATATTATCATGAAGTAATCAGCTTTCCTGGAAAAAGCTGTTGAACTGCATGATGTAAATTTCTAAGTCTCAAATGTTGGGGGCTCATCAGAATATTCATTGGTCAAATCAGAGCTATGGTAAGATTGTGTGGGCAGTGCCTAATTTGATACAGATTGCAGCAGTGTTCATTGGGTTAGATGCTGCATGGTCCTGACAGCTTAACTGTCAGATAAATTGTTGCAGTTATAGCATATGAGCAAGCCCATAAGCTGATCATATTAATGCTACGAAAATATGACACCAAAAACTAATAACGTTCTTTGAGGCATCTGGACAGAAGCAAAATCTAATCTTGTCTAAAAGATCTCCATTAGCAGTAATCATTCTGTAATATGATCAACATATTCTTGTCAAAGCAATAGTACTGTGCACTATTAGTAAAACTGATTAAACATGGCATGCTCCTCTAAAATAAACCTTCAACTTTGAGAATCAGGGCCTGCTGATTACACTGGATTTGTTGGTTAAAACATATCCAAGCCACTTTCAAAATAGCTTCTTCTGGTGATTTATTCTTAGTGAGGGAGACATATACAGTAGTAGAAAAGAAATCAAAATGAGAAGTTAGGCCATACAGAATTTGAACAGCTCGAGAAAGGGGAAAAAAAACATCTGAGAAGTGTTGAGCCCTTATAACAATAATCTTTCATTGCCTCCCAAAAAAAAGTATGTTTATAGATCCTTTGCTTGTGATACCTTGTGATCCAATTGCATAATCATCCAAAGATCCTTCAAGGATGCACACTCTTATAGCTGAAGAATAAATACATCAAGAGCACATCAGGCTGCCTACTTTCTTAAAAAAGGCCTCGCTCTTTGGGGTAAGCCTTTGCAAGTGATGGATGATCTGCTGAAAGTTTATGCTGTGAAACATATGGTCCATGATGCTCTGATGTTCCTTGCAATCAGAGAAATTAATGAACTTAAAAGGGAGAATAAAGCTTGACATCAAGCACCGTACATTTTTTGCTCAATGTTGTTGCTGTGGGCCAGGAAAGTTCCATGCATGATAATCTAGAGCAATGCAAAAGAGCTAGAGAGCTAGAACTTAGTATTACAAGAGCATGTGAATGGTTCTCTTTTTTTTTTTTTTTTTTTTTTTTTTTTTGGTAAATATTTTCATTTAACTAATTCTTCTGTAAGATCTCCAGAGTACTGCAGAATCCAGCTACTCTGCCAGGGATGTTCATTCACCTGCCCAAAGAACACACAGACCCTAATATAAATTATAATTGGAAAATATTTCTCCAGCTGTAAACTGATTCCCCTTTGGGGATTGTAAAGGATCCAGACAGATCTGAGGAGCTTTAGTCTGCACCATCTCAGTTCCTTAAGCTGAGAGGATTGTTGACAGCCTGTAATTGCAGCCTGCAAATGTTTACTTTGGCTGGAAAATTGCTAAGTACCTTTAACAGCTCGCAGCAGCTAAGTTTCTCCAGAGGAGAATGAGCAAAAAAGGTGCTAACAGGTAAGGATGGTGGTTCCTGCTTTCTTGCCTGGAGGAACTGAGCTGTGGCTGGTTTTAGACCTTCTACTAATAAAGATGAGCTAAAACAGTAAAGGAAGGCAAGGGATGGTGGGAGACACTTTGGAGGGACAGGCGATTTTTTTCTTGGAAAATGAGGAGTTGCAACCTGTTGGGTTGCATTTCAGAGATGGAGCCACATGGACCCATCAGTGCTGCTGTAACTGGGTGAGCGAAAATGCTGTTCCCTGCATGACAAAGGGCTTGAGTTAGTCAAGAACTTTTTTACCTCAGAAGTGTGAACATTGCTGTGAAGTGCTACCAAAGAAGAAACAGGTAATTTGCAGACTTTAAGTAGGTTGTGAAAGTTTGAAGAGAAGGTGGAAACAGCAGGATGTTCCTGCTTCTATGTAACATGAATTAATTAAGACCAGTTTAGGGGTAGTTTTATTTTGGAACTTGACACTACTTGCAGGGTGGAGGGGGAGGGCAAGGGCGGTGGGCAGAAGAGTAAGGAAAGAGCAAAGCAGTACACACAATGCCAAAGGCTTTGAGAAAGTCCAGAAAATATAGTTTTGAATAAAATACCCACCCATAAGGAAGAGTCTGGTTCCAAACTACAAGGGAGATAATTCAGTTATTTTCTGCAATGTAAAGACAAAGGCAACAACTATCAGATAGACAAATAGTGTGTTTTCAACATGCTTTTTGTATTTTCTTTCAGTCAGCCATTTTAAACTGAACACCAAACACTTTTTTCTTCCACTCATGAAAGAACAGTTATTACACTGGGATAAAGTATTACGCAATATTTATCCTTGTAAAGTGAAAAATAGGGCTAAATGTTGAAACATCTCAGAAAATTAAGTTCAGTTTCCATGGGCACAAACTTGTCTAACAGGATGGGCATCTGTTCATCACCTCATGAGAGAGATGCCTCGTTTTTACAGCAGGAGAGCTACTTTCAAGGTGAAGGATGTTCAATGTTAAATCATAAATTCAACAAGCCTATTCTGTCACAAGAAACAAATTCAATTTTACAGTAAAAATTGTACACTGAGTATCTGTGCTTCTAAAATGGAGATGGGCTGGTGATAAACGAGATCAGGGCAATAGATGTCAGACCTTCTAAATTATACAGGCTAGACTGAAAGTAGTACTAGACACACACGATGAAGTAAAAGGAAATGAGAGTGCACTCATTTATATGAATATTTACGTGCTAAATATCTTTTAATTTGCGTGTGTGAAATAGATGGAAATACCTTCACTTTTCCCCATCTAGTGCCCTGATACCAGTTCACAGGAGATTGTGGGGTTTGCTGCCCAATCTCAGAAAGGCCACCTGGCACTTTTCTCCCCCTTTACAAGAAGCAAGAAGGCAGCTGCCACTCAGATTGCCTCTGTGTCAGTCTGCCTCCCATGCTGATGCACTTACAGGCAAATCCTTGCTCCGGCTGCATCAGGAACCAGTTTTAACTTCTGAGTGCAATGAATTACTTTTTTAACATTTTTCCCTGATGATTTAGTCCTTAAAAGTTAACCTCATAGGGTGCATCATTTAAACATGATTTCAAAACAGAAATAATATTCCAGTTATATCTTATTAGAACCAATAGCTCACTCTGTAATGAAATCTTAACTCCACCAACAGTCAAACTGAATGAATACAAAGGAACAAAGCTTCTCAAACACTGAAAATGAATTATTTCACTTTCTTTTCTGTCTGTACCATGCAATAATTTCACCTTATTAAGGCAGTATATTTCAGAGGAATTACAATTTATACACAATGAACAATATTCTAAAATATCACTGTTTCCTGGAGATTTTCAGTGTAGAGAACTAATGGGCAGATCTTTCACTGGAAGGTGTGGAAGCAGAAATTAAACTGAAAAAGTGCTGTGTGCCATTTGCAGCAGGAAAATGTTGATACTGGGCTTAAGAGATATGCATTATAAATACACAGGACCAGATTTATATATTTCTTTTGAAAATTTTGGCATTCAGATAAAATGTGTTCTCAGACTTACTATGTTGCACCGTATCCTGCACTTTTGGCGGTGATTAAACTTAACGTGGTCTTCTTATTTACAGCTATTCAGAGATGCATGGCGTTGCCAAAGATCTTTAGGCATGCACTAATCAACACAGATGATAGGTGATTTCAGAGATAAAACTCTCTCGGGAGTGACGATGTCAGTGTGCTGCTGTTGTGAATCATCTTTAAAACCTTCTCCATTATGTGTGAAGGACATTCCCTCAATTAAGGGGTTTGGTGGTTTGTTTAAGTCAACATTGCTATGGTCAGCAGTTTTGCAGTGAAGAACAGCTCTGCTGGATTTCAGGATACTGCCATTACAGGTAACTTGACTCAAACCCTTACTTATAAATCTCCTTTCTCTAAAATTTGTAAAAACGCTTATGGGCACTTTCTGTAAAGGGGTTTTTGCAGGTTTTGAAAGTTGAGGAAAATACCACCCTCCCTTTCTTCCCAGTAACTTGTGTTTCAAATAGGATGGACTATAAATCCTTTCAGTCCTGCTGGATAATACTAAAAGTTATTTGACCTCCTGGCAAGATAGAGCTGCCCGGTGCTCGCTAGCAATGGTATGTGGCCAGGCTATTGAGGTTTCAGCTAGTGAAAATTCCTGTGACCTACAGGTAGGAGACACTATGATAGTTGTGATGCACTCTAATATAAAACCCAAAAGAATAGGAAAGTGGTGGTGAAATATGGCAGGGAGGTTTTTTTTTCATACAAAAAAAAAAAAAGCTTTTATATATCTTAATTAAGTGGAGTGAAATCAGGCTAAGAAGAATTTAGTAACCTGAACTCCCATTGCTGGGAATTACCTTACTAATATTGTAACTGTCGTTGTGGTAATGGAGTATGTTCTAAACAAACTGGTAATAAAAAGGGGACAAAATATGCATGCTTCCCATGCATCACTCATATCTATTCAACCAGCAGAAAAAGCTCTTAGAAAAGGAATATTCTCAAGGGTAAATTTTTCCGACCACAAAGGTCTTCCAGCAGCAACACACCTGTCTTTTGGTGAAAAATGAAAGGCCATCAGGTAGAGGGCAGATGAGAATGATTCTTGGTTATTAAGAATACATGAAATACATTGTGTCTCTGTGTGTGTAATAGTCTTATCTCCTATTCTTAGGAGGTTGTTACAATGTTGAAACCTCATTGTTGCCGGGCAATGCTTTCTTGGTTGCAGGAGGTAGAAATAAATGGATGCCTGTAAAGTTGAAAGCAGACGACGTTTATTGCTAAAACACACATATTCTGCAAAGTCACTGTACACGTGCACAAGCATAAAATATGATTGGTTATATCAACTCTGTACACGCGCATAAACATAAGACATAATTGGTTATACCAACTAAAACATGTGAAACTTGTCCTAGTCTAATTGGTCAAGATAAACTGCCGAATTGAGGTTCTTTGTGCCAAGTTCCCTTTATCGTGGAATGCGCACCTGTGTTCTTCTAATTGGCATCTTTCTTGTTTTGTCTTCTTATTTATTCTGTTCAAGGTCTTCTAAAGGTGTCTGGAATGCTCTTGCGACCGTTAGCTAAATATGTGTCCACACCTGGTATTTTGGGAAGGCTCAGAGATTAAAAATCTCAATCTTGATCTAAATTTCCCTGAAGTTTCAGAAAAATCTCATAGCTCCACTACATAAGAAATGAAAACTTTCCACTTTATTATTTCATTTGTGTCAGAATTCTTACAGTACTTGCTGTGTGTGGCAATTTTGGATCCTGTTTAAATAAAATATAATCAAACTATTTATGAGAAAGGGAAAAGACGTTACCAAAATTGCTCTTTTGTATTTTGCTTTGAAAGTGAACAGAAATAAATAAGTGAAAATAGCGTGTTTTATTGCAAGGGGAAGAAATAGGAATGAATATAATTTCCTCAGGAAGAAAATGCTAGTTACAACTACCAGATGTTGAAATGATGCACATTAAAATATTTTTATACTAACTCAACTTCTTAGCAGGAATTCAGCTCTGTGAATAGTTAAACTGAACCTTCCTCAGTGGGCCACATGGGTTAACATGACAAAACAGCACTAAGTATTGCAAAGGTACTACTTATAATTCAGCACCCAAAATGCTGGAAATAACTGAATTCTTGAGAGAAAAATACTTAATGTTTTTAATTATTGTAGTAAAGACGTGTGATGCAGAGGTTATTTGCAATTGCTCCTGGGAAGTTTGCCTTATAATAATTTTTTTCCCCATTATTTATTTTTGGATTTCTTCAGAAATGGAGAAAAAAGATTTGTTCCAGTGAAGTGAAACTAAGCTAATACAAAAGCTAATTAAATTAATTAAGAGGGTTTTGTTATATCTTCTAAAAAAAGTGATTCAGAAATCCTTTACACATTTTGATAGGATACTTGGGTGTTCCAAAAATGCAAGAAGTTTAACAAACTGACTCCAAAGATGTAGTTGTGACGTACTGCGCACCTATATGGGACTTAATACAGTAAGCAGTTTAGCATTTGCTTATTTTTAAAAATTGAAGTGATGTGGGGAAGTTTCATGGTTTGTTTTTTTTAACTGCTTTGCTGGACTGAGGTCTTAGGTCTGTCAAGCTTCATTTGACTTGTTTCAGTAGTCACCATTACGGCAATGGCCAAGGGACCATTTATGAAAAATGTATCTAAACTCATATTATGTTTGAAGGTAGTAGAACAAGAATTTGTACATGTCCCTCCGTGTAAAAGCATATTACCCTCTCTTTTGTGAAAAACACTGTGTAGCATGCATGTCTCTGAAGCCCCTGGAAACACACTGACTCCAGAAGGAATTGGAACCAACTCCATAGTATGTTCCTAAATATCTTCTGTTGAACTATGTGCCACGATTTTTTTCTTGGAAGTTCAGATAGAGGAGTGGGGGCCACAGGGGCACTACTTACAAGAGACAGATTGGCTTTCAGGAGCAGAAATGCCTCCGAAGCTGGCTGGTGCAGCAGGAGCGTTAGGTCCCGCCACACGTGGAGGGACAGGTCCAGGAAGACTTTGAATCCCTCTTCCCACCTCTGCTCATACTGGTTCAGTTCGGAGCGAGGGCTGGGCAGGTGCCCCGCTGCGGCATTCGCCGCTCGTAGGGTGGTGGGCCCGGCAGCGGCTGCGGAGGGTCGGGCTGTGCTGCCAGGCAAAGGGAGGTGGGTCCCAAGGCCGCGGGCAGGAGGGCAGGTGGGGGGCACAAAGACTGGAGGCAGACGTGGGCCGCGGCCCCCCGAGAGCAGCTGTGGAGTCACGGCGAGTGGTGGCGGGCAGCAGGAGCCAGCGCGCCGCCGGGAAGGAGCGACTCAACGGGGCGACGGGGGAGCAGCGCGGAGGTGTGGGAGAAACGGCCGTGGGATGGCCCTGTCTGTGCGTGCAAGCGTTTAGAGCTATCTAATATTCATTTAACAATGTTTGCTTCTGTCTATCGAAAGAAATAGGGTTCAATTCAGATTCAAGGGATGCCTGGTGCCAGAATTTTTTTAGGACTTGTTTTTTTCTTTTCCTTGAATATTAGAGTCTAATGCAGTTAGAAAAAAGTAAGAAGCTTGATTGTAATGAAAATAATTTTAATGAGTATATCAAGTGAGTGCAATTAAAATCTAGATACATAAATAATATGCCATTCTAATTAGAAGTAAAGTGTTTTCTTCCAGAGAACTCACTAAAGGGGGGGGAGGAGGGGGGGGGGATGGTTTTTCTCTTTTGTTTTTTAACATTAATTGAAAATATAGGCCACTCCACACTGAGAAAAGAATATAAATTCATTTTATTTTACTTAAGCTTCAGCAGTTACTCAATGTTCTTGGTTATCTTTCATCCTGCAAAATTATTTTTTTGGAAAAGTTTGTCTGCACTGTCTTCACTAATGCTCCAGCTGTTTTGGTTTGTTAATAGTCATATCAGTAAGTCACCACTGCTTGCTTGATAAGTGATTGAACTAATTCAGTATATTTTATTTAGTCGGAGTTCCATTTTTAGGCCCAGTCCTCCATTAAAGTGTGCTGAAGTCTCTATGTGAGGAGAAAAAGAGCAAGGGAAAAGGAAGAACACTTACCACTCCTTGCAGAGCCTTGCTAAGCTAGGGAGGGATTTGTTTGAATAGAGCTTATGGCAAGATTAAGTGTTAGCTCTTGTAGGATTTATATCAGTGCATTGGAGATCACCACCATTGCAGGAACATGCTCTAGGCTCAGTTACCTTATTGCAGGACACAGACCATTAGGATCACAATGTTTATGTATCCCCAATCTGAGGAATTTAGTAAGACCATGAAGTGCACAAGCAATTAAGGTTTTTGCCAGTGTACCAATATCTACTTTCTAAAAGCATTACACGAATGTGCTAATAGATTTAAATATCTAAATGTTATTTTTCTGCCAAAAATCAAAATCTTGGAAGACTATACAAAAAATTAGTGTCTTGCTGGCATATTTTTTCCTCCATTCTGTAAAAAAATATTGACTGGGTAGTGTATAGATGACACATCATAGGAGGAGCAACATATACTTTGTTTTCAGAAGTTCACGGAATTATAGACATGAGAAATGGAATGGTGTATTATCTTGTTAATGTATATGTAAGTATAGGATTGCTGTCATGCATACAAGTTATGTACTTTTTTTACATTAATAAGTGAATCATCATACTCTGCTCTCTAGTTCTGATTTTCTGCTGAAAATGTTCTACTTAAATACTAGTTTGGATTGCTACAAGAGATATTTTTTTTAGAGGCTAGTAAATCAATTCTGCTTGCATTGACTGAGCCAAGAAAATAACAGCTTGAAAGGCTTCCAGAGCCTCACATACCAGAGTATTACAGCTTCTGGTGTATTGTAAATTAAATAAGTTTATCGGACAGAGAGAACAAGAGATGGTTGAGACAGTTCAGATTCAGAGACTGGTAAGAGGCATCAACAGAGAAAGACTTCTTTGATTATTTGCTGGTGCATCCCATGACCAGTCCAACATGAACTGGGTGTTCAAAAGGAAGACCCTCCAACATTGACTGGGAGGCAGAGATGCCTAGATGTTGAATAGTGAAAGCCTGCTAATTTGCAGAAGGAAGAGTTGACTTACATTGACTCTTTATGTACTTTTATTTCAATTCATGAAACTGTGAAGCAAAAGGAAAAGGGAGGGATAAACTGGAATTAAACTAAAGAATGAGGATCCTGAATACTAGGTGCCATGGGAGTCTGCACTGTCCATAGTAAATAAATGTCTGCTCTCTATGGGAAACCCCCAAAACTAAGTCTTTCCCTTCCCTTAATAAAAAAACAAACAAACAAACAAACAATTTGCACCCCCTGCTCTGAAACTCATCCCCTGTTCTAAAACTCATCCCTGGATTTTATCCTTGAATACTCTAACCAATTAGTGAGCGAAAAGGACTTAATAGATAGTCACAAGGGAAGGTCTTACATTAAAGACCTTGCTGATATTGAATGAAAGCTGGTTGCCTTTTCTAGACACACCAAATGATACCAAGTACCTGAGGACAGCACTGCTGTGAGGAACAGGATGATTCTGACTCCATGTGACTACACTATACTCATGCTGTAGTATTCCTTAACAATGTTGTGCTAAGCAGCTTAGCTGGAAAACACTTCACGTAAATAGCAATTTGTCATTAAAACTGAAGTAGAGAAAGCTAAGGTTAAATAAAAAACATTTAAGCTCTTATCAGGATAGCCACACATATTTTTCATGTTGGAAAAGCATGTTTAGACATTGAGTAACTGATGTATTTAGTTCTCATAGCGTATTGTAAAGGCAGATAAACTTGATAAGCAAAGACACATCTGCTGAATAGGAACATGGTTTATCATTTTTCTCCTGAGGTAATGACTACCTATTCACCCTCCCCTGCCTTGCCTGCATTCCTATGCAAAGTGACAGTGCAAGTTGTTCTACTTATTATTCTTGTATTGCCAACACTGCGCCTGTCTTTTTTAATGATGTATGGCCTTACCTTAGTGGTGGTTAATCTAATGATGGACTAACTCCCTGGAGGTTACAGGCACCATTTTCTGTGTTTCTAGCTAGCAGCCAGTATCACATGGTGATGAATGTTTCGGGCTCCCCCCCCCCGCCCCGCACCCCATGCTGGCTTGTGCACGTTTATTGCAATGTGAAATTATAGCTATAACTTCAAAAAGAGAAATTTCCTGACACAGCGCCTTTGGAGTCTTATGTGCTTCATTCACCAATTAGAAGATATTGAAAAGAGAATTAATTAATTCAGGAGAGCAACAAAAGGCAGGGGTGGCTCCATGATGAAAGCACTGAAGTTCTTCAAGTGAGAAGTAAAAAAAAAGTTCTACCACTTAAATATCTCTGCAGATTCAGTTAAAAGCTCAGACCATCTTATTATTTTTCAGCTAGTAACATTCAGCATGCTGAAACACCATTTGAGTGAAACCTGGCCAGGCAGTTTCAAAAGAAACTCCATGTAATTGGGAGAAAAGTTTTTTTCTAAAATACTGATTAATGCATGTCCTGAAAGCTAACTAGAAGATAAACTGTATGATAAAGGAGAAATAGTAATTTTTACATAGATTTCTCAGGAAAATTACTAACTTCTCCAGTAATATAAAGCACATAACTGTGTTCAGCCTGGAAACTTAATTGGTAACTAAATAATTGTTATTATTACAAGCGATTCAAAATCACTTACAAACCTGAAATCTGTTGCTTATGCAAAGTAAAACCAAGAGTGATGTTAAAGTATAATTTTGTAACACACACGTTTATATTGGTATCCTGAAAGATACTTGGATTTGAAGTTAGTGGTCATAGGGCATACCAGAAGACAGTCCTCAGCATTCACCATCACACTATGTACAACTTGTTATTTTTAACAAAAAGCTACTACTCTGCACTGATCTCCTGCTGGCCTGCTCACTTGCCCTGGCCAGTGTGTCACCTGTCATATTATGGTCTTACTGATTTCATCCAAGCACCATTTTGATGTACTTCTGTTTTCCTTTTTAGCGGGGTATTTTCCATTTTATGGCCAGTCTGTGTCCTGATGATAATTGAGTTTCCATTGTAAATGCTTGCTGTTGGGAATGCAAAATAATACCATCATTGTGCATTTACCAGCTTAGAAATCAGGGCTCTACTACCGCAGGTATTAAATAAAAGTACCTTGAACCTCCTCTCAACCTGACCGGATCTAACATATTGTGTCTTAGTGCCCACTGCACTGCCATTGCAGTTCATTTCTTACCACTTGCTCTCTGTAAGGGGGATCTCTGTGTATAAATATTCCAGGGAAAAAAAACCAAACAAATAAAAAAACATGCAAAAAACCAACAACATGCTAGATATACTTGAAAGGACATGCTGCCACAAAAAGGTAGATGAAAAAAAGACAGCAAATGTTCCTCCAGGAGAGATTTGCTGCAAATAAGGTGATGCTGTTCGCAGCTGTCTCTGAACTCAGAGAAAGTGTTTAAAGAAATTTGGTATGATTGTTTCTTAATTATAATGGTGTGGACCACTTCAGTCTCTGAAATGCAAGAAAGCTGACTGCATTAGTTCCCCAAGGAAAGCCATCAGATAAATTACATTAGTGAATTTATTTTAGGAGCTTTCTTTTCCAAAACTCTCTTACAACTATAATTTATTAACGTGGATATTGATGCTTCAGCTTGTGGCTGTTATCCTACAATAACTGTTATGCTAGTACAATTCTATCAAGCAGAAGCAGATAATAAGAATGACCAAGAGAGAACAAAAATAACTGATACTGTTTGTGTATTTCCTTAACAGAATTTATTTCCACAGAGTGTGCAAGTCTCACAGTCAAACATAACTGCAAAATCTTTAAAAAAAAAATAATTGACCCTCGTAATACTGCTTTTGCAAATTTCATTGCATAAATGTTATTGAAATCTCAGTCGTGTCCTAACTTATGCTTTACAAAGTTTTGTTTGTGGCTCTGTCTGAAAGTTCTTTAGGCTGTTTTTCGGGGAAGAACTGGTGAAGAGAGGTTTGGGGATGAAACAAGATTTGAGAGAAGATTTGAGATGAAACAAAAGAATACAGCTACTTCCATCCTGGTTCAATCCTCCTTCAGGGCTGTCTGGCTTAAGCAAGTAAGTGGTGTTATCCTCTCATTAACTCACAATTTGTTGACCCTCCCTGGTTTTGTTACATGTGTAGCTAACAAATACGTATTGTGTTGTTATATGTATGGCAGGATTGTAATATTACCTCCTACTAATAATTATATTTGGAAGCAGCTAATCATAAAAGAAAGATGTTATCCCTAACTGAGCATGTGTTCATTTTGCCTGCAAAGTGAAGCTGAACAGAGTTGACTCAGTTGAAATGGATTTTTGTGTTATTTTGGCATTTCTTTATTTTGTATTTGCTTTCCTTACTCAATTTTTTGTTGTTGTTTGATTGGTTTTAGATAGAAATTGAATTGCTTAGATAACCTCTTTCCCTAGTTTTTTGGTAGAATTAATCACAGAAGTCTGTTGAAAACTCATAACATTTGATCAAACCAAAACTCCATTTTCCAGAATTTAAACTATTTGACTAAAGACATTTGCTCTATATTAGTTAGATTATCCTTTTGGCAGAATTTTCTGGGTTTGAATATGGGTTTAAACCTTTCCTTTGTCTAGTCCATTTCTGTTCTGTAATAATTCAAGAGTTGTTTAAATTCTATTTCAAATATTCCAAACAATATTGAATGTGCAGGTATTTTGAAAGGGAAATTTTAAAATTCTTGCATTTTAAATTGTTTATTTTTATATAATCCAAGTAGTCTTATGGAAGTTGTCCATTGATCTAACTGCCTCACCCAGAGCTTTCTGGTAAAAATTCCCTTGCAGTTCGTATGGACTTTGCAGAATTTTATTCATATATATTTTAAATAAGGATTACATTTGAGAATTTCCCAGTCAGTTCATGCACAGTTTATAAATAGGGAAAAATAGATAGAAATAATGAAATTATTCATTATGAGGTGTTTGCTCAGATTTAACTATCAGTTCTTTCCTCTGACATTTTTTAACTCTGGCCTATTTTAGTACCTCAGTTCTTTTTCATTGGATTTCTTGACTGTTTTCATGCTGTACTGTTTCCCCTGTGATGCCAACTCAAAACTTCAAACTTTTAATGTGAAACTTTAATCTGTAAATTGTTCTGGGCTTTGTCTAGGACAGAGCAGGATTGGATTTAGATTAAGATTCATGGAATAAGTTCTCCTAGTTTAATTGCATTTTATGCTAAGAGTTTTTTGTTTGCATAGATTAAATAAGGACTGCAACAATGTGGTTTAAATCCTCCAGAAATCTGCTGAAGACAGCAGTATACTGTGCAGTTTATTTCTAATTTAATGGCTTAGAAAACCACTTCAATTCTCATTCTCTAACAGCCTGATGGAGGAGCTCAGGAAGAGACAAGACAGTCAGAGTGAAGAACATGTACAAAGCTAAGCAAACAGGGAATGAGCAATTTCAATTCACAGCGTTACAGTGCTGATGTTTCCTATATTCCCATGACAAGCTCAGGCAAGGAAGGTTGTAAAATCACATCTTTTTTAGGTTTACTACAGTTTATACTTCCCAAAGACCACTGGGATATTAGGTTCACTCAGACAAGGCAGAAGAGAAGTCCCCAAATAAATCATTTATTCCTCAGCATGGTACAAAAAGGGTTCCTGTAAAAGCTGAGAAAAGAAAGGCCACTGTAATATAATGGGATACAATGCAGAGGTCCCTACATATCTCTAAGGTGCACCCAGGTTGTAGAGAACATTTTATCTCTTATCAGACAGCTACTGAACAAACACATCCTGGTGTTTTTTTTTCCCTTGTCTGTAATAATCCCTTGGACCTCCAACACCAGGAAAGTCTTTTCTTCCTTCCTGAAGCAAACATCCAGAAATCAATACTGGTTTTTGCAACTCTTCATAGGAGATATACTCTATCCTAATTCCTTTTAAAGAAACTAATGTCAATAGCATGACTACTTAAACAAAATCTTTTCTGCCTTGAACCTAAGTATTTGCTCTGTGTTGTGGACTACATGGAAGAAACCTCCTGGGCACTCTTTAGTTTGAATATCTTTAAAAGGAACAGATGCAATCTGACTAAAACCAATCGATACTCAAAACTGGGATATAAATATTGTAATACTTCTCAGTGATACTAGCCACATGGCCGTTACAGATTAATGTATTCTTGTCTTTGCAAACAACCCTGTTTATGGCTGACCCAATTACTTAAGAGCTCATTAATCTGAGATCTAAATTGTTAGAAGGGGAAGTCTAGAGTTGTCTTTAGAGTTAGCTACTCATCTCTATTATTTTGTACAAATATAATCAGTCCTCCCAGGGATCAATATTCAGCTGATTTAGATTTACAATTAGAACAGGGCTTCTGTCAAGGTTGGAGAAGGTAAATGATGAACAAAGCACAGGAATGAAAAGCCCAAGAGCATTGTCAGTACTTACTGCTGGAGTTGTCTCATTCTCTGAATTTCCCAGCATGAAAACACAGGGAGAAAGCTGCTGAAATAACACTGCCATATCTTCCCAGCCTTAAACCACCTAAAATCTAAACCTTAATAAATATTTCAGCTCAAAAGATTAGCACCTACCACCCCCAAAAAAAGGCTCAAGGCAGTGCTGTGAAACCTGTGAGCCCCCAAGCTTTCCTTTATTGTTGCTCCTAAATCCAGCCCAGAAAAATGGCCCCTCATCCTGGGCTGCTCAGCCCCAAGCCTTGCCCAAGGCCCAGCCTGGCCATATGTTGGGCCTGAAGCAGCAACACCAAACTCTTCCAAAAAGCAAGATAAGGTGCTGCATCCATACAGTGTAGCTGAAAATCCCTGCCTCACCATTGCCAGGCAGTCCAGAAACATTGCTGTGTTTCCTGAATGACTCACCACCATCTGCAACCGTAACCTTAGGCATCGCCACATATTTCTGGCATGGGAATAGCAATATTGCCTGGGAAGAGGCACTCCTCTCTGCTGCCATTTTGTCACAGCCGTAAATTCTCCTTTCTGGAAACGTGGATTGGCTCTTCATGCATAACCAAGCCCTGCCTCAGCCCCAGGCTGACGGGAGGCTGTAGCAGAGGAGGTGAGTTTCATGCAGGTCCACCCTCAGGTTTCCCTGACTAACAATTCAAAGAATAAGCCTCACTGGATGTCTTCTCCTCCCAACTTACAGACCCAAGCCCTAACCCAAACATGAGAATTAGCTGAGTTTTTAAAGGGAGGGAGGAAACTTTCAACACCACAGCAGTGCAGGCAAGGACAGAGACTTCAAACGTCCCCACTCTAGAATCCATTCTTCCTCTCACCCTTTTAGGTTTGTACTAAGGAAACCCTAGCCTTAACTCTCCCTATGTATTTCTCCAGTAGTAGGAGATCAGAGAGGCCCAGAACAGTCCGAGTGTTTGACTCCAGAGAGACGCAGCCCTGAGGACTGCTTGAAAATGCTATCTAAGCACACTGATGTTAAGGAAGGTGTTAAATGGTTGATTATACTAAACATTTACGGAAAAAGAATCACCTACTGTTAGCTGACATCCATTTAAAGTAGGAAGATTCCTAAGATTATTATCTACTGATTTCCATATGGATCAGTTAAATTTTAGATACATTATAGGGGAAAAAAATTTGAAAACTATTTTCTTTTGAAACTTTATAGTGAGGCATAAATTACTTTAATGACACTTCAGATAGTTGTGTTTCTATTAATTCTTCATAGTCTTAAAATTTCTAAACAATCTTGACTAGCTAAAAATCTGTATAGAGAAGACATCCTCAAAAAAGCTGTGATGTAGATCCTCTGTATAATTTTTAGAGTGAATACATCAAAAGCAATATATGTATCTATTAATTGTATTTTATGTGTCTCTAAATATATTCAGTATCAGTTTCTCACATAAAATCTAGAATAAACCTACTGTTTGGTTTAATGCCACAACGACATTCACATTAAACGTAATGTCTCTGATGACAGTTGCAACTGGGGTCAGAACCTATGAGTGCTGACCCCAAGGGATAATCAAGTCAAAGTGTATGTGCAAATAAACTAAAAGGCACTCTAACAACATATGCACACATGCGCCCCAAATTCCATCACAATGGGTTCTTGTAATGAGTCAGATTGTGCACAGAGGGCTTTGAAGTTTTTCGCTAAAGCAATAACTAGTTCTGTCAGATACCAGTAACTTCACTTGACAGCCATGATGTTCCTACTTTGTCTTGATGCAGGACAGCATTGCTCCAGTGGCTAGAAAACATGACAAAGAATTGTAACAAGTAGCAGTTCAAAATACTTTTAAAAACTCAGTATGAAGGTGATTAAAATAGCAAGCTAAAAATATGAGAGAAATCAGTGTATATTTAACAACACCTTTTCAAAAGCCAGGCTTATGTAATGCTGGGCTGTCACAAGCTCCTTATGAGCAGTGACATTTTAAGAAAAGCTACTGTCCATTTCTTTTCCCATTTACCCTGCAGAATGCTTGCTTTTCTGCTTGTCCTTTTCAATCAGGCTGACATTAATAAAATAAGGGGAAACAGTGCAAAATGCACAGTAGAAAAAGGAGAGAAGTTTGTAAAACTGCTGAAAAACCTTAGTTTATGAGGCGTAGGTCCTGATGGACAATTTCTGATGCTCATTGCTGAGGTGCTGTGCTATGCAAGTGAATTTTTGACCTCACTGCCAGGTGGAATGCTGACACTAATGCAAGTATGCGTTAGAATCTGGATATGACTTCATTTAATCATATATGTTCAGGAATATTGACCATCCAACTCACAGATACTTGATACCCTGGCAGTACAACAAGTGTCAGGGAAAAATATTATACTCCTCATATTCCCCTAGACACTATGCTGGAGAGGGATAAAGACACTCCCCTACAGTGACCATTGATCTCTGCTTTTCTTTCCTCAAGGATTTCCAGCTTATCACCTGAAACATGCTGCTGGAGATTGTCCCAATCTAATGTCACTGGCAACCACAGCTGTAACAAATATACAAGTAGAATGAACTGTGCATACTGATGCTGGGAGGATAGCAAGGCCTGTTTGGAAAGACAGTAATATATAAAATGTTTCATTCTGGAGGTAGATTTGCACCACTATAAATCATGTCATTTGACTTAATTATACAGAACCAGTGCTTACTGTTATTATCTTATTATTAACCCCTGTGTGAGCTATTTACATCTCAGTCTTGAGTAATCAGCATAATGATTACCTGCCTGTTGTGGTAATAATTAAGTAGAAAAGCCAGCAACAAAATAATGAGATTTTTAATATTCTTTTTAGGTCGAACATAATGAGCATGGCGTGTAATAGTGGATCTCAGATATAATGCAATAGAGATTAATTTTTAAGAGGTCTCTTTTTTTCACTCAGAGTTTTTTGGGTTTTGTGTTTTGGTTTGGTTTTTTTTTCTGTCAAGGGGAAGCTAAAAATGTTTGGGAGCAAAATAAACTAAAAGGTCTGATTATAATGCATAAGACTTCATGATATGTCAGGACAGGAAGGGACTGCTTACACCTGAGCCACGCTTATGCCAGCATTCACACACACGCTGAACACTGTAGGATACCCAGCAGATCCTCACTGGTGTGAAATATCACCCCTCCAGTTCTGTTGGTGGCACTGCAGCAGTTTGCACCAACTAATGAGTAGCATCAGGAGAAATTTTTTAAAATCAATGAGCTTATTCGTCACCAGATTTTTTCCAGGCACCTAAAGTTATGGATGTCCAGTGTTTATTCAAATGAGGAGATACTTTCATCTTAGTAGCAGAATACTATCATGTAGGGCTGATCCAGGTTGCAGAGTTCTCTCCAAAGGGAAATGACAGAAGTTTGCTGACTGTGGGCATTGGAAATCAGATTCAATAATGCTCTAAGAAATTTACTGCAAGGTACTAATACTGCAAACGTGCTAGTGTACAGCATATGGCTCTGATCTGAAAACACTGAAGCATGAGCTCGTTTTCACTTGAGTAGTCCTGCGGGACTAACATCTTAAATTCATCTGGAATTCTGCAGCTGGCGTACATTTTGGAGGATTACTTTAAGTGTTCATTTTGCCAGCATATTAAACTACTGCTGTATCACATTAATCTTCTGTCATTAATCCCAAATTAAGCATTTTTTGCTACAATTTCTTAGTATATTCTGCTCTCTTCTCAGTGTTGACATCCTGACGAACATATAATAGACCATAGAAGATAAAGCCACTGACTGTATGAAACAGTTGCCTTTAGAAGATCAGACCTTCAGAGTTTTTATTGGTTTTCTCTGAGCTTCCTCGATTTTGTTTAATTATCTGCTTTTCTTCTGAAGACAACTCAAAGCAACACGTTCAAGCCACATTACAGATATATACAGAAAGACTCTTATCTCCACGCCTGATAATGAGGTGCCCAGATAGTGCATCCCAAGCATGTTGGCATTATTTGCTACATTCTTACAAAGTGTGTCTTACATGTAGGTTGCTTTCTGTGCCAGAACTCTTTTCTGATTGTCCAGTTTTTAAACCATACCTCAAGTTTTTCTTCCAGTGTTTCAAACATATTTACACTGCTTAACTATACTTCCATTTAAAATCCCTGATTACTGTTGGTTAGTTCAGGCTCACAAACTATGCTAGGAAAACCATGCTAATCATCTACAGGTATTTTCTCCATCTAGGGAAAAAAAAATCAAACATAAATCATTGATGACAGCATTGTTTATAAGATTAAAAACCACAAAATCTTCTTTGTTTCACTAGAACAACATCTTCATGAAGGATAGAAGTTAGTGGGAAACTACTAAGCTGTCCATGGATTAATAACAAAAGCTTTAGTATTCTTACTTGATTTTATTCTGACCCCTTTGAAACATTATTTGC
Organism: Haliaeetus leucocephalus; assembly: GCF_000737465.1. Lineage (NCBI taxonomy): Eukaryota > Metazoa > Chordata > Aves > Accipitriformes > Accipitridae > Haliaeetus > Haliaeetus leucocephalus. The sequence goes on from NW_010972676.1 coordinate 10,687,358, forward strand.
TTGTGATCATTTTCCAACTCTGCTCTCAAACATCTCTTTCATCAGCTCTTTGAATGCTACATGGAGCACTCAGAAAGTCTCATACCAGTTCTCTCCTGAGGCTTTTCTCATCTGATTTTGTTCTTTGTCTTTTGTGTAATTGCATTTGTGTATTAAATGTTACCATGTTTTATTTCTCTACTGATAGACATTTGAGGATGGTTTTGTTTTCTGATGCAGAACAGTATTGAAGGCCACCACTCTGCAGTAAATTGCATAATCAGTCTATGATAATTACAGGAGGGCTGGTGAGGCCCATCCAGAAGTTATTGCATGGTTGAGGCTAAAAGAAGAAACAGATTTTATGTATACATTAAGGAATATGCAGCACCAGCTTCTCATGAAGTCCTCTGATGCTTCAAATGCTTATGTATATTTAACTTCACAGACATGAGTAATTCATTGACAGTAATGGAACTACTTGTGTCCACTTCAGATTAGGTGTTTGCTTATCCAGGAATGAAAGTTTATGTCCTCAGTCGCAGTACAGTTCCTTGGAGGAACATCTTAACTTGCCCTTCTTCTCTCAGTGCAGTGAGCTTGCATAAGCCCTATATTTGAAGAACTATGTCTTCAAACAAAAGGGAACTGTGTCTTCTACTTTCAGTGGATACATGTTTTACAACCAGGATATTTTAAACCTTCTACTAGTTGTTTTGGGTTTTTTTTTAAGCAAAGTAGAGATGCTTTTGCTCAGTGAATAAAAAATGCTGGTGTTTTGCTTCACTCTAAGGATGGGCTTAAAAGAGGTCATTCTATATGCTGCATGAATGGTTGGAGGAGAGAGAATGCAAAGAGTAATAGCTTTTATTTCTTAATCCTATATTTTTTAAATATTGTTAAAGGTAAAAATTTTTACAGAAAAGATTAAACTCCACCAAAGCTTCAGTAGATTGAAATGAAGATGAGTTTAATGTCTAAGATTATCTTTTGAATACTTTTTTTTTTTTAAGCATAGCTCTGTCAGCTAAATATAGTTCAGATTTTTACATTTTTATAGACCATGTGAGTTCCCTGCAGGCACATTGTCTCTCTTTGGTGATTTATATAGTTTGAATTATAGGGGATGATAAGCATTTGCTGTTCAATAGTGTAGTTAATGCTCAGCCCCCCGGGTAACAGAGCAGTGAAGCATTTACTACTCAGTGGTAGTTCTGCAACAGTCAGCAGCAGTGTGGCTCTATCACAGTAAATTTACATCAGTACACTTCATCCTCAGGGATGTGAACATTCCCTCAACACAGCCTAGGGAAAACAATTAGAATGGACACTTTCCAGTCTTTTTGGGTGGCACAATGGGAGAAGTTTACTATTGTAGCCGGATCAGAAACAGAAATCACAGATGGTACAACATGAAAATTATCCAACTTCTATTTTCTCTCCTTTATTCCCCTTGCATAAAAACCAAATAAATAATTGGACTAGAAAGTTTCTGGAAAGCTGAAAGTTGAAAAAGTTGCAGTATTGGCAGACCCACTGTAGTTCTGGTGCAAATGCCAGAGGCACTGGGAGGGCTCTGAGCCCTTCACTCCCATGCTTAGGAGGAACCTCCTCTATCAGGTAGATGAGCTTATAGGCACTGTAGCTATATAACACTTCTGTTCCTGTGATTGTGATGAGAAAATAGCAAAGGCTGCATCAGCCAAGCAATAATAGCTTTTCTCTTGCAGGACTTTTTTCTTTAGTAGGCCTGAAAGCTTTTTATAAAGGAAGCCAGTATCATCAGGGATCAGGAGTACAAGTAGTGTTCTCCTCTATCATTCCTGTTGCAGGGAATGATGAGGGAAGAAACAGGAAGAGCCAGCAGATCAATACCTGGCTCCAAGCCTGGTGTCACTGACAGAATTTTGGGGTTTTTGATCATGGGTCGGTTTACATGACACCAGGCCTGCTGGCAGCAGATGGGGTACACCTGTCTCAAAGAGGGAAGAGGATCTTTGCACAGGAGTTAGCAGGGCTCATTGAAAGAGCTTTAAACTAGATTTGAAGGGGGAAAGGGATAAAACCAGGCTTACTAGAGATAAGCCTGGGGGCAGCACACCAATATTTGAGGGACGGTGTGCTAGCGAAGTCCTTCAGTCTGCTGTCTCAGTGGAGGTAGGGGATGCAGATCCATGCAGCAGCAAAGACACGAGGGTTATTGATGTGTTAGAAACCACAGAAGTGCCTGAGAATGGTCATGTAGGAACTAGGGCTTCTCCAAAAAGGTGGTGGGATCAATAGCCGAACTGAAGTGCATCTACACCAATGCATGCAGCATGGGCAACAAACAGGAGGAGCTAAAAGCCATTGGGCAGCAGGAAAACTGACATAGTTGCTGTCACGGAAACGTGGTGGGATAACTCACACAGGTGGAGTGCTGCAATGGATGGCTGTAAACTCTTCAGAAGGGACAGGTAAGAAAGGAAAGGTGATGGGGTAGCCTCATATGTTAGGGAGTGTTTTGATTGTCTAGAGGTTAATGATGGTGATGATAGGATTGAGTGTTTATGGGTAAGAATCAAGGGGAAGGCCAACAAGACAGTTATCACAGTGGGAGTCTGTTACAGACCACCCAACCAGGATGAAGAGGCAGATGAAATATTCTATAAGCAGCTGGGAGAAGTCCCACAATCACTAGCCCTTGTTCTCGTGGGGGACTTCAACTTACCAGATGTCTGCTGGAAATACAGTACAGCAGAGAGGAAACAGTCTAGGAGATTCCTGGAGTGTGTGGAAGATAACTTCCTGACACAGCTGGTGAGCGAGCCAACTAGGGAAGGTGCACCACTGGACCTGTTGTTTGTGAACAGGGAAGGACTTGTGGGTGCTGTGATGGCTGGGGGGTGTCTTGGGCATAGTGATCATGAAATGATAGTTTTTGATTCTTGGAGAAGTAAGGAGGCGGGTCAGCAGAACTGCTACCCTGGAGTTCCAGAGGGCAGACTTTGGCCTGTTTAGGACACTGGTTGACAGAGTCCCTTGGAAAGCAGTTCTGAAGGGCAATGGAGTCCAGGGAGGCTGGGCATTCTTCAAGAAGGAAATCTTGAAGGTGCATGAGCAGACTGTCCCCATCTGCTGAGAGATGAGCCAGCAGGGAAGAAGACCGGCCTGGCTGAACAGAAAGCTTTGGCTGGAACTCAGGAAAAAAAGGAGAGTTTATGACCTTTGGAAGAAGGGGTAGGCCACTCAGGAGGACTACAGGGATGTCATGAGGTTATGTAGTGAGAAAATTAGAAGGGCCAAAGCCCAACTGGAACTTAATCTGGCTACTGCTGTAAAAGACAATAAAAAATGTTTCTATAAATCTATTAGCAACAAAAGCAGGGCTAAGGAGAATCTCCATCCTTTACTGGATGCAGGGGGAAACCTAGTGAAAAAGGATGAGGAAAAGGCTGAGGTACTTAATGCCTTTTTTGCCTCAGACTTTAACAGTAAGACCAGTTGTTCTCAGGGTACCCAGCCCACTGAGCTGGAAGATGGGGACTGGGAGCAGAATGAAGCCCCCATAATCCAAGGGCAAATGGTTAGCAACCTGCTACACCACTTAGACACATACAAGTCTATGGGGCCAGATGGGATCTACCCAAGGGTACTGAGGGAGCTGGTGAAAGTGCTCACCAAGCCACTTTCAATCATTTATCAGCAGTCCTGGCTAACCAGGGAGGTCTCAGTTGACTGGAAGTTAGCAAATGTGATGCCCATCTACAAGAAGGGCCAGAAGGACGATCTGGGGAACTACAGGCCTGTCAGTCTGACCTCAATGCCAGGGAAAGTTATGGAGCAGGTCATCTTGCGTGCCATTGTAATGTGCCATAGCACGTACAGGACAACCAGGAGATCAGGCCCTGTCAGCATGGGTTTATGAAAGGCGGGTCCTGCTTGACCAACCTGATCTCCTCCTATGACAAGGTGACCTGCTTAGTGGATGAGCAAAGGCTGTGGATGTTGTCTACCTAGACTTTAGTAAAGCCTTTGACACTGTTTCCCACAGCATCCTCCTAGAAAATCTGGCTGCTCATGGCTTGGATGGGTATACTCTTTGCTGGCCAAAAAACTGGCAGGATGGCCGGTCCCAAAGGGTGGTGGTGAATGGAGTTAAATCCAGTTGGCGGCCGGTCACAAGTGGTGTTCCCCAGGGCTCGCTGTTGGGGCCAGTTCTCTTTAATATCTTTATCAATGATCTGGATGAGGGGATTGAGTGTACCCTCAGTAAGTTTGCAGATGATGCCAAGTTAGGCAGGAGTGTTGATCAGCTTGAGAGTAGGAAGGCTCTACAGAGGGATCTGGACAAGCTGGATCGATGGGCCAAGGCCAATTGTGTGAGGTTCAACAGGCTAAGTGCTGGGTCCTGCACTTGGGTCACAACAATGCCATGCAATGCTACAGGCTTGGGGAAAAGTGGCCAGAAAGCTGCCTGATGGAAAAGGACCTGGGAGTATTGGTCGACAGCCAGCTGAATATGAGCCAGCAGTGTGCCCAGGTGGCCAAGAAGACCAACAGCATCCTGGCCTGTATCAGAAATAGTGTGTCCAGCAGGAGCAGGGCGGTGATCGTCCCCCTGTACTCGGCACTGGTGAGGCCGCACCGTGAGTGCTGTGTTCAGTTTTGGGCCCCTCACTACAGGAAAGACATGGAGGTGCTGGAGCGTGTCCAGAGAAGGGCAACCAAGTTGGTGAGGGGCCTGGAGCACAAGTCTTATGAGGAGCGGCTGAGGGAACTGGGGCTGTTTAGTGTGGAGGAAAGGAGGCTGAGGGGAGACCTTATTGCTCTCTACAACTACCTGAAAGGAGGTTGTAGCGAGGTGGGTGTCAGTCTCTTCTCCCAAGTAACAAGCAATAGGACAAGAGGAAATGGCCTCAAGTTGTGGCAGGGGAGGTTTAGATTGGATATTATGAAAAATTTCCTCACTAAAAGGGTTGTCAAGCATTGGAACAGGCTGCCCAGGGAAGTGGTTGAGTCACCATCCCTGGAGGGATTTAAAAGACGCGTAGATGTGGCACTTAAGGACGTGGTTTAGTGGTGGACTTGGCAGTGTTAGGTTTGTAGTTGGTCTCCATGATGTTAAAGGTCTTTTCCAACCTAAACAATTCTATGATATTATGATTCTATCGTCATATGAAAAAATGGTGAAACCAAAGCAGAAAGAGGCCCCAGGAGCTGGCCACAGTCCTTCAGCAAGACTGTGACAGAGTAAAAAATACAGCTGAGATTCCCAGGGTGTCTTGCTTAATGCTTTAACTGCTGCAGTCAGCACTGCCCTCTCTCTCTCTGAAATGCACCTGGAAGCCTCAAGCTGCAGTACAGCCTGCACCGAGAATAAGGACTGACAAAGTTAATTTTTCTCTTGTAAGAGATGAGGCCGAGGAATTTACAGCTTTCAAGATGAGCTTTGGCCTCAAAAACACAATGGGAAAGTGTGAAGCGGGATTTCTGTAAGTACTCCATCCCCACAGATGCTGTTGTGATTGTGAGAAAAGATGATTGCATTGAGCCAAAGAGGCGTAACTCTGCTTTGGTGACAGGGAATCTATATGTAATGACCATTAAACCTACACTGCATTTTTAAGCCTGACTGGTTGTGCAGTAGAGACCCAGCAAGCATAAACATAGGTACGCTTAAGTGCACCTCTCAGGGCCCTCAGATCTCCACATCCGTACATTTGGTACCGTATTACCACACCAGAGTGCCTGGACAGGCTGTCTGCAAGAAGTCTTCAAGCTGAGAGGGCGTCAGGTTTCCAGAAGATGCCTGTGTTATGCTTTGTGCTTGCCTGCCTGCCACAGTGTGGAAACAGCATAAGGACATTGTGAAGAGCCTCAGAAAAGCTAAAGTTGACAGGCATGGAGAAGATTGAGGAAAAAAGCATGATTTGTGTTAAAGTGATGGAGACAGAGCTGCTGACATCTCCTGGCAGTGGTGAGAATGTAACACTACCCTGTGGTTGCGAATAACTAAAAAGCAGCTTGATGGCATTAGACTTGGGACTCTTGGAATCAGCATAAAAATTAGGAGCTGCAAAACTTTCAAAGTACAGGAATCTGATGAATAATGGGGGGGGGGGTGGTTAAAAAAATAAATGGCTGACTGGCTGAGAATCTTGAGAAGATCCCAGATAAGCTGTTCCAGTCAGTGGTCTGATGGGCATGTATCTGCTCCTTACAGTCAGCAGGCGTGAATGTCATTCCCTCATATCCAGTCTGCATCTGACCTCAAGCGTGGAGACTCTGATAATAAAGTGAGGAGGACTACTTACGTAAAGCCTGGAATGAACCCTATAGAACTGAGAAAGATAAATCTTATCCAGTAAAAAACTGTGGCCTGTTTGGTCACTCTGGTCAAGAAAATCAAAATTATGTTCCAGTCCTAGAAGGAACTCTAAGTTTAAAACTGTGAAATGGAAAAAGAAAAGAACTATGAATAAAATCAAAGGGAAAAATGAAAAGGTCACGCTTAGAGTCAAAGAGAAGATGAAGGGGCACTAAACTAATAGCAAAGCAGCTTACTATGAGGCAGTATAATAATCTCAGCAGCTTCAGGGTTCAGGTAACTGACCCGTTCCTTCACCTAAAGCTAAAAGGCAGGTCTCTTGGGGATAGTGGTAGTAAAATTTGAATAATTTCAGTAGTAATATCAGAAGGAAGCTGAGAATAATGAAGGTTTCATTAGGTCAGGATTCAGAATCTGTGGTCTCAGAAATAGGAGAGGAGCAGCTGTGGAAGGAAGATACAGTATTAATGTTGTAAGTCTCAGTGCACATGTATGTAATACAAAGAATCTGTATCGCTTTATCTCTGATGAAGCATTTCCCTCTGCTGCTACCTCCATCCTTTTTCCTGCATCACAGTATGCCTAAGGCAATAGAAGTGAGCTGAGGCATAATGTGGAGTTACACAATGCAAATAAATGTGAGGGTGCCGCACGGAACATCTATTATAAGTGATAGTGTGTATGATTGAAAGAGCGGATGTCTTCAACTGATAGGAAAAAAATATTTCTTTAAACTTTGTGCAAGGGAGAGAGAAATCATTGATTCAATCAGAATGGCACTGTACCAGACTACTTTCCAGAGCAGAATCACATATGGAAACAATTTTTGATAACATACTGTAAAATACATTCCAGGGAATAATCCCATGCTGGCAGAGATTGAACTAGACAGTTTAATAAGCCTTCCATCCCTAATTTCTGTCTGCCTGTGATTCTTTAAGCTGAAGCCACATAATTTTATGTTCTCTATAGCTTTTGGGTCATCCAATATCTTCTGATTTACAGCTTGACCTGTGTATAACAAACTCCAGGTTGGTTGAGGAAGAAAGACACCCTAATCATAACAGCAGGCTTCAGATGTGACATTGCCAACTCCAGACCCTCATTTCATTTATTTATTTATTTTGTCTCTGGGATGAAATATACTGATAAGAAATATCTGCAGTGGCCAGCCTCTCCTAGGGCCTTTATTAAATCCTCATATTAAGCAAGCGCAGAGCAGTAAAAGTGATATAGAAGTATGAGGCAAGATACAGAGAAATGAGATTAAAAAGGTTTGGGTTAGGCCATCCTCATTTCTTAAGTGTGAACATTCGGAAGAGGTGGTATCATATCATCAAACGGGCTGTATGTTCTCTGACACTACCAAGGACTGCAGCCACTGCACAGTCTTTGATGGGAAATGTGTAACTTTTGGAGGTCTGCAATATTTCACATGGTGTGGATCCAGAGAAGACAACCCATTTCTTCAGAGCACCTCTGAATTTCTCATCTGTATCAGGAACTGTTGGCGACAAAAAGTCTGATACCTGAAGCTCTGGCTTGGGAGTTGGTATTATGGAAGAGAGAGGCGTTTGGTCTCATCTCACTAACTGTAGACATCTAAATCTTAAAATAAGAAGGCTAACCTAAGCTGGGAGAACTCCAGCTGACCCCAACAGTAGAGGCTTAATGGGAAAATAAAAGCTGCATGGACTTACCTTTGTTTGATGTTCCAGCCTGGAACATCCAGAGCAGAAGTGGTCAAGCAGCTGAATTAGTAATGGAAAAACTTGGTGTACATGCATTTACTTTCAGCTGGACCAGTATGCAATTGCTACAGGGAATACTCCAGGCTCCAGAGGCCTGAATGTAACCTGGTGAACTACTCTTATAAAAGTCTCAGACAAGGGTCAGCATTATTAATTGAAAGAATGCTACTTCATACATGTGACATTGATGTTATGTGGCAATAGTGAAGAGGGTCTGTGATTTGTATTTCCTTTTTCCAGAATAACAGATCAAAATTTGAAGCCACATCTCAGAATCAAGTACAAGTTCGATGATGAGGTAGCAAATGAAAAAGGCTATTGATTTGTACTTGCAAATTATGTCTTTACCTTGAACACAATGCAATGGTCCAACTGCGCTGTAGACTTGACTTTGTTCAAGGTAATTTGATATTGATTGGCCTTCAGCTGTAATGCTACAACAATCAAACTGATCAAATGTAATGCTACACAGATATGGCTTTTCAGGCATATTATTTCTATGAGAAATCATCACATCACAGAGAAAAAAAGCAGATTGGCAAAAACATATTTATCATGCTTAGGTGTTTTTTTCTCCCTTCTGGTGTATTTGTATTAAGTTTTATTTGTAACATTTGAAAACGGCTAAGAAATATGTGGTTATTTCAGACATTCTGTGAACATTGGTCTTTCTTTTTCAATCCTCTTAAATGCACTAATAATGTAAACAAAGAACTCAAAACAGACATTTCAAAAAGAGGCAATACCTGAAGTGTTTCTTTTGAATTCAATTATTTACTGCAATCCATCTCCGAAATTCAGTAAGTTCTCTAAATTCAGTGGAGACTTTTCTCACTTACTTTAATGCAGAGAGTGTTTAGACCCTGCCAAAATTCATATTTATAAGTAAGACACATTCATCTGGCTTCTCCTAACTCCGTATGTTATAGTGCTGACAACTGTGTCCATTTCCAGTGTAGCAGCATGGCTTTTCTGTGGCTTACCACCTCTATATACCATTTGCAGCTGATCAACCCAGTGACCACATAAGCTGATACATACACTTGCATACATAATTCTGTTGCTTCTGCTGTGACAGTAATACTGATCCAAGGTGTATTGACATCTAGAAGATTTATTGGGTCTTTTGATCGGTATAATTTGTGTTGCATTTCTACAACCAGGCATATTTTGAAAGGTATTTTACTTATTGAAAAGGTGTAAGTGTCTTATCTACACTGTCTTTTTTTCTGCATCTTCAACTTCTTAATTTTAAGACTTATTTTTCTTGAAAAGCAAAAAGTGTTCAGCTCTGTTTTTAACTCAGAAATAGATGTTCTTAAGAGTCATGCAATTAAAACTTGGGTAGTGATTTACCTTAATACTAAAATGAATTTACAATTATATGCTTCACTCTCATGTTCAATATATAAGTAGAGGTAATCAGTGTGATTGCTTAAAATAGTCCATTTTCAGTGGGAATTGCAGCAGCATTCAAAATTCGTCAAGATATGGACATGTTAGCCAAATAATCACCACAGTCTGTTTTAGACAGTTAATGGCATTATATCTTCACATATTAGATTCCAACTAACAGAGTCTTGGGCAAGCTTCTTATACAAAGAATATAAAACACGTTAATTAATAAATCCAAGTGCAAACTCATTAGCTTAAGACTACATAGCAGAAGCAGGAAAACAGTTACATTTTTCCCCTTAGGACGATGATTTCACAATTATAAACAGAGCTTGGGAAGATATGCTTTGGAGGCACTTCTTTCAGATGAGCTAATTAAGAATGTTCTGTTTATTTTTGTATGTGCCCAAGTGAACAGTACTATTAGGGCAGAAGGATCTAGGTAATTTTTAAGTCCCTTTCATAGTTTGTTCAAGTGGTTAAGTTTGGTTTCAAGACAGTAGTTCAAACTCAGGTTGGACACATTTTATTCAGTATAATTTTAGAAGATAATAAAAATGCAAACAACTCCTGAGGTCAAGTCATATCACCTAAAGGAGGAATTCAGATGTCCTCTTTAAATTAAATGCATTGAGTTAGAAAAAATAGAAACCATAGCAGATTCAGTTAAATGCTTAATAAAAGATTTAGAAATCATGGTATTCAGAATATTCTTGTCCACTATTCAAGAAAAAGAACTTAAGTCTTTTTTCTGAGCTGCATTTACACTTGCTGCAGCATCATGTCTTTTTTTATCCAATATCCATGTACCCATCAAAACAAATCCCATTGGTTATGTTGGTACTTCATTTTGTCATGATGCTTTACCATCTGACAAGGATTGATATCAGTGAAATGACCTCAGCAGTAATCTCTGCTGATGTATTCATCTGTTCAGGAGCTGAAAACGTACCCATGTAAACATTTCAGCTGAGAATAATTCTTTTTATTCTATCTTGTGAGCAATAATATTAACAATAAAGTAGTGTAGCTGCAGATCTAGCCCTAAGCATATAAAATTTTACAGCAGCCTTTTCCATTGTAATATTAAGGGTCAAATTGCCATTGTTGCAGGGCAAATACAACAGTGCAGACTACATGCTTGCTTATTCCTGCTATGAATGGAGTAAGAATCAAGTGAGCTTTTGTAATCAGGAAAACACCTCTAGCCAAATTGCCAGAATATGTTGCATGTATATGTGTATATCGTGCATTATAGAGAGATAGAAATCAATGCACTCATTCACTACAGGGAATGTGTCAAAAAGCTGTGTGGGAAATTCTACCGTGAGTAGATTGCTTTATTTTTGCTTAATATAACAATGTTAATTTATTCATTCTTGTTTTATTATCAAAATGCATGGCAGTCAGACATGGAGTGGCTGCTTCTTGGAAAACACCATTGAAATTAGCCAGTTTTCCTAGTGAAGAAAAGAATGAAGTCTCATTATTTTGAATTCAGTATCCACAATTCTACTCTGTGCACAGTATTTCTAAGCCTATTTTTTTTTTTCTATTGGGAAAGAAAGCATTTTGACTGGCTTGAAGGCTTAATATGCTCCCATGCACCTTTTATGACTTAATCATTAGAAGCAAACTGCTTCATGATCTCTGTTACTTGATCCAAGTCTACTGGTTTTTTACAGTACATCTTGATTACTGGAAATAGAAAAGTCTTGCTGGCAAACCAGGAAAAATATGCTTGCAGTCATTTAGTAGCCGTAGAAAATAGGTTATCTGAATCAGGCTCTTGAAATTTAAGCAAAAAAATTTGGCTGTTTTTTGTTCTGAGACAAGCCGTTGTTGAGCAGTGTTGATGCTAGTGAGATTCCTGTCTTGATCCTTGTCCCTCAGTCTGTCCCTCAGTGTGTGTTTGTCTATATTCGCCTACTTTTGAACTGATTGACTAGTTTAAACTGAAGTCTTACGGATATTTGTGCAAGTCATTAGTACAAATCTTATGAATAGATAGCCAAGTAGAAAAGGGAGATTTAGTGTACCTTCTCAAAGGTACACTATGCTTTAGGGGAGGCAAAGCTGTTTTTTCTTCTGTGCAATGGAAAAATAACCAGTCACGTTGTCATTCACATCTGACCCAAATAACGGGGTCAGGTAAATTCTCAGCTGCTCTTGACTGAAATTCACTGGAAAGTGCCAAGGCTGCCATTGTGGCTGCAACTCTTATTTAAGTTAATAAGGATGTTTTCCTGGGGCTTCCTTGGATTCCAGCAAAATTCCATGAACACTCCTTAGGAGAAAAAACTTTCTATTCCTACCTAGTAAAAATGGGAGATTTGTCTACTAGATGCTGTCTCTCATTTTTCTATGATTCACAAGCCTAATAAAACAAAATACCAGCAGGTGAAATGGAAATTGTAGTGCAATTAAGTTTTCAATACATTAATAGCCAAGGAATTGTGCAAGAAATCACCCAGGATCATGAAAAGAGAAGAGAATGTTATGATGCTAAATCACATATGTATACAAGAGGTACTATTTCAACCTGAGAAATGCTAGTTTCTCCTTCAGCAGAACAACTTTTTGCACAGAGAAGGAGGTTTTACATCACTTCATGTTGCATATTTTTCTTCTTTACTTAATTCAAGAGTTCTACTAAAGGGGGAACTTTGGTGTCAAGATGGCATGTAAGCCTCAGCAGGAGGCTGGGGGTCTAAATTTCTTTCTTCCAACAATGTAAAACTAAAGTGACTTGACTAGACAAAGTCAGATCAGAATAAATAAAGTTCCCGAACAGGGCAGCCTGCTTAAAAATTTAGTGCAATTGAAAAAGAGTAATTTAAATTATTATAGTCATACTTGTCTAAGCCCAATGCCTGAGTACAACAAAAGTTTGGGATGTTTTCTTTTCAGGCTCTTGTATATTTCTTGGGAAAGGGTTGACCTAAACCAAAGGTGGCTATGGGAAGAGGGTATCCAGCTGAGGAGGGAGGATCAGAATCTGAATTTGTTGTTTCACTAAAAAAAAAAAAAAAATCAAACATTCTCACTTTTTTTTTTTCAAATAAAGAAAAAGGGATTCCATGCCATATGCAGAGAGCTAACAACCTGGAGACCCCAAGAATCAAGACTTCAGCTGAATTTCCTGAACCTGTAGATGTTTGTGAGAGAGCTACAAAGAAAGTGAGTGAACTTGTAGAAAATGAACCGTTCTTACTGAGTCTTGCTATAGAATAGAGGTAGTCATGGGACTGGTAGTCAGTCAGAGAGTGGTGATGGAGCTTACATATGAGATGAGACACCAGATTTTTCTCAGCATTATCACAGTTGCTGTGCCCCTGCCCAGGTTTATTAAGATACCAAAAACTTCCCTGCTAGTGCTAGACAAGTAACAGCAACCGTAAGACTGTTCTCAAGCCCATACCAACAAACTATAGCATGTAAACCTTTCCAGTCAATTAATGCTAAAATAAGCAAACTATAGAGTTCTAGGGTGGACTGCAAGGTGTAATACAGAATTATTTGGGTTGAGCTGGCTGGCAACAAACTTAAAGTTGACCTTAAATATTGCTGGTTGTATGCACTAGTTCTCATTGTGCAGAAGACAGTTATCCTCATGGTTAGCTACAAGGCTGTTTAATGACATGTTAGGTACTGGAGACCTCCATTTGAAGCTTTCTCTAAGCATTTTTTCATGTGCCAACTTCTTAATGAAAAAAAAATCTGTATTTCTGCTGTGCTCAAATTAAATGTCAGAAATTAATCCCTACTCTTCAACCTTTAACCCAATTCCTTGTTTGGCAAATTTGAAATGTGTGTAGATATGGAAAGAAATAGTGTAGATTTGTTAGGGCTTGACACCAAATTAAAAAGAAGCAATTTGCTCATCTACACCTCCTGACATGTTCTGACTTCATCCATTCTGAGGATAAAAAGTGACAAAGGAAATTCATTAGTCACAATGCCAGGTGAGCCCAAAATAACGGAATTTTATTTTTTTTTAATAGAAAGATAATTTGTTCTCAGATGGGTATTTTTATACTCCATGGCAGAATCCTGTAAAGATCTGCAAAGTCTGTGACAAAGAGCAGGTAAGGAGACAAAATGGGCAGTGACAAGGTAGAATATAGACAAAGAAGCAGATATGCTGAAATATTGCAGAAAATGAGCACCTGCTTCCTAGAGACTTCATCCAGTAGCCAGAGCTACTAACATTATTAATGTGTAAAGAGGATGTAGAAATATCTTCTCACATCTTTAAGCGTATAGGGCACATACTCTTTAATTACCAAAAGTACTACTGCTAAGTGAGGGAACACTGTAACAGATATTTTTCTCTTTTCATGTAATGTTGTGGAGGTCTTTTGTTTTAACCTGTGTAGCAGTGCATATCAAATAGTGAACCAAAAATGAATGAGCCAATAGTTTATTTGAAAAAAATAAAGGCAAACACTACCAACAGCTCTTGCCCTTCAAAAGACTTAGAATTTTTTTAGTGAAAATGCATGGTCATTAGTAGAAGTGCTACTAAAAATTGTCTTCAGTTTTCTGTGAGATTGGAGAGGAATGGTTTTGCTGTTCCACCACAAAGTCCTTGATCTGTTTCTTCTCTTCACTCTTTCATGTCCTGGTTATTTGAATTTTATTTCAATACCAGCACATTAATTTTCTTTTACCTTTCTTTTCATGATTATGTCTTGCAGGTTGGAGAATACACAGCAATAATGGTCTCTACCTTTAGGGTTTGTGGGTTTTTTTCCTAAACAGGAGTGATCTGATATCCTGTCTTTCTTTCAGCCAGGTTGATTTGTGGTAGTCTGTAATGACAGATGTCCAGCATCTTTGGCCATGCATAGGGCCTGAGATACAGCCCACTGAAGCTAATAAAATATAACTGGCTTGAGTGATCTTCAGTAACTCTGAACTGAACATAGCAGAGACCCAACATGACTGAGGCTTCCAAGTCCCACTGTAAGGTAAACTGCTGTACAAGTGGTAAAGCATGTGCAAAATACTTGGTGGTCTTCTGCGAACGGTTTGCTGTTACTTTCAATGCACAAATGCTCCTTTTAATGTCTGAGGATTCCTTCCCTTCTCTCTTTTCTTTTTTATTTTGGACAAGTGGCCCTGGCCTTTGAGAAGAGTCTGACTGGATAACCTCATTAAGTAGAGTTTGAGTAGTAAAAAAAAATCACATAAGACCCTTTCTTTTCCTACTGAGGTCTTGAGAGAAAATCCAGTTGAATGGGAATAGGTGGAATTTGCTTATCAAAACCATTCAAGAGCACCAAATAATTGTAAATAAAGCATTACCTAAGGAGCAGAAATGTGCATTCAAGTTGCAGAGAGTAAAAAAACCAAACCAAACCAAAAAAACACCACAAAACCCTAACCTTTGAACTATTTCTGTGAATTCCAACTCGAGGAAAACAAATTATGTTTGCTTTTATAAATAATATCTAAAAACTACAGGGAGAGAAAAGTTCATATGGGAATAACAAGCTGGACAGCAAAGGAGACATTCCTGCTTTAGGAAGGAGTCCTTTTACTTAATCTATGAATGGAAAAACACTTTATATTATTTTTTATTGGTACATTAGAATAATAGTTGGTTCAGAACATATTCCACAGTTTATATTATTAAATGATAGAAGGTTTAATCAAGTAATTCAGCTAGCAGCACACTTGGTAGAATGAGAAATGTTTGTTTAGACTCCAATTTATAGTTGTTTGGTTTGTTATTTTACCCTCAGGAAGGAGCTTAAATGTTTAATTCTGCAGCTTTTCTAATATTATACAAAGCACACAATAAAGCATAAGGCAACTTTGCCTGGTTTATACTGGCATTTTTAATTAAATGCTTTTTCTTTTCATTGCAAACTGAAATTTAAAACCAAAAATCAGTAGCAGGAGATTTTAACTGCACAACATTCCTTTTGAGTTGGAGACAAAAGCTCTCATTGGTTTCACTGGAGAAGGATCATGTCTGCCTTTTTTATCTAAAGTCTGTTTTAATTTGTTGAGTTTTTCCACCTGAGTTTGTGGTCTAGTCACTTTGGTAAGCCCTTCCAGATACAAACTATTTCACAAAATTATTGTCAGGGAGAAGATAATTTATTTGCACTTTATAGGTTGGAACAAGGCACATCAGAAACAGTAAACATCTTTGTGGATCTGGTGCTGTGTTCAGTGTTGTATGAACTCCTGCACCCCAGCCAAATGCCCGTGACACAGAATTGTTGTTCTGTCTTGATGCGCTATCAGGACATCTATTAGTACTCTAACAGAAGGAGTACAATTCAGTGAAAATTTAAATTCAGTGGACCAAATTGGTTTTGGACTGGCTTTGTATTGTTCTGTATTTTGCAAACTGTCATGGAGTCTGCTTACAGGGCCCACTTTCAGCAAACCATCTCAAATGGCAGGATTGTGACCTGCTTTTCCCAACACAGGGTGTAGACCAAGGAGGCCTTGGCGTAACCTTTTTGTTACCCCTTTCACTCTCTGTCTTGGTTTGCGCAAGCCAAACCACACTTCCACCAAATAGAAGAATAGGGTGTTAGCTGAGTGTCTTCGTATAATTTTTTGTGGGCACCCAAGAGTCCCTGAAAATGCTCTTTTTGCAGAATATGAACTTGAAAATATAGCTGCATAAAGAGAGGGAAAATGTCTAGGACTTCCTATCACACCTGTACGCACAGGCATTTCCACATGCCTACAGTCATTACATCTGCTTTACTTACATATGATTGCATGTGAAGTGCACATTCAGTAAAAAGCTTGCTAGATTGAATTTGAAGCTGGCTTGAAGCTACTTGTCATATCCATTGTTCAGTCAAACCAGAATATAGAATGTATAGAATATAGACACAGTAGAATGAAATTTTTGGTCTTTGTTTAACTTGGAGCTCCTAAGTATATGCCTGCTTTATTAAAAACATAGCTGTAAAAATTCAAACTAGGTGAAATAATTCAGGCAAACAAAGCCCAAGCCAGAGACAACAATTTAGAAGCAATACACTTTTTCATGAGTATTCTAGGAGCTGAAATGGGAAATACTGACTCATTCCCCAGAAACATGAGCCTTGTTCTTACCACATTCCTAACCTAATTGTGCAGACTCTCCAGTGCAGCTGAGTTTCAGATGGGCAGCTAAATGTCTAGGTACTGCTTTGGGTTTGTATTATTTTAGTCAATCTGATATAAACTGACAGCTGGTTTGTTTGAGACTGGACTTCTACTGAATGTGAAGCTTGCCCTCCAGATTTCGCAATTCCTGGATTTTCACAAAGCTTCCTCCTGGTCATGAACTCTCTAGTTCCACTGCCCATTATTGTAAAATGTTTGCATCATTATTTCGAGATGAATGATTCACTTGTTAAAAAGTAATAGCAATAAAAAAAAAAAAAAAAAAAAAAAAGAGCTTAAGAGATTTCAGCAGAAAAGCAATAACCTGGATCCCTCTAGAGGCCATTTGTATAATATTTGGTAGGGAAAAGGAATTGAACTTGTCTCCCAATTCTCTGTCTACAAATAAAGGAAGCTTATCTATCTCATGTTGTTGCTTATTATCTTGCCAGCATGCTTCTGTTGGTTGGTGAAAGCTGCATAATTATTCTACTTTCTCTCCCTTAAACAAGTTCATGCTTAGAACTGAGTAATGCGGCAGGAGTTTCTGTATGCATTAATTCAGAGTCTTAAATTAATTCCTATATGCATGTTTCACTGAAGATTGTTTTTAGAAAGTGAGTGTTTTATGTCAGATGCTAATTGAGGCACCAGAAAGATAGGTTTCCATTTGTAGTAGTATTGCCAAGGAGCTAATTAAACAGGCCGGACAAAAGGGATACTATTACTTTCCCATCTGTGTGCATTTTAAGCAAATACCTCTGGGGGCCTGATTCTGATCTCAAGTATAGTGACATTACTCCTAAGTATGTGTGAAAAGGCAAACTTAAATCCCTGTAAAAGACAAGACAGGCCATCATGGTGGTGGAAAACTGCATGCAGTTAGCCAAAGTGTGAGCAGTTTGATTGGAAAGGAACAGTGCTCAACACAGCAAGGGCAAGAACAGAGCTTTGTAAACTCTTCACATTGCTTCTGGGATAAAAACAATTAAAGCCCAAATTTAAGAGAGCACCTAAGTTTTGATGAAGTTCACACCTGTTGAACACTGCCTGCGATAAATTTTCCACATTAAATGCTTCCTGGGCCTATTCCAATGGCTCATTCAGGACAATCTGCTTATTGGGGTGTATGCAGTGACGTAAAGGATAGAGATAACACTGGTTCATCAGCAGTCCCTGTGGCACAGCAGACTGAATACAGCGTATGAAGCACTAGCAATGTGTTACAATCTGTCCTTCATTGATTCATTGAAAAACCTAGCCACAAAAAAAAGCCAAACCAATTTAGACAGCTAATTGAAAAAATCAGAATGTTTTCATAGTGATCTTGGTAAAATTCATTGCATTAACTTTGCTGCCAGTTATATATGCACTTTGTGTAATTTGAGTTGATGGTACATAAATAGTTTATGATTAATGTCCTTTAAAATATTTGTGGTTCATCTCTGGTCCTTGTTCTGTTTCTCCTGAACATTTATCATTCTTATCTCCTTCCTAGCAAAGTGTTATAGTCCTCTATCAATGTGTTATTCCACAGGATCCTCCCAGGTATTTGAAAATCAATTTTAATTTTTTGAAGAAATGAATGTGAAGAGTGGTATACTTTTATACTTAGTTCTGGCATGGAGCAAAATACTTTTTGATCATTCATTACATGCAAAATATCCTGTTGTACACCATGAAATGTAATTTCATCCACATGAGTGAACACTGATGAGGTGCTTTTGAAGAAGTGTTGGGTAAAATTACTGGCCATACTCAACTTTGTTGTAAAGGTGAAAAGCATAATGTTATAATGAAAGATAAAGATGTGGGAGAATACTCATAAAGGCAATTTACAAAACAATTTAGAAAGAGCAGCATCTTTTTGTGCAGCATTATGCTGCCTTGGAAAAAATCTGTAACTTTTATATATCATGCATGACAATATGCCAAAACATAGGCAGTTTATGCATAATCTGGATTAATTTTCTGACCACAAAATGTCAGTATGCCAGACTTTAATAGCTGGGGGTTCACAGAAAGTACTGGTGATGTCAAAATCTCACCCTTACTTTTGTATTGGAGATGAGCCAAGAACTACTGATGGTAGGGGAAAGACTTCAGTATAATTCTTCACACTGCTTCACCACTTTGCCTAAGTGCCACTTTACATTTTGTCCATGTACTTGTTCATGGTAGAAGTTTCATTTCAAGCCAGGAAGTATATTTGAGAGGATGTGAGCTGTCACCGGGTACTTTTAAGCAATGTAATTTTTTTTATTCTGGGTTGATCGACTGGGTAATTGATTTATCTCTGCTTACTTTTGGCTCAATAATTAAGTGTGAAGTAATAACTCAGGGGCTGCATCTGCCAGTAAGTGGAGCTCTTTGCTAGCCTAGGGAGGTGTGTCCTCACCAGGAGACTGTTGTTGTTGTTGTTCCCCAAATTGAAACTACTGGAGAGTTGATATTCAGTTTTTCTTTGGCCCTTTTGCAACTTCCACATTATGTTCCAGTTCTGTTGGTTTATAAAACAAGAGGGTGATGTCTAAAGTCAAGCAAACTATAAATTATTTTATTTCCATACTGTTTTTATTGCTTTCCTCTTTGACGGCAAGCTGTTGTATTCATTCTCTTTGCCCCTTAAAGGAAAGGGGAGATTTTAATGTTTTATATTTATTTTACATTTTTATAAGAAATATATCCTGGTATTTTAATAAAAATGGTGCAGTTTGCCATACCAGGCATATGGCTGGCAGAGGGGACAGTCTTCCTATCCTTTTCACACTATGGACACATTGCCCACTGATGTAATGCTTCCTTAGAGCAGAATGTCAACCCAGTTGTGCCATGATCTACTTTGTGGTTTTATAAATGGTTTAAAGTGTAGGACAATGAAGGATCTGCTTTCATGAGAACTGTTCTTCCAAGAATCAACTTTATTTTAAATTCTTCTTTTCTACTCCAAACTGTCGTGGGTAGGAAGGATTTTTAATGAAAACATATAACTTTCCGCTCACATAAAGAGAAGCATGGAGAAAATTGTATTCAATCAAGATGAGATGTCAGAATTAGTTGTCTAACTTAAATTCTCAGATGAATCCTCAATGAAATCCAGATTGAACATAGTATTTGCTTGCTAATGCTAGAGGTATGCTTCTTTATTAATGTTGGACTCTCATTTATTTATGCTGGTATGTGGTTTACTTGGTATGTTACTCCATGTATACTGGCAATGTTTTATCATAATTATTGTATATATACATTGGCTAATGCTAAGTCAGCCAGTTTTCTGAAGGTAGCTCATTTTGTGCATAATGTGCACTCTGTAATGCTTGTGTTTGTTCCCTCAGAGCTTGCCAGTGTTCTTACTCCCCCACGGACAAAACGGGTATTGCTATCCTATTCCTGAAAGAAAAGCAAGACTATTTTGGCAGGAAAAATATGTTATTGTAGGTGTGTAGCTATGACTTAATAAGACAGAAAGAGGAAGATGCATCCTCTCCTCACACGTCCTTGTGTGCTTGGCAGGGAACCTACTCTTTCCTCCAGTTGTGTTGAAGATGAGTTAAGCAGGGACAATTCACCATGCCTTGGAGATGACTTCTGCTAACTCCATGGCTTCGAACTGAAGCTGGATGGGAAGGGAAGTTGGATTTCTGAAAAGGTTTCAAACAGTTATCCCCCTTTTCTTAGTGCTTCTGAGGAATATCAGTCAGTACATTAACAACATTATTCATGTTAATAACAAAAAAGTCCAAGGAAGTAGAGCATACATCCCCAGTGTATAGGTGGAGGCATAGGCTGTGAGATTGATTAAGTGAATTGCCACATGGTGAAGTTAGAAATTGTATCCAGCTCTCTTGTGTCCAAATCCTACTCCATGAGGCCTCTCACTTTTGCTCCTTCTGAAATTATTGATGTTATGAGCCATCCTCAGCTTTCCTCTTCTTTCATTGCCAGGACAGTGTTCCCTGGAAATGCTTTGTAACCTTGCATGCTTGGCCAGGTCTTTATAGCCCTGGGAGACAGATTCAAGCAGAGCTTTGAAGGAGATCTGCTTAGACTAAAACGTCAAACTCTTTAAATAAGGGAAACTCAAAGCAACAAAGTAAGAGGAAATGGAAATAAAATGGGCTTGTAAACTAGTGGTATATAACTATGACAGTCTTTGCAAGCTGCCTATTGCTTCTAGGATTAGTTTTTGACTCTCCACAACTTTCTGAGCTGCATCAAAGTGTGCAGATTCCAGCTTCCAGCTTTGCCTCCCTTGTCCCTAAAGTCTCTTGAAGCTTCTTATCCTGAGTTTGCTCAGCAGCTTTTGAGAAGAGATGCTGCCTCCTCTCTTCCTCCCCAACCCACTGATTTCTGAAAGGAATACAGCATGTAATGAAGAATGCAAAAATTAAATACCCACGATCCTCCCCTTGTAGAGGTCATTTCTCAAGTGGCCTTTAGAGACGATCACTGTATCTAAAGAAAAAAATGCTCACTAAACAAACAGCAAGAAGAGCTCTTTATAGCTATAGGGAAAGTATGAAATGGAGGGGAAACAGTCTTCACAAGACAAGAGAGTGGCTCATGCCAGCTTTCCATAGTACTTTCACTCCCTGTAACCTATTGTGTTTCCCAGCCTCTGCAGAAACCAAAGCTCATCTGTGCTTTCCCTGAGGTCTTCAAGGGATTGATTGTTTTTCAAAGTACAAAGACCCACTTCTTTTAGCTTTTAGGGGCTTTCAATGGTGCTATGAAGTCACTCATATATTCAGAAAAGTACACCTGTATATCTCTGCAGGATCACATTGTTTTATTATGGCTACAGCACAGTGAGACTGCCTTTCACATCACTCCCAGGCAAATCTGGCATTTGTTCCACATAAAAGTAAGGTCTCCCATAAACCATAGCTCAGTTTAGAAACATACTCAGGGACTTTTGCCTCTTACAAAGCAAGGAAGGCAGTGAATAGTTTCACTCAATCAAAACAAAACCAAACAAACAAAAAACCCCTTCCCTGAAAGCCCACTGTATCAGTTCAATAAGCCTCAAGGTTTCAGTAACTTATACTCCTCTCAATTGTGTGTGACTTCGTTAGAGGATTCATTAGTTAACGCTAATGAGTGCTTGCCTACACACTCTCATCTTCGTAACCAACACAGCAGCACTTGTCTCAGAGCATTACGGCAACATTACATCAGCCTACATAGCTAACTGTGATTTATTAGACTGCAAAACAAAAGCAATGTAAAAATTGGTTAGAATGGATACTGGGAGGAAAAAAAATGTCAGACTCTGATCTCACATGTTTCCTTAAGAAAGGATGCAGCCATTCTGTCCAAATCAAGGTCCCTGTATATTCTTTGCTTTATCTTTATACTCAGAAATACCATCTAGAGCAGGCTGGATTTTATGACTGTATGTTAAAATTCTGTCAATTTACATGACTATTGAAGGAGCTGTCAAAACTCTTTAAACTCAAGATAAGGACAAACTGACAAACTGCATACCCATAAGTCCAAATATGGAGAAGAGTAACATTAATTCCCATGGAACAGTGCAGGGTCTGCAAACTGAAGAAGTGCTTAAATGCTCTGATGGATCATTGCCTCCTTCTGCCCTGCTTTACATCAAACTAGTACAGTTGAATTGAACAAGAAAGACAGAGTAATGTAGCCATAGTTCATAGGCAGCCAGTGCATGTATAACTTTCTAAGACAGCCTCCCCTTTGACTTGAGTCAGTGTTGGCAGCTTAATTTAAGTAGAGGGACTATTTGGTAGCTTTATGTGCTGCAATCAGACCTGGAGAGAATCTCTCAAAAGAAATATCTGAATCACTGTAGCCATTTTGAATCACTCTTGCTGAAGGAGAGACAGTAAGTGCTGTGGTACTGAAAGCTGCTCGCTGGGTAAACAGGTGCTGAAAAGGGATTGATGCTGAAAGCCCTGATTGGCATTAGCATTCATCACCAAAATGCCTGCTTATAACTAGTTTCCAATTTTAAGGGCTTATGTGAAATACGTACTTTACATTCCACAGGGCAAAGATACACCTCAAGCAAGTTTAGAGAAACAGAGATAAGACAGGAAAGAATTATTTTGTCGCTTCTCTCATGTTGTTCTGTAAACAATGGACAAGTGCTTAAATATGTTGGTTTGGTAAGTATTTTGATGTTTAATCATTACTTTTGCAGGTTAGGCTATCAGATAGATGTAGTCTCTGGATGTGCTGCAATTGCTGTCAAATAGAGAAAAATTAATTCCCAAGTATGGCTTCTTTGTACTATATGAACCTCAGAAGTAAATGAAATTGGGGTCAACTTTGGTTGCTTTTTCAAGAATATTTGTGTAGGGGCTTTGTGAAAATAAAAAAGCAAACCCAAGAAAATAACAGGTTATATGAAATTTAAATCACAAGGGAAAATGTGAAAGAGTTGAAGAGTTCCTATAAACTTTCCAGGTATATAACGGAGTTATAAAGAGGAGGACTGGACTGACCTCAAATACAGTCAGGTAAATCTATTCATGAAGAGATATGATATTGTCAACTTCAGAAACTGAGCATGCACATTTGGAGAGTTCTGCTGTCTCTTTAAACAGTGGTTATGAAAAAAACCTTGTTCATAAATAGTGTGAGATCTACTGATACATTCAACAAAAGCAATTTTGTATCTATTGCAGAGATAGGACCAAGCCTGACATTTGAATGAATGCCTACAGCAGTATATTGAAGGGAGTAGGTAGGTAGCTATATCCATTGCTAGCTGTCTTCCTTCTAACCTGTCTTTTAAAGCAGTCAGAGATGGAAAAAAGAGGAGAGATCATCTTCTTTCTTCTGGAATAGAGAGGACTAACAAAGGAGCTTTTTTTGCCTTGTTAGACTTAGGGATGCCAGATCTTCATTTATGTTATCACCCTCCATTTTTACTTCCAGCTCTAGCGCAATACTTTTTGAGAATAATTGCAATAATCAGTGTAAAACTTGAAGCGAAAGAAAAGGTCATTCTGTAGAAATAAATATCAAAAATAGGTCAGGATCCTGTACCATAAAGCCTCCTTTATGCTGTTCTGGTAGTGGTAAAGGTTATTAAGGACCCAGAAAGGGTCCTGAAGGTTACACTTTTGGAAAAGACGACACCATCACTGGATCGGCATTGCTCCGCAGTGTGGCGTAGAAAGCAGCATCACTGAATTTCTTCAAAAAATAATGGAGCATGGAAAGAACAGGAGGAGAGTGGCAACCTTCAAACCATTCAGTGTAAAGCTGGCCCAAAAGGCTCCAGGGCCATCGGAGGATGGCTGTGGCACGAGGCTGCCTGTGCACCCCTGCGCAGGCAGCTCTGGCCCAGCTGCCTCCCCTGCCAGGGCTGTGGGAGCTACAGTTCTGCAGTGTTTGTGAACCACCTCTGCCAGCAAGTACTCTGCTGCTGACAGAGAAATTTCCTTTGGGACTTTTGTATTTGGATTAAAGCTTTTTGCACCTTTCATCTCAGCTTGCAGAGCTGCAATGAATTTGTAGTTAAGATTCTAAACTACCTAAAACACTGAAAAAAAATCCTTTCTCTTAAGCAATTTTAGTGCATCTCTCTAGAGTGCTGATGTTGCCAGGATGATTATGTAGTAGAGCAGAGATCAGGGAAACACTGGCTCTCTGTTTTGGGGCAGGTGGCCTGCAAAATTGCTCTTTCTGCATCTTCCCCCTTCCAAAACAGATCTTGTTTTAGAGTTAGTGGCTCTTTGGCTCTCTAGAATATGTGTCCATGTCTGTCTTAATATGAACTGTAGAAATTTCAGTCATTACAGACCTGAGGCTGCAAACCTGCTTAGTTAGAAATCCATGCCTATTTTGCACTTTATTTCCCTCTGTACTGAATGGGAAAATTAGAGGGCACGTCTGAAGAGATTCGGCTTCTCAGGAGAGGTGCTGCCCAACTCCCAGCAAGACTGAAATCTGGTTTCATGGGCAGCAACCAGTAATGTAAGGACACCTTTTACATGTGCTGTTGTTGATCTCTGTAGCATGCCTGGAGAGAAACAGGAAAACCAAACTTTTTGCAGAAGTCCAGATCCACTGCACAACAGTTACCTCTCTGACTGGTATGTCAGTTATCCAGAAATCCCACATAGACTGCATGGGGAAGTGTCACTGAGTGAGATGGAAGAGCTAAAAACCCATTAGTCCCCTAGTAAATCTGCTTTGAAGACAGTAAGGGCTAATCTGGTCTACTGAGCTCGGTACAATATTCCTCCGGGCGGACTAGATTTACAGTGCCTCCAACAAGTGCAAACGCAGCTCATCACTGCTGCCTCGGATGGTTCACTGGGGCTCAGCTCTGGTTGCTCAGTTTGCAGAGCGGTGACATGTTCGAATTCTTGGTTTCTGTTACAGCCAGAGGTTTGTCATTTGGGTTGTACTTATTTGCGTCTCTAAACTTATAAGATTGAAATTTTAAGAGTTAATGACCCAAATCAGATTTCTGCCTGCTCTGTTTTCATTCAAGAATGACTAAAGGATTTTGATGCTGTGAAACCTGAGCTGTAATCTAAACAGAGCTCTAATTTCAAGCATCAGAATAAATATCTCTGTCCATCTGAGCTTAACCCATGATCCTTTCCCTCCTGAGACTCCAGTGTCAAATCCATTCTCTCTCCCACATTCACCAGAAAGCCTTTGAATCATGTATCACAAAGCACACCAGCATTGTACTAGTGTGTGAAACAAGTTAAAGATGGCAAAGACTTTGCTAGAGACCTACTCACTCTTAAAAATTGAGAATAACTCTGTTGATGGCAAACGTACTGTGCTGAATACAAGTTTGTCCCTTGGCCTAACAGTGCAGGGCAAGATTTTGGCCACTGCCACCAATAGGACCAGGGAACAATGATGGCTCTGAGGATCTCCCTGCTCGCCCAGCCGCAGAGCTCCCCTGGCACAGGTTCAGCCTGAAGCTGCTGCTTTAAACAGTCCCCCTAAACAAGTTGACCTCTGCTATGAGCAGGATCTGTCCTCTTGTTACAAAACACAGGAGAAAAACCCTGTGACTCACTCTAGGTTGGGGGTCCTGACTTGCCTTTTTATTGTCATTGCTGTTGCAAAAGCCACCTCTCATTTCTGCCCCATAAATTTGCAGCCTACATTAGCAGCTGTATGATGCCTTGCCACTCTCACTGCTGAGCAAAGGTTAATTGCATCCAGTGGTAAATCAAGGGATGCATTTCACTGGAAAAATGTTATTTTGCATAAGTAACCTTCTCGAACCCTCCCAAGTCAGCCTCCAGCCTGTTTGTGGGACAGAGCCATGCTTTGTTACCCCTCATGGCAGAACCATGTAAATAATAAATAAGGAGAACTGGAAACAGGCTCACATAGGATTCAGGTTTCTGATTCTGAGACCTTTGTCCAGTCAGGGGAAAATTGCTGGTCTTTTTTGAGCAGTGTGTAAAATAAATCTGAGAGTTTGTATACAAGTAAAGAAAATACACAAGAGTGTAATGGGATGAGTGTAAAACTTCCCATGCTGACTCTTTGCTTACCCAGAAAGAGTAAGTAAGTAGTCTGTCTGGTTTTGAAGTTCTTCCACCTTTGTTTTGTTACTCAGCAGGGACAATATTTTTTCCCTTGTTTTGTTGTTTTAGGGTGAGAACTGGTCCATAGGCTTTATGCTCTGTGTCACTTAAAGGAAGATGGAAGTTTATGTGGGATACATTTTTTCTCACTATTTCTTTTTGGCTAATCTTTTAAATAAAATCTCTGTCCAAGAGCCAAACTTAAATATGAAGTACTTGCTCCAGTGCTGATGATTGAAGCTGCTAAACCAGTGGGTGTCCCTATGACACATGCATATCATATTCTGGTTTCAATTTCTGAATACATGAGCTTTCCCCCACACACCCTCCAAAAGGGTATAGTTGGCCAATGGAAGAAGTTTTGTCCTGCAGCTGCTATCGCTGCCAGTTTCTCATGTACTAAAAGTATATGATTCCAGTGGTGCTGTAAACTTCATCACTTCTGAAAGCATTTCTGCACATGCTGGACTGTAAAGTGACACTTGCCAGGTGGTTTCTGTGCTCGAGTACATCTGCTCTGCCTGTCATTGTAACTTCTTCTAACTGTAAATGCTGTTGGTCCTGGGCCTGAGTCTCCCTCTTACTTTCACCATTGACATGTTGTAGTATCTCCTTACAAATAAAATTAATGATGCCCCTGTCTGTGTCATGGAAGTACTATCACAGGAGTAGTCTCCACATAATTAAGGAGACTGTGGTGGCAGCCCAGAAGTGTGAAGTTTCTGTAGTCTGCTCTGAAATTACACCTAGTGACAGTGCTCTGGGTGAGGTAGAGAGGAATTTCACACTGGTTTGTATTGTCTGTTATTTCAGGTAAGAAAACCTTACATTGTCAGACGCGCTAGCTCGTATTTATTGGATGATTCCCTTTGATTTATGTAAACAAAATATTATACCACATAAAAATTGTTGCAAAAACATTAAATGGAAGATAATTCATTTGCAGGCATATTTAGGCTCTTAAAAATTTCAAGGTAAGTTTGTTTAAAATGCCAAAGTGTTTTAAATGTGCTGTCTTAGAAGTACCACAGGTCCTTGGAAATATCCTTTCACGGAATGTAGCCTTCTAAATGTTTAATTTAACAGCTGATAATAGGATTCAGGCTCTTCAGGCTGAGAGCTTTCAGAAGTTTATTCAGCTTGTTTATCTAGATAGAGCAGGGACACAGCATGTAATTGAATAAACAATGACTTAATTAATTTTTCAATCTTGCAGTATAGTTCATTTGTACATGTGAATGATAACCTCTTTGGCAGATGCTGGTTTCAGATCATAAAGCAGTGTTCCACTACAGGAACAAAAATGGCTGTTCAGTCCCCATCTGGGTTTTACTTCTGAAGAAAGTACTATAAATCTTACATCTTTTTTATAGATAATACAGAAATATTATGATGCTTCTTTGAAAGGTGAAATTTTATGGCCTCTGTTTAATAGTAGTTTGTCTTTCACTTCAGCTTGAACTAGACCCTTTCCTGGGGGAAGGCAGCCTGGGTGTCCAGACCCAGTTTGCACAGCACTTTCATCAGCTCCCAAGAACACGGGCTTATTGGCAGACCCGTCCAGCTGTAGAGGCTGGTGCATGATTGCCTGGGTATATGTGTAGACAGTAACAGGCATTGGTTGGGTTGGCAGGGTTGGATGTAGCACCATAGAAACATGGCCAGTTTTGTTTGCTTTCTCCCTTCTGAACACATGGCTGGGAACAAGAGAGATGTCTAAGCACGCAGAATTTGGCCATTCCTACTTCTAATATATAGTTTCAAGCTTTGGGGTTGTGCTTTTGGCTTAGTTTTTTGCTTGTTTGTTTGGATTCTTTCTACTGAAGCAAACAGAGCATTTGTAAAGTGCAGATACATTTTGAAAAACCACAATAAAATGAAAGAAAATCACAATAATTACAAAGACGGAGTAAAGGTCAAAGATAGGTTGGTCAAAGTCATCACCCAAACTTGCTCTGTAGTTTTCCTGTGGTGCGTCACAGCTCCTCAAACTTATGCTGGGCACTGCCAGTCCTGTTTGCTTGACTGTCTTTCTCCATGTCTCAGTCTTTTTTTAGAAGTCCGGAGCACACAGCTGCATGAAGAAATAACATACAGACAATCTTTAAGACTTTATATTAAACACAAGGTTGCTTTTGATCCTCTGTTAGGCTGAAGTAATCAGACTGAGAGCTTAAAACCTCCAGTTCTTCTCAGATTTGTCTTACAGTGCCATTTTTAGGATCCTGGTATTTTTACCATTTTTAACTTGTTCTTTGACAATGATTCCAGGAAAAAAGGCAAGCATGAAATTATTGAGAAACTGCAGTTTCTGTACCACTGACAGAGGTGATGTGACTGGAGGATCATAAGAGTAACTTAGCAGCTAGTACAAAAAGATCTTTGTAGGAGTATTTAGGCTTTGACACATAGGATTTTGGTTATGACTGAAGTGGCTAATGGTTGCACAATAAGCTCGTGACAACATTACATTTATATTGCCCTTTATGTTTTTCAACTCCATTGATAAGGAAATACAGTGAAGATCTAACTGCAGGAAGAATTTGGATAAGAGTTTATTGAAATAAGAAAAGCGTCAGCAAAGATTTTTATCATTCTGATCAGACCAAGCACATGTCAGAACGTCATTGGTTATACAAATTACCTCATCTAGTAACATCTGAAGATTATGTGGATTGACAAAAAGCAATCCAGGGTCTTTAGCAAGGAATTAGAATGATAATGAGTGTAGAAACTCCTAAGCAAGTTTAAATCTCCAGGTAAAGGTGTTTTCTGGCCTGCATGATTCAGAACAATAATCAACTAATACAGCAACTAATCACTCTCTTAGTAAGCTCTGCACAAGAGAAAAGTAGTGGAGGACACCTCTCACCTCCTTCCAGAGCCAGAAATCTTGGGAAAGAGCGAGCATAAGGAGACATCCATGGATGTGCAACAGCAGCCATAAGCTGGGAAAGAGAGGACAATGTTGGCACAAAGCATGTAAGTCAAACTGAAGGCTCAGCAAGCAAGAGGTTAAAAGTGAAAACCGGACCCCCTACCTATCACATGGCTGATATGGAACTGAGAGGGGAAGCTACTCAGTGTTGGCTGGTTCCCTGGTGGGCAGGCTGTGTCCTCTCCACCTTACGTTCACTGGAAAAGCCTCTGGTGTTTGCTGTAGAGAGCTTTACTCATTTCCGGAACGTCCTTCGTGCTAATAGAGTTGTCTCTGGACCGATGCAGTAAAAAGTTTCTTCTTAAAAAAGAAAAAGACAAAACCAAGAAACAACAAAACCAACAACTAAACCCCAAAATAATAGGATTTAGAAACAAAACCAAATAAGTTTGTAGTAGCAGACTGGCTGTTAACCTTTCCTGTACACCAACTGTTCTGACTTATTTTTGGAATATGGCACTAAGCTCTAGATTTATTCATGAATGCTCTGAGAAATTTATTTTCCCTTTATTACAGGACACAAGATCCCACAACTCTCTGATCTTCTTTCCTTTCACTTTCTACCTTAGTTTGAAAGACTTTTTTCTCCTGGATCCTCTGCACTATATTCCTTGGTTTTTTACAGAAGTACAACTTCTGTGTGCCAAACTCTTTTCACATAATGTAACTAAATCCATATGTCCAATTCATACAATTGAACACAAATCTCTGGCAGATGCTCTCTCAAAATCTGGCTAGCGCTTTAGCATTTTTCATCTCATGCAGCTTTTAAGAGATTTTTGCACATGCAGCTTTAACTTTTGGCAATTGGAAATAAAAGCACCTTCTTTCCTGCTATAGATTTCAAACACTTTCTTAAAGACTTAGTTCCCAATTTTTGCACTCAAAGCACAGTGACCTGGAAACTAGCTGTTCTGTTTTCTTAGTCCTTCCTGTTTTCCAAAGTAAAGCTAATGATTTGAAGGCATTTCTTAAAAAAAGTATGGAAACTCCAGCATTTTGCCTAATGTTCCTCTGTCCTAATCCAATTTCTTTGAAGCACAGACTGGATCAGCAGCTTGTACTTGGTTGCAGATATTGTTCTGCCTCTTACTTGCTAAGCTACCCGAGACTGCTGAAGAAGTGGAAGCAGTGGGTTGCATGTTGTGTTTGTCCATCACATTTCAAAGCAGCTCGTCTTCTGGATGAAAATTAGCTCTGCCATTTTTTTGCTTTTGTTTTAGACAGAAGAAAGCACAGCAGTGAAAGTCTATTCGGTTTCCTTATCTGAAGACTACCATCTTGGTTTATATGCCTATGAAATGAAGCTATATTTTCATGCATCCTTCTTCTGTGACCAAACTCTGTAAATGAAAAAGATCAAACACTGAAAGACATGTGCACCAGGTACTTCTACTGCACTGAGCCTGAAAACAAAAACCAAGCTGTAAAACCTGTCTGAGTACCATAAGGAGTTGTGAAGAAATGGGAGTGCTTCCAAAGATATTTAGAAAGAATATGCGTTTATATAGTAAATTAATTTCAAACAAAAGCAATTTATCTTGTCTGGAGATTCACATGGTATGTAATGCAATTCAACTAGAAAAAGAAGAACAGGATGCTCAAAAATTCTTACCTATTTAAAAGCTGTACTAGGCACTTTCTATTTTAGGACAATATTTAATTGCATTCCGTAAAATGCACTGGCAGGACAGTCATTTTCTCATCAGCAGGTAACAGCAGTTCCAAAAAATGTGCTTTCTCCAATCTAGCCGTAAGAACTGTTGCTACGTAGAAACTAGCATAGTCATTAATCAAAACAAAAAGAACAAATTGTTATATAAAGGAATAATTTTACCAGACAAGTCTTTTGAGTCTGCCTAAAACAGATGATCAGAACATATTACCCAGTTCTTCATTTATTGTCTCCATAAAAACTTGGAAGGATATGTGTCTGGTCTAGTAATTTTATTTTTTTTTTCCAGGCATAAATATAATGTTCTTCTTCGAGTGTTTTTTTGTTTTGGTTTGGTTTTTTTTTAATCTTTCTGGTTCTTGCAACATTTTTACCTTATTAGTTTCTGGCTTATTACTGTCATAATTCAAACACACACATTGTCCACTGTGATTGCACTGAAGATGCTGAAAAGGAGTGAATACCAATGGGAAGTTTCACTGGGGGTGTTGTTATCAGAAGGTATGTTGCTGGTAGTAACCATGGAAACATTCAGCCTGATCTGAAGTAGTCTAAGGATAAGTAATAGGAAGAAAGCAAGCAGAGGGAAATTTATGCTGACTCTTAGGGAAAAACAAACTCTTCATGTTCCATCCTGTTAAATTACATAAAAGGTCACTAGGGAACAGGTAGGTGCTTGGAGTCATTTTAAACTGGTTTGGATGAAGAAATTTGAGGTTCTCTTGCAGGAGGCTGTTTTGGCAGGAGGAGGGACTCTTCTGATCTTAGATTAATCTCAACATTAATTGCAAATGTTACAATTCCATGGGCCTTGCTGAGCACTGGTAACTTTCTCAGTTTGAGAATCTAAGTGCCAGGCATGTACTTTTTCAAAACAACACTGGAAATCCCTATTCACTGGTGATAATACCATTCTTCTGGAAAATACTAATTGAATAAGAGACATTTGAGAGATTAATTGAATTGAGACATTTCAGAGACTAAGCCACCATTGTGCTGTCTTAGCAAGTATATAAATTGAATAGACCTTTCTTAAGCAGAGGAACGTAAGTGGAGCTCAAGCAGCCAATTTTCTCCTAACATACAGTAAGTGAGGGAGAGAAAATAATTTAGCTAGAAACCTGAGTTTGAATAAGAAGTTATTTGGTTAGAAATAATTCAGTAGTCATTTAACTATTTGGTTTGCGTTTGTATTCCATTTCAGAGAAGCTGTACAAAAAGGGAGTACAAGAAATGAGTAAATGGAAAAATAAAGTCAATTCACATATGGTGTTGTAAAGTGAGTGTAAGTAACTACAAATACATTGAAAGCTGGCAAAATGAGGTGAGACAAAATGTTAATATTGATATACTGTATTTATCCTACATGGGCTACTTATTGGTTCCAGTAAGCTGCTTCTTCCCTGCTATGCTCAATTTGATTTTGCTTAGTTACCTTTGCTCTCTTGCTATCCCCTTTTTGTAGGGATACATTTTTAAGTGATACGCTGATTTACTTGTGACTCCTGCTCTCATAAGTAGATGAGGATTTGCAAAACCATGTCTTACTTTTCCTACGCCTTCATATTGTTACAGAGACTGAAGAAGTATTTTCTAATTTCAATTTCAATTATTTTTAGGCTAAAGCAGTGACTGAACACAGATTATCTCCTCCTGGTCCTCCCACAGGTGGTGCATCACTGGCAAAAATAGAATACTCTAAATTCCTTTATTGTACAGTGGTCTCAGTGTCTGTTATAACAAAGGCATTATTAAAAGTTTTAAAATATTAAAGAATGTAAGATTTTCACTGTATTGAATCTGCACAAATACAGCATTATAAAAAAGGATTTATAACATTTTTTTCCTCATTTGCTTGAAAAAACCCCCAGAAACAACAAAAAAAAAAAAAAAAAAGGGCTTGCTTGATTCAGTATGCATACCAGGATGCCTCGTAAGCTGCCCATGTTGTAAAAGACAGTAATCCTTTCTATGGCATTCTCATGATTGATACTTTGCATTATAACCTGGCTAGAAGGAAATTTTTTTTGAGGCTGTTTTGAAAAAGTGAGATGGCAATGAAACAAGTCATTTCTTTGAAGAAGCTGGTAGATGTTCTTGACATTACCTCACTTTTATTATTGTAGAGCTTTCTGCTGATGAACCCATGCAAGTCACTTACACAGAAATTTCCTTCCATGACTCTTTGAGGTTAGTTTATTTTCTTTTATATTAACAAAAAGAACCAGAGACAAATCATAAATGCGTTACTTTCAGTTCATACTTGCCTGGGTCATAAATAACGAGCTATATTGAGTTGTTACTTAAAGCAAGTACATTATTATATAATAAGATTAGACTTTGCTGAAATTGATGGGTAGAAAAACTGCCTCCACCTCTCCCTCTTTGCTGTTGTCTTTGCTCAACATTTGGAAACCAATGACCTATAAGAGTCTCTTGGAAATCCCAATGTGGTAAGTAGGAAGCAGCCAAATGTCACTACTGGTCTCTGGCTTGTACAGCTTCTTAGATCCCACAGATGTGATTTAGGCAGCTCAGAACTCGCTTTTACACAGCACTTGCAAGGAAGCCAAATTGCCCTTTTCTAACACCTTGAATTCATAGAAGACACAATTGGTATAAAGCCACCTTGAGTCTTCTTAATACTTGTTCAATCTCAGGCTGAATACAGCTCACCAAGGCTGAGCTCTCTGACTGTATCTAAAAATGCTACAATGAATAATTTGAAGTCTTTTCTGAATACTTTTTGATACTATTTTCTGCTAGATTCAGAAATTTTTTTTTTTTTTATTTACGGTAATCAGTATAATCCAGATGTGACTGCTCTTCTTTATATTTCCACTTACATGCTTTAAGCTTCAAATCTGCTCAAAAATAACATACTGTAGGATAACGTGGTGAGTAAAAATCATTCTGCCTTTGAACTGTACTTGACCTACCAAAAACTCAGTGAAAAATCACTAGTAGCCTGAGCTCACAAAGATAACAGACTGAAGTTTTCTGTCAACTTGTACTCAACAAGCTCTATAGTTTTCTCTGAGCTGCGACATTGACTTAAAATAATCTATGATCATTTGTTCATTACGAAGACATTAAAATAGTTTGTTATTCGAATAAGCAAATGCAACAATAAACTATTACTGTCAATTCAGCAGCTTCCCAGCCCATTTTTAAATTAACTGGTTTAACAAAACTTATTTTCTTCCTGAAGAGAACAGCCAGGAAAAAAACAAACAAATGAATAAACAAATAAAACCCACAAAACCCCTTCAGTGCTATTTAAAGTTATGAGACCAGGTTACAAAAGTGTTGCATGCATTTACACACTGAAAGAGATGGAAGATAAAAGCATACACTGTAAGACCAGAACTTCGTGACTCAAATCAGAATTCTAAGAATAAATCAAAATGAATAGTTAGGTGTTTGATAGATGTAAACTAATGTGTAATTACCTGTACCAAACAACTTAATTTGCTACTAAACACTTTGAAGAGCTTTTCTTATTTTTCTGAATATAATTTGAAAGGATTCCAGCTCTTGTCGTCACATTTATGATGATGGGAGCTCTGCAGAGTAGTATTTAGTTCTGACATTAGCAGAGTTCTCATGCATTGCTTTGCAATGTTGGTGTTGTCTACCAATCTCCTTCTGGATCCTGATAAAATTCTTTTCATAGGCATCAAAAGGTTCTTCTCATGAAAATAACATAATATTTAAGTAAGTAGCATTTAAAGTATAATTTTTCTCTTGCAGTGTTCCTCCTGTAATTTCCTTTCTTCAGTCACCTTTCTTCCTCCTTAGGTAATGTAAACATTTCAATCTAAGAAGTACTGGATGAGGCTCCAGATGCAGCAGTTGAAAGGAATAGTCAGAGGAGCACTGAAAGAACATGCCGTCAGCAAATACAGATAGCCAGCCTAGGTACTTGTAGGCTGCCAATTTGTCTGCCTGTTGTAGACACTCACACAGCTCACATATCTCCAGTCAGAGTAAATTGTTTTATGTATTTTTTTCCTCAGAAGAATCTTTTGAAGAAAAATATACTACCTTCTCTGATTGACTCGATAAACATTCCATTAGCCGAGAAGGGGCAGAAGGAAGGGGTGTAAAGCAAATGTATACAATTGCCATTTCCGCTCTCCTGTGGGCTCAGAGTCAGTGTTGCGTGGGCTTAGAGGTTCTGCTCAGCCTTGCTGTTGCCTTGGCAGAGAAGCCAGTAGTGGCTATGCAAACTCAGAGTTTGGAGGAGCTTGGAAAAGTGTAGGTATTCCTGTGCATCACCAAGTACTCATTGTCAATGGAGTTCCCATTTCTTCTCACTCTAAGAATTTCTGCAGGTCTAGGAAATAAACTGCATTTCATGGCAGTTTATATCTGGATTTTTTTCATCCTAAAGATTAGGAGATGAAGCATTTCTGCAATAAAATTAATCTTCGTGTATACTTTCTATTGCATGTGCTATTTTTTCTTATCAGAGGAATTAACCTCTAGTACCGAAAAATACCATAACTGTAAAAATTAAAGAGGGCACTAAAAACATAGTAATAAAAAGAACATAAATAGTTTAAAAATAACAATAGGTTTTCTAGTTGAGCTGTTTATTACTGTTCATATTAAAATTTTATGGGAGAATAAAAATGTCAGTTATTTCTGTGCATCTGACCATCAAATTGCAAACTTGCCCATTAGTTAGAATAATGAAGTTCAAAGCAAACACTCATGTCTGAATGACAAAACCATCTAAAATTTCAAGATACTTGAAATTAATGACATAGAAAACAACATATTTCAAACAAGTCCATACAAAGTTAATATATCTCAATATAAGTAGCTTAAGAATGATTAACTATTAGATTACAAATCGTTACCTTAAATAAGAACTCTCCATTGGCATAATTTATAACAAGCGTTCCACAGAAACACACTTGGTTCAGAGTAACTAAATCTCTTGAATAACAAGTATAACAAGTATCTGAAAAGTGATATAAAATCATTGCTAGTAAAATTTGCCAGTGACAAAAAAAACCCCAATGAAGTAGCAATAAGTAATGCTGCTAGGTCAGTTCTACAGCTCAGCTTGGGTGATAAGGTGTACTTACTGTAACAGTACAAACGATGGTTTCTACAGAAGTAGAAACCTTTGCAACTACATACTCAAGTTTGTATATTCAGTGGAAGTTTGCTGAGTTCAGCCATCTTTTGTTGCACAGGGTCTCCTGTAAAATTTTGGTTTGGTCTTAAGTGTTGCAGTTTTAGCTGTCCTGAGTTTTTATTTGAGTCTGGGAATTTAAAAGCCTTGAAACATTTGAAATACATAAGGTTGGTATTCACATCAAAATACAAAAAGGGTAGTTTCACATGGTTTCAACATAAAGCCATAAATCAGAACTGTTTTTCCTAAGCCTGATACCAAGGCAGCCATAAGAATCTGAAACCTGTGATGTGATTCATACCATATCCACTTCTTGTTGAAACTAGCTACTTTCTCAGTAAACTCCCTTTTATAATGTGCTTTCTGTAACTCAAATATTTAGCCTCTGGCCTTGCTTTTGCTAAAAGGCCCTGTTGTTGCAGAACTCCAGTTTGTGATGACTCACCCCCCGAGATGTCTTTCTGTTGAATGATGACAGTGTTGCTGAGTCTTTATCCTTTGCTTCAAATTATTTTATGGGACTAAGTGATCACCAGATCAGATTAAGTAATTCCTCTGTGACCTTAGGCAAGACACCTGAGTTCCCTATAGCTCACATCCTTATCTGTAAAATGTGAATGGCACCACTTCATTTATTGCCTAAAAAGAAAGCAACAATAAAGCTTTTTCTTCTAGCACTATGATAATGCACATCTGATAGGCGTTACTGTTCATGAGGAAAGAAATAAATGAGTACTATGTAGGACTAAGCAATTACTCTGTACAAGTCCAAGACTTTGAGTGTTTCGTACCTAGACACAAGTGTTTCAACTTTTGAGTACTTATGTAGAGATTTGGGAGTTTGCTGGTTACTACTTTAAGACAACCAAACAGAACAGTTGGTTTTCTGTTGATTACTGAACCTGCCATGTAAAGAGTTCAGGTTTTGAGTGCATTGCATTCAATTTGTTTGGTGGAGGGAATAAAGATCTGAGTTCCCAAAGTCTGTGGAGAGCTATCTGTCAATACGTCCTTTAACGTGTCTTTAGGAAAACTGCAAAGTCCACAACCTGTCCCTTTCCACCAAACTGAGAAATCCCACACCAATAGCACCATGAATGGGCTGCAGCCATCTGTAGGGAGTGCTTGTTTTCTGAGGTGAGAGCCTGATGAATATACTTCATTTAACCACGCTGTTATGATTTAACATCTGCATTTTAGTTATCAATATTTACACCCTTCAGAAAATTGGGTGTTGGTAAACACACAATAGGCACAAATATCTTCCGTGACTGTAAGCAGGGAGAATGATAAAGGACATAGTATCTAGTATGTTTTTAATTTTTACTGTCATTGCCAGTCTTGAGTATTAAAACTATAAACCATTTCTAAGTGCCTCGCTTTAAGGGGTTGGATTAATTTTTCTTTCTCTTCTAAACTGCTCAGAAATGCAGTTTGTTCTTTTTCTCATGGTTTATGACTTAAAACTTTTTTTTTTTTTTAATAGTATCACTTACTCTGATACTAAACTTCCTCTAACCCACAGCTTGTCTCCATCTTATCTTGCAGACTCACAGGAAAGTTCCCTCTCTCCCAGACACACTTCATCTCACATACAGGTAACGACTTCCTGCTAAGCCATTAATAAGCAGTGTGTTATTGTGCTTCCACCCATTTGCAAATCACAAAACACCAAATACACGTAGAACATACCAATTAATTTAACTCACAATTTCTTCTGTAAAGGATTGTAATTGTTCAGGACAGAACACACATCTACATGGCACCCCTAAACCTCACCATACATACCTTCACCTTGTGCTTTCAATGTAGTATAGAGACATCTAAGACTTTTGCAGTGTCGTTATAAAATAAGAATGGCTCAGTCCTTAAATTTTCCTTTAAAGGAAAATCTGCAGAGGTGTAATTATAGATAGATAATATTTTTATAATTTTTTGTTCTGACTAGTTGCCAGATTTAAACATAGCTTCAGGATATTATGCTTTACAGCAAGATTTTTGCACTATGTTCTGGAAGGATATGTGTTTGCCTATCAGAAGTACTGGTTCACAAGGCCTCAATCTACACAGGTGAGACCCTGGTGCAAGCTATTAAGTCCTTTCATTCTGCTCCCTGCGCTTTGGTTTCCAGGGGAAATAAAGCCAGGCCCATGCAGGCTCCAACATTGCCTCTCTGGTGCGATTCCTGATCTGCATGATTAGGAGCCTGAGATGCACCAAAGCACACAGACCACCCTGAGAAAAACATATCTGAATTTGAATCTGGTTATCTGAATTTGGATTTTGAACTTGCATGTGCTTTCAGATAAAAAGGAACTCCTTGAAGGACTCTAATTAACTGGCACACTTATATAATAGTAGCATTTAAAGTTCAACTCTCTTTGTTTTTCTTTATAAATTGGGCTTTATTTGGGGGATTAGGTTTACATGAAGCCCAGAAAAAGACAAGGTTGTTATTGTATTGCTCTGTTATTGCCATATAATGCCACCCATCATAGACAAATAGGTGATGGTATGATGTTTCTCTGTTTGGGTGCAGTGATATTCAATATGCTTTTTGGAGGGCTGTGTGGTCAAAGTCAGAGAAATGGGAGCTTTTCTTCTGACCTTTCTCATGTCCTTTGTAGAATTGTGACAGAGTAGGAAAATGACTTCTAGGTCTGTAAGCTTTTCTTAAGACAGATAAAGGGATGTGGAATTTCTGGTATCAGGTTGCCAGTATCTCGAAGAACAAGAAATTATTTAAAAGGTGACACAGTTTGAGTTTTGTATTTAAATTCAGATGTGCTGTAAGTTAATTTTGACTGCCCTGAAATCAGTGAAGTGTAACACTATTAAGAAAAGTTTTAGTGATGACATTACTGTTATCTAAAGAGATGACTTTATTTCAGGTATTTTCTCACCCCCTGTCATGAGTGTGGAGGCACTGCTGCCCAAAAAAGGGGGCACCTGGGAGAGGGCTGGCAGCTACAGCAGCTTTTGCATCCTGCTCTGGGCTGCCTTTTTCTTCCTGGGTACTTTATAAATTCATCACAGCTTGCAGGCAGAAAATGGCCTGCAGGTTGTAAGATGGCTGCAGCCATTAGATGGAGGCTGCTTTGTGTAAAAGAAAGCATGATGCAGGGTTCAGTAAAAAGGCAGTCAAATGGCTTTGTTTCTTGTGCTGTCCTTTTTAAAACTTACAGAGTAATGATGCCCTGAGCATACTGAAGAGCCTGGGACATACAGACTGGAAGATTTCTTTGTCGTTTTTATTGCTGGGCTTGTTCTGGCTCGGTCTGATCTGTCTGTCTAGTTCTGATCTTGCCCGTGACTGAACTGGATGACAGAATCACAAAAATGTCTCTGCCCTTAGGTTGAGTTGGGAGAATCTTTATTCTGTAGCAGATTTCCCTTCCCTCCCCTACCCCCTCAATATTTGAGACAGTAGGTGGAGAAGAGAAAATACCAGTATGTTTGCTGTTTCATAGCTGGGTTGCATATTAGAATCTCACCTTTCAGCATGGTCTTTATATGTGTGTTAAATGATTGAAAGCTCTAACAGAAAAAAGTGTGGTATTTTACATGTGTGTTTCAGGGCATGATACATAGGTCCATCACCTTTTTTTTTACATTAGCTAATGGAGTTGCAAGGATAGGAGACAATAAACCCTACTGAAAATAGGATCCTGACCCATGTACTGAGGTACAGTGAGAAAGAAGTATCAGAAGACAGGACAAGAAAAATATAAAGGAGTTGCATACACTTGCAAATCAGCAGTGTGACAGTTAACCAGCACTAAAAGCTGCTCGCCTTAATAATGATGTCTTGAAAAATACAGTAATTAGACATGATAGTCTTGTGATGCACTTCTTTCACAACATCAGGCTTATGATGAGCGTTTAACTCACAGAGATACTTTCTTTCATTAAAAATGGTTACTCAAGCATGGTTTTAATAATTTTTTTAGGAAAAATGTAAACAGGAGTTAAATCCCCTAGCCTTTATGTGCTTCAGAGGTTCCTTTCTGTGTCAGTCTTGGGTAAGCTAAAAGGCTAGAAAGGAATTTGAAATTGTGTTTTTTATAACACAGTGTAGAATTCTTACAAGTATTAACATTTATTAAAGGAAATTTAGTACCTAACTGGAATACCAACTCTATTTGACAATGCAATACTGTGGCTTCATATCCCCTTCTCTTGAGTAAGCTAAGGCTTCCTAGCAAATGATGCAGGAGCTAATTTTCTTATCAAACTCTGGAGCACAGACAAGCAGTATTTAATTTATATTTCTTACCACCATTTTAAAGATTATTGTTGAAACATATCATCTTCCTGCTGCTGAATGACATTGGGTATGTCTCTACCTTGGGAGTACACACAGGTAATTAAAATCTGCCTTCTGTTTCTCTCCCTCTCTCCCTCTGTCTCACAGTGCACCCATATTATTGCATACATTTACCAGTGTTGATATTTTGCTGGTTTTAATGGTTAACCACATCGGCAGCTATTTGTAGACTCTGCGACAGCAGAATATGAAGGAGAGGAACTGCAGAAACCCTCCCATGCCTCTTTGGTATGGATGTTTCCCATAACTTCAGAGTACCGTTAGCCTCCAGTCTATTTATCATGAAGAAAACACTATGTCTTCCTAAAGCATCGACACCAATTTCTCTGCTTCTGCAGTTCACTAAAGCTCAGATGATGGGAATCTGTTGCTGTGCAAACCCAATAACATTGGTAAGTTTGTGGTTCAAGTAAATGCAAAATGTCATTAAACCATTTATAGTGATTTACTGGTTACTGTATACAAAATTGCTATGAGCAGGTGGAGCGTTGGCTGTGTAACAGGACTGCAGACTAGTTTCTCAACCCTGTTACAATGTAGCTGAGACGTAATACCTGAAGTGGTTCACCCCAAGTCTTCTGAGCAATGTGGACAACACAGACCTTGTATGAGCAAGCAGAAATGGCTTGATGAGGTTTTTGTCACTAGTAGAAAATAGAAAGGGACAGACTGTATCCATTATAATACAAACAAGTGATTAATATATGTATTGTGGGTTTTAGTGGCACTCTGACTAGTTTTTTCAGTATGCATTTTTGCTTGCTGTGGATGCTGAGGTTATATTTTAATGTAATTTTAATGTATATCCACTGCTTTGCCTAGAATATTTCCTCACAATATCCTAAATACACTGCTCCCTTTTTCTTTAGCAGGATATCTAGGGAGAAAGCCCATAGTGAATAAAATTTAATAACTATTGATATGCTACTGAATAAAAATAATTCAGTATCTATATAGCACCAGTCTTGTAATCATAGGCAGACATAAAGAAGTAGTAAAAATTTAATTAAACCAGTTGTATTATTGTTATCCTTTAAACTCAAATGAAGCAGAGAAAGAGTAATATTAAAACTGCTAAACCACATACTAGGAAATTTACAGATATTTATAATTTAATGCAAGAAAATAAATAAGATCAAGACTCGTTTTAGGATGAACTAAGTCAAAGGTTATAACATGAAGTTGCCCAAAATAAGTTCTCCCTGAACAAAGGTATGTCTTACCAGAGAAGAGACATGAAAAAGAAATTACTTTGCACTGTTGACATGCTCAGCTATATACATATGGGAGGCACCTGGAGCTGTTCGAGAAATGCTCTGACTAGAAATATAGGAATACGCAAGATGATTCAACTGGGCTTTTGCTTCCTTGGTCTATTCCTGTGCTGGGTTTAGTTTGAGCACAGCAGAGATGTAAGCCCAGAGCATATCAGAGAGCGATATTTCTGATCACTTAGAACAGAGTCTATAAAATATTCATAAAACCTCTGCAATTTGAATTGGCCTTTCAAGTAATAAAAAAATACATCAAAGTAATACAATAAATGAGGAGGTCCCTCTACTACATGTGATATAAAGCATAAGGATTTCTTTTAAATATTTGATTATTGAAAAGTAAATGAGGCTTTTTCTGATGCAACAATTATGGGATTTCATAGAGTATAAAACAGTAACAAGAAAGTTACTGTGTTATTATTAATGGCTCTATTTCTTACCATCTAAACTAATGAGCATCTTTGATCTTCTCTGATTTCTTCACGCTTCATTGTTTCCGTCATTGTCAAAAGCCCACTTCTTCACTTTTCTCGTGAAATAATCTACATAATGCAAAGTGACTGTTTTTGGAGCACAGTAAGTATTCCACCAGCAAGGAAGAAAGGGCATCATTTGATAAAAGCAGACATATCTAGACAGCTACAAAATTAGACAATTTTAGCAGAGAGCAGACTTATTTTTTTTCCTGCCAGTCAGGATTTAAACAAAAGAATCATCCCACATTTGGCAGATAATTTTGCTTCTCCAAAGGAAAACATAACACTGAGTGAAAAGAGTTAAGGTCTTCTTCTCGATAATTTTGTTCTTTGAACATTTTCAACTGTTCCATAAAAAAGCTAAAAAATCTGAACAACTGTAACAATTATTGTTCCAGAGATATAAGCAATGTTAATCTCATCATTCTATTGGTTCATTTTTTTATTTCAGTTTTCAGCCTCCTGCATCACTAATTTTTGCTTTTGGTCCCCAGACAGAAGATACCAAGGTAGGAGGACACCTGTCACATTCCCTATTGCTGGTGTACAAGTTTGAATAAATTTCTTTGGAGCATTGATGTTGGATATTAAAATATAAGGCTCTAATATTATAATGTCTCCTAAATTTGAAAGCCCTTCTTAATTTTAGTAGTATTGAGTGTCTACCTCAAGTCTACCTATATGAAATTTTTACAGAATTTATTATTAGACATATTTCCATAAGGAACAAGAGAGAATTATTTTAAAGAACTTTAATTACAAATGTGTATGTATTTAGCACAGCGTGGTTATATTTGAATGATTCTGTTACAAATAAAAACTATGATTTAAAAACCAAATCCTTAGTCAGAAATAAGTATCGTTGGTACGGCAGACTCTGGAAGAGAGAAGACCCTGCACATCAATGTGCAGGACCTGAGTCTTACTGCATTTGTGCCCAGCACAATTTCCATTGACCCTGGAGGATTTACATCAGCATGAATGACATGAGAACCAAAGCAATAAAAATGGTTGGGTCTAGTCTGCTTAAACACGCTATCCAGAAGTGGTCAGGAAAGTAATTTAAAGCCTTTCTGTCTCTAAACAGGCTGAATTTTCAAGCTGGAAGCAAAGTTAAAGTGCAGCTGCCTTCTGCAATACGTTGACCTGTCAATTCAAGGTGTCCACGTGCTCCTTACCTGAAGGCACTAACTGCAGTTTGTTTTGCAGCACGCCAAAGTGCCCTCCTCTTGCCAAGGACAGCTTTCAAACCAAGAATCCAGCCACTGACTGTGCCTTTTTCAGGGAGACAGTGTTGGCTGCCCTTGACCTTTGTTTGTCTGAAAGCAGGAAAATAAAGCAAAGTTAGTCTTAGGAAACCATGTACCAAATGTAGAGTGTTTCATTTCCAGTGGGATCAGAAAATGGACAGAGCTGAAGAGGCCATGGATTGCTCACCTACTGCTCTGCAAAATATCTGACTAGAGAGAAGCCGGCTAAATTCTGGTACTCTCTTTTGAAACTAACCTTCCTTAAACAACAAAAAGAAGAAAACAAAGAAGCCAACAAGCAGCTGACTGATCCCTAGAGGAAGGGGAATATACTCATTTTCTTCTCTCATCATACACCTCCAGGAATTTCTTGATCAATATCAGAGCTGTATGCAATATGTAAAAGAGATTACATTTCATAAGATATATTTTAAATTATACAATTTCACACACTGTATTAATATGAAATGCAATTTTATCTGATTTTAATACTTTAATGTTAGCTTCCATTATTTGCACAGTAAGTAAATGAAGAGATGTGCATGCAATCTGGATTTAATTAGATAGGGCATGCTATCACTTACTGATTGACATAAGTAGAATACATTTTAAGTCAAGCATTGTATAATACTTTTCTGTCCTGAGATGATGCACAGCAACAAAGTTACGTTTAATGCTGACTGCCAAAACCCAGCTGTCTGAGTTTTCTTAAAAATATAAAATTAAAGTTTTGTAGAAGGTAGATGTGGCATTGACAACATTTTCTCCTTTTTTTTTTTCCTGTCGGAGATTATGCACTAGATTCATCTAGCTTTCTAAAGCATTTTGTATTTCTTTCAACACTGTCCTTTTGGCCTTTCATTAATTCTACTTCTAACAACCAAAAGAAAATCCTGCACAATTCTCCCATAACTGAGGCTTGGTGCTATTACCGTCAGTGGAAGCTTTCTTTACCCCAAATGTGTTACTATTATGCCCATACAAGAGCACCAGACATAAGAACCAAAAAGAGAAAGAGTTTGCAAAGGAAAGTTAGCAAGACTGGGCCTTGACCCAGGGAAATGTCTGCCCCCAGGTATTTTGAAAACCTGCTACAGAATGAAATTGCTTTTTCACTTTTTAGCTCCCACGGAGCAAGGTCTAAGTGCCTATGTGATTCATCAATGTCCCCAATAATTCTCTGAGAAATCTAGTTCTAGCCTTACTAATGCCGTTTGTATTTCTTGCCACTCTCTGAGAAGGGGGGTTTGCAGGAGCAGCCCTGCGGGAACAGCTCTCTTCCAGAGGGAGGGCACTGCCAGCATTGCCTGGGCTGAGCCAGCTACTCACGCAGCCTTCTTCCTCCATGCAAAATCACAGCACCAGGGCGGCTTTTCACTCCAGCTGTAGCACTGCTTTCAAAGCCCATTTATTATGGCCAAATAACAGATGTTGCCTAAGCCTTACTGTTTGCTGCTGTGTTATAG
The DNA here is from genome assembly GCF_000737465.1 of Haliaeetus leucocephalus. NCBI lineage: Eukaryota > Metazoa > Chordata > Aves > Accipitriformes > Accipitridae > Haliaeetus > Haliaeetus leucocephalus. The sequence continues at coordinate 10,732,021 of NW_010972676.1, forward strand.
CTCCTGGTGACCAGCAAAACCGAGGACAGTAATCAGTTATGGTTTTTCTGTTGTTCTTGGGCTGCTTTTCTTCTCTGAGGTACTTTTCCTGCCCTTTCGTTACAGTGGCACCTGAGCATCTTATTGCCTTTAATCTCTCAGAAGCTTCAAAGCCATATCCAGAGTCGCATCTGCAGCAGGCCACCTCAAGCACCAACATGGCACATCGAGATCTTCAAAAAGGGTTAATGCAGATGCTGACAGCTCAGAGCTCAGCATGAGCTTGCTCAGCCACCTCCTTGGGTAAGCTTTGCACCCTGTTTTGTGTCTGTAGTGCTGTGCTGGGACTGTGGTCAGTACTTGGTACTGTTCTGGTAGACATGGCCCTTCAGCTCACCATAGCCACTTTCCTGATGAGTTTGCGCAGGTGGACATGCTTATGGTAACCAGAAACCTTGCGTCCACACTGTATTAACCATGACAGTGCTACAGGACATTTGGGAGACAAGACAAGTGTCTTAAGGCCTGACATTTCACTAGGACAAGAAAGAGGGTGGTGGCCAGTGCTGTGGTAACATGACGTACTTCCCGCTGTGTTTTCTTTTTTCTTTTTCTTTGTTGCTAATTAGACAAAAAGCTTTCTACACCACAGTTTGTTATACACTTCACATAGAAAATTGTTGGTCAATATTGAAACATTTTTTATTTTATAGGAGAAGAGTCAAAATAAAATTGGATCTATTAAATTTCTCTCCATCTCAAGAAGTCTGATTTCCAGTAGCTCCTTCCACTTCCACATGGCTTTTTGTTTTCTCTCACAGCAGACTCTTTGTTATGTTCAGGAAACCTTTATATCTTTATTCATAGCTGCCTACATAAATTCTCAGCTTGTTATTTATGCTGTCTGTGATAATGCCCCTTTCATCTTAAAATACTGCACTGAATTTGTCTTGATTTTATGTTAAAGGTTACACTGACAAAGGCTGATAAAACACATGGAGCGTTATTTGTATTTACTTACAAAGCTGCAGTATCCAGGATGACATCATCACTTCTGTGAAGTATTATCCCATAAAGATCATTTTCAAAGTGAATGTCATATCTCATTTTACTTTGACATGTAAATACATTTCAGCCTATCTATCTAAGCCTTTCCAGCACATCCATCATACCAGAAGTGTGCTGGTGCCAGTGAATCAAAAGCTACAGCAGCAGTTAACAAGTGGTGTGCTAATTAATGGCTCAAGCAGAAAGTTATGAGAGTAATTTTTCCAGACACTTCACTCAAAAATGATTGAGAAGGAAATGCCTTTTTACAATTTTTATATAATGTCACACTAAATGAACCATAAAGAAACAATACAGAAAATACGTAGTTTGGAATTTATGAGAACATTTTACAACTATTAAAGACCACATTTAAAGGTCTGGATTTTAAATGGAGCTGAAGGACCTTTGAAAGCAGATTTACCAGCAAGGTCATCTTTAAAAATGGAAAGGAAGAAAACCAGGTCCCAAACATCACAGTCAGGAACATAACAAAGCACAGAATTGCTGGACAAGAGAGGAAGAAAGGATGCTAAAATGCTAAGAAATAATTATATAGATCATATTTATTCAAATCCAAGAGAAATGTTGACTGCCAGTCACCAGCAAAGTGAGAAATGGCATTACAGCTGGCTTTTAAGAAAAGAACGTCTTTTGGACCAGTCATCCTCACTGGCTACTTAAAACTGCTGCCGTTCACAGCTTAGTTGGTGTTATGTTACTGCATCTCAGGAGATGCAAATCTTGTCTCATGAGAAAACAGTTCCCAAAACATTATTTTTTTCTGATGACATATCGAAAGAAATTCCTCATACGTATTGAAACCATTTTACTTTCTTTCAAGCAGTTTCAGTCTATGATATATATTATAGCATAAAAAGCAGCTCCTAAATAAAAAACCTAGAAGAAAAAAATCTAAAAAATTTAAAAAATATTTACTTTTGGGAACATCCTTCCTCCCATCTATTTATCAATAAATTCAATTTCTGTGAAATGGGTATTACTTTTACAACATAATTTGATTTTGATACGACAACATATTGACTTGGATTTGGATTCTCTGGCAACATTTCTCTCAAAGCTTTTTTTCAAACTTGTTACCGAAAAACTCGGAATAAAGAACTTATCAACACCAATTTAGTGTAGATAAGCAGACACTTCTTTATTGACGGCCGGGTGCGTGGGTGAGTCCTCTCACGAACGACGCACACCTGAACACCAGAATCATACACCTTATATTAAACTTATTCATACATATTCATTAGACTTCCAAGAAAGGTTATACATATTCACTGGATTTCTGGGAAGTTATTAGCATATGTAAATGCCCTTTACGCAGGCGCAATGAAGGTCTCTGGTGGTCTTCAGAAGCCCTCTGGTGGTCTTCCATAGTCTTCCTCACTTTGTCCGATAGTTGACCTTTCATGTGATTCTGCACAGTACGATTTTCACCATCATGTATTAGATTTACATAAAATACATTCAATGTTAATTCTTGAATTTAATATTTCTAGTGATTGGCCCTCAGTCACACCACCTTATCAATATTCTTATACTAAAACAATCATTGGTTAATCTCACTTAACTCTACTGATTGGAATTCTCGTTAATTAGATCGAAGTAAATCTTTACCAAAGCTTCCGTGGTTAACTGATTTCAGACAATACTCAAATTCTTATAGTTACACATAATACATTTTCTTAAGTTCCTAAGTTCCTATTAATTTGAAATTCTGACATCTGTTATCTAAGTTCTAAATGTTCCTTCTAGATGATTTTAACCAATTCCTCCGGCCTTGGTACAGGGCTATACAGGGGATTTCACAGCAGCTGTTAGTTGTTGGTTAAATGTATAGAATGCAATATATAATTTTCCTAAAATATTTCTTATAGTTCCATATTCCTATTAAAATTAAATATGATTAATTCTAACTAATAACAAATCAGTAACAAACTGATAGTAGAAGCATTACCCTTATTGTCTGAAAATAAAGGTCCTTGTTTCTTTACATGAAGCAGTTAGTTCCCCACCCCCTCCAAAAGACAAATCCCAAATCATTTTGTGAAAGGGAGTACAAAAAAAATCCAACTATTAATAATTTGGGGGAGAAAATATAAGGCCACGGTCTGTCAGTATCTGAAAAATGGAAAGCAAAAGCGTAGTGGCAGTAACAAATCTTGTTAATTGTATTCTTGACTTTTTTTTTTCAGTAGCCCTGGCCTATACCCAGCTATGCGGGTTGTCGCACTTAGTATGCGGCAATAATTTAAGCGGTGTCAAATACACGCCCTTCCCTGCCCCACAAATATTAGACTGTGGTCTGTCAGGAGAGCCAGGGTTATTTGAGGAGCAACATGTTGCAATTGCACATTTGGAGGTGATGGGAGAGGTGGTGGGAGAACACACCCTTTGCATTAAATAATCTAGCGATCTCCATCTGCAATAGTGGTCATATATGGGCAGGGTCCCACTATATACTCAATGATGGTTTAGAGATGTTTTGCACCACTGAGTCTTCATTTTATTACTTATTATTGCATGACTAGAAAGTTATTTTGTTCTACTTTTGAGTGAGGAGCTAAGAAAAGTCATGCAGCCCAGACTGGTGAATGATTTCTGATTCTGGGATTGAAAAATCACAGCTGTGCTTTGCCGCTCGCCGTGACGGGGAGCGCAGTCAGTCGGCGACAGGCCTGGGTGTGCTGCGGGGCATTTCCCTGGGCTCTGCTCTGGCCGCGCTGCCCTGGGAGGAGAAGGACAGGGCAGGGCTCTGCTACTCTCTGGGGCAGGCGCGGTGAGCTGTGAAGGCTTGCTGTGAAGGCTGTGAACACCCTAGTGTGACCATTGCCTTCAATGAGCTGGCCAAGGGAAGAGGAAAGCTTGCCTGATGTTCCTCTGACTTCTTTTCTTGCGCAGCACTGGGAGGGGGTGAGGGAAAAGACAGTTTTCTGACTGCTAAGATAATTCTCTGCTTGAAATTTGAATACCCTTTACCTTTGACAAAGACATTATTACTGAAGTTTTTACAAAATAATATTAGCCTATTTCATATGCATTGAAGAGTACCACTTCATTCAAAGCTACAATGAATGTATCCAGAACAGAGCTGAAAGGTAATAGCAGTGATAATTGTTTGCCGCCTTCATCTTAGTCAGACTTTTTCAAACCCTGTAAATAAGTAGTGTCTAACACTAATAACTTATTTATTTTTATATAACACTGAACTTGCCAACCATTTTTTCTTATCAGTTTTTAAAGAAAACATTTTAGAGCTAGAATCTTGTAAAATTTCAGCCTGGAGCAGACTTCACGAAGTTAATGAGCTGTGAAAAATAAGATTTAGCTTGGGAAGGCTGCTAAAACCTTTTTGCAGCTGTAGCCTGTACTAGCAGGCTCTGATCATTTAAAATAGATACCTCGATTAATCCTTTCTTGGAAAGGATTAATCGAGAAAATAACCTATGTGGTTTCATTAAAAGAAAAAAATTGTCAGTTTTTCTATTGGGTTATAGTACATTTATGGCACCATGATGATGGGAATTGCTGCAAAAGGCAAGGAGGAGACTTGCCTGCTGGGGAAATACTGCTCTGGCCTGCTGACCCTTCCTGCCCCCTGCTTCCCTCTCCCCTGCCCAGGCGTGTGAACATGCCAGGATGGGAGGATGGTGAAGCTGGGCCCAGAGGGAGCTTAGAAGCCCCTGCAGTTCTTTCAAAACCTGGGACCTCGCTCTTTCCTATGTAAATGATGGCAGAGAGAGTGTGAGGGAGAGTCGAGTTCCTCCCCCTTCCCTCCCTAGTACTTTACCGCAGTGACTGGTCCAAAAAGTTGTTCTGAGGTTCATCTAAACGCTACACACACAAAAATGCCATTCAATCTTGTAACAACCATGGAGGCTAAGGGAAGATACTGAAATAAAGACACAAATACACTTCTTTGGATACAGTTAATAAATAGATTATTAAAAAGTAAAACAAAAAAGCAATCAATAGGGAAAGATTTTTTCCCTCCCCTAAGTCCCTCTAGCAAAGACAGTCTTTTTTCATTATGAAATATAGGAAAAAAGAAAAGTCTGCATCAGTTTTGCAAAAATGTTCCTCCTATGGAAAGGGATATTCTCTGTGGATCCTATTGCAAACCAAAATGGTAGATATTTCATCTTTAAAATGGAATGAACTAGACCATCAATAGTATAAAGTAATAAAGTGCCAAAAACTAGAACTGGCTGAAGATAATCAATTACTGTACTGTTGATTTTGGCAGAGTATCTTGTTATAAATCAGAATGCACTCAGATCAGTCTAATCTCCAGGAAAGAAAACCAGAAGGTAAAATTTCTTTTGAAGGTTTCTTGTATATATGTATATAAATGCTTGCTTACATATTCATATGTATCTCTCTATATGTAACATACACACATATGTATGTATATCTACGTATGTATTTTTATATATATATATAATGCAGAAAAACTGAGATCTGGGAGGAAACTATAGCTGTCAGTTATAACGTGCTTCAGCCTAACGTTGGCTACTTGTACAAATTGCAAAGGCCTGCAACCAATATGGGGGCAGGATCTGATGGAAGAAGAAAAGAGGAAAAAAAAAAGAAAAGGAAAAGATCTGCCAAATAAAATAACTAGCAAGAAGAGAAAGATGAGCAATAAAAAGTCTGTAGGGCCCGATCAATTCTTTCTTGCATTTTGAAAATGTTATGTTGGGGGGAGGGCGAACACTCATTCCAATGCAGTGTGAGCATAAGGGACCGAGCATCGTGCTCCTTGCTGCCCGGAAAAGCAGGGCTGCTGCTCACTGAGTATTTGCTTTCTGTGCACCACGTAACGTTGGACAGGCCCATGGCTACCCAGGGGTGAAGCTATGAAAACTCCGCTGACCTGCTTGCAGTATCACATCTCTAAAGGTGGAACTTGGGGACAGATGCTGATCAAGTGTGAGCTCCCTCTTAGGCTTTAGCTGGTTCATCGCTGCTACAGGTAAAGGATCAGATCCAGATTTACAAGGAATCAGACAAACACAGTGTAGCAGGTATATCCTACCCATGTAGTTTTCATACCATGTCCCAACACTATGCTTTGAAAATGATCTTGAAACACTCTTGTATGTCTTCTACATGATATTTGCTGTAGTCTTCTGGTTTTTTCCTAACCTGCAATAATATTAATCTGTATTGGAAAAAAAAATGTAAAAATGCAACGGTAAATTTAGGAGTCTGGATTTGTTATCATGTTAACACTGTGTCTACATATTTATACATTTTCTTTTAGCAGAACAAACTATATCTTTTTCTATTTTAAATTAAGGTCATCACAGAAATGCAAAACATCAAGAACAAAGAAATCAAAAACCCACTTACTTTTTTTGGCAGGGTGAACTAGTACAGTAAAATCTGTCATAAAGCTTTACTCAGTTTTTTGACTTTCAGATTTCCCTTTTTTTCAAAACAGATGTCTGGGAAAAACAGAAAACAACAAGCTGTTGCTACATTCACCGTGCTGGACTCTCATTCCAAATGTCATTTTCACTCATGCTGCTTGGTGAGATCATATGAGAAATGACATAGAAAGGTCACAGACTGTCACTTCTATATTAAAATGAAATAGCCTCTCATTTGCCATGCTTCTTCAAAATTTTCAGAACTTAATGTCAGTAAACGAGTGGCATACAAATGGCATTTATAAATTCAGTCCATTTTGCTGTATCTAGAAAACAGAAATGGAACTTGGCACCTTCCAGGTGTTTTCTTGATAGCAGATATTTAGAAAAATATCTGACTACATGAAGAATTATTTATCAAACTAAACATGCTATCTATATGTAAACACCCCTACTTGTTGCACAGATTACTCTTATATGCCCATTTTTCTCCAGTCTTGGTGGCATATTGTAGCACTTGAAGTGCTGATAAAAATGATTGGGTCCTGCTGACCACAGAATGGGAAATGTCAAATAGATCAAAATCCACAGATTAAAGTGAAAAGAATTGCTAAACTTGCTACTGTCGCTTGTACATATTTGCTTGGCAACACAATGTCTACATTAAATAGACAAATGTAATAGATATCTGTCTAGTCCAAAAAGAATGCCTTATACCATAACTGGCTATAAACGTTAGCACTCCATCTTAGTGGGCCAATGTTGTTATGAGATTAGGCACTAAACTTTCCTCATTACTTTTTAGAAATCATACTAGCTGCTGCCTGTCAGCACCTAAATATCTATGACCATCTGGTCCACGTGAAAAACATATTTAAAGGTGCATGGTAAAGTGTAGTGTGGGAACGGGTGCGGTTCTTTAATACGTGGAAAAGAAGAGCTCACACTCCACACTAGAATAGTTTCCTGACCTGAGATACAACTCAGAAATCCACCCAAAAGCAAAGGCAAAGGGCTGAACGGTCACTGGATCCAGCTCCTGGTGCTGCAGGCAAGACCGCTCGTGACTTCAGCAAACATCCCAAACCGAAGCAGATCGGCCACCTCCCTCCTCCTGGCTGCCCATACAGCACCTACACCCAGCTCACCTCCCCTTCCTTAACTCCCAGCTCCAGCACAGCTACATATCAAAGCCTTAGTTAAAATCTAGGTGAGGTACAGTTACCACGTGTCTAAAAGAGAGGAGTGGATTGCTCTGGCATTCTCAGTGTTGCTTTTCAAGCCCTCTTCCAGCTAGGTCTTCAGTTTCTGTTTCCTTCGCCTTTTGTTTCACTGCCCCCCCTGACTGGGGCAGTCATCACATAACTTTCTCCTCCACCCATTTCCCTGTCTCCTTCCATTCAGTGTCATTGCTATATTTTATATTCACAGCTACGAGGTATCATCTCCCCCTTACACCCACATCTGAAAGAATTATTAAACTCCTTTTTATAGTCTTGCAACATTACATGCCAGCTTTTTCAGCGCTGTGGGGGTGGAATAGCAAGTCCTCCAGTAGGAGTGTATTGAGGGCCTTGTATTTGACTGCCAACTCTGCTGTCATACTTTCTAGCTAATCTACCCTTGTATTAGCTAGCCTATCTTCACATCCATAAACTACATTCATATTCCTACTGATAATGTAATGTCCTCGTACCCTGTAGCGGCCCTCTGCATTGCCTTAAATCTCCTATCCTATGTTGTTCTCTTTGATTTGGCTATCCAAGGTTTTTATTGTATTCTAAATTTCCATTGCAAAGTCTGGCAACTTTCACTTCCTCACTAGATCACCCTTTCTCTGCCTAAATTTTCAAGATTTGGCCATTGTTGCAAATAAATCTCTTTTTCCATTCCATGTAGGTGTTTTGCTTGCTCTTTGCTGTCCTACTGAAGGAGGTTATTTGTCCAACAATCTTTCAACTACTAATTTTCACATCTCACTGAGATACAGATTTCAGACAACTTTTGCCTTTATTTTAAAAATAACCTAACCTCTCCATCCCACCTGATTTTATTAACCATTTCTCTTACTTTCTAAAAGCTTGCCCTTTTGAAACTGAAGCTTACTATTTGTTGTTATTTAAACAAAATTAATGTGTGAGCTCTCAATTTGCATCACTTCTGCAGTCATCAGTTTCAAACTAATCCCTTCACTGAAATTCATGGCTGAATGAACAGCACCTTTTGCTCTGGAAATGGTGAAGAAGTCTTTCACCTGTCACAACCTGCAGTGACTGAACCCTGTTGGCAATACCTGTTCTCCAGTCTGCGTTTGGGAAGTTAAATTATCTCATGATGATACAGATCCCAGCAGTATTTATCTCTCTAGTAATATTTGTCTTTTTAACTTTATCCCTTTCCAGTCTGCTTGAGTAAAAAAGAGGCATAACGGGCGAAGGATTTAGGACAAATGCACCTTTCAACACCAACAGAAATTAATCTACAGTAATTCTCCAAAGTGCTTTGGCTCCAGATAAATTCCGAAACAGTGCATGCCATCAGCCCATGTCTTGGTCATGGTAGCTGTTTCACTGTCCCTATGATATCTGACTCATCCTGCAGCAGAAATTCTAATTCCTCTTTTACTCTCCTGAGGTTTTTTTATATTTTTTTTTTTTTTACTGAAAAAAACATTGCAGTTATTCCTTTCTCCTTAAACCTAATTGTGTGTCATTACAGCTAAGTAGCTCATGGTCTCTGCTGCTGAACGATAGTATTTTTTTATATTAGCAAGGACCCTTTGTAATATTTCATGCAGCTCGTGTAGCTGTAGGCTGTGGTATTATGCGTATTTTCTGTCTGAGTGTTGGAAAACCATTCTGTGTTTAAGATGTACAGAAGGCTTTTCTTGATTAAAGGAGATACAGTGACAGATTCTGCTAGATCAGGGCTCTACTATATTCTTTCTGTTACTGCTCAAGTAAGGCAGATGAATGAGAAATGGGTACTCTTGTTCTTGTCAACAATTCCAGAGTTTCTTGGGAGAAGAGTCCACATTCTTGAACGGAAAAGACTGGATTTTCAGTACTAAACTTTCCTCAATATTTGTGCTTGTGGGTGCAGGCAATTTTTTTTCTCAACGAGCAGAAAGAGAAATGGAAAGAACACTTTGCTGCTTGTCTGTCTGTAAAAGTGATTTTCCTATTGCTTTTATTCGTTGGCCACTGAGTTGGAAAAGTAACTTCTGGAATTTGGCAACTTATATCCATTGAAATGAGCAGCAAAACTTCCAGTCAGCTTAGCAGAGCCCAGACTTCCCCTCAAGAGCGTGAGAGGGCCTTCCTGCTTTACAGCGCAGTTCTGCTCCCATTCTGCTCACTAAAGGAAGCAATAACAGCCCAGCGGGAGGGAACTGTGGTGTTTCCTATGTCCACTGCCTGTCTGTGGAGTCAGGGTAGTGAAAACTCAAGTGTACAATACATATGAGATATCTAAGGATAGTTAACAACGTATTAACATAAGCATCAGTAAAAATAGTTACAGTCCAGACAACGGACCATTCTATGCAAGAGAGATTTGCCAGGACCATCCCCAGCCATTCTAAAGTTACCCTGGGTTGCAATAACTGAATCATCTCTGTTTTATGACCTCTAGCTCAAAACCACCTTGGTACTTGAGGGCTGAAAGACAGAAAATATGACAAATGTGTGTCATGGGAAAGCCACAGAATTACAGGCCAGTAAATCTGATCTCCATACATTAAAAATCATTAGAAAGTACAAGAAAAATGGAAATAGAGATTCTAGATAAACGAGAATATAGATGCGAGTCTTTATTCTTTGTTGTTCTTTGAAGGATCAAAAAGTATGTGATAAAGGAGATCCCTTTGATATAACCTATTTGACTTTCCGAAACGCTCTCAAGATCTCCCTCAACAAAAGGGAAGGATTAAAGAGCTTAAAACAGAGTAGGAGTAAAGATTGAAGCTTCACTAAAGAAATACAAAAAAACACCTTTGAAATGGGCAACTGGTCATTGAAGTGGCAGATAAAATTCAACAAAGTAAATGTGAACTGATATAGATGAGGGAAAGAAAAATGATAATTCACATATAACATGATGGGCTCTAAAGTACTGCAGAATGTGTCTTGCAGAGTAAAACACAATCCATGAGAACATCAACTCAGAGAGTAGAAAAATAAAGCTAAATGTTAGGAACTATTAAGAACAGGGGAAAAAGAAAAAAAAAGAAAACTTTCTCTGACTGAGGTGGTTTCTGATTTCATGTTTGGTCTGTCCTAGGCATCTGCTTTTGGTCATTACTAGAGACAGTATACTGGCACCTTTGGTCTTACCCAGTATAGCCACTTTTAATGCTTTTACCATCATGCCTCAGAGAATTAAGCAATTTCTTCAGTAAAAAGTATAAAAACCAGACTTCCATAAATAATATAACTAAGCCTAAGTACATCAGGCTTGTTTTGATTTCCTTTTTTTTTTTCCCCCAATCTATTTCATTTTTCTAATCCTAAATTGCAATGTTGTTTTTATTCCATCTTATATCCTCCATATTTCTCTCCTCAAATGCTCCTAATATATTCCTCAAAACCATGGCTCCGACTAAGAAGGCCAAGGAACATTAAATCAACTGTACTGAACTTGTCTGAACCTAATTTGACTGGCAGCTTGCCTTAAATATTATTTTGCTCCCTGTGTATCCTTTTGATTTTACGATGATCGAAATTTCCCTGAAGCAGCACTTACACTACAATGCTTTCCCTAAGACAGGTTAATTGCTATTCTTTTTAATTATTCTCTACACATCTTCAGAAGAGTTGTCATAATATACCTTTATGGTAATATATTTCACAATAAGATTGGAATGAGGACTGGACCACTGAAACAGAAAGTAAAAAAAAATATTGTTTCTAGGCAAGTTAGTTTTTCTCATCAGCTACCTTGGAAGAAATTTGCACAGCATAATGCATTGCATGCATCTTTTGCAAATATGCTAGGAACAGCTTATTGAGAGTGGCAAATAATTCAAACAAAGTTTGATAGGGGAAAGATACAAGCATATAAAGACTCATAAAAATCATAAATTTTTTATTAGATGCAATTCATACAGAAAATTGGGCTCCTTCAAGCAATGTCCTTCTTCTGTTGCTCCTATGCCCAGCTCAAAATTAAACAAGTTGAAAAATTGGTATAAAATAAGGTCCCAGCCTAGAAAATTTCTTCATCACTTTACTGTAGGTTACCAAAGAACATTATCTGTATAGTAAATTAGGGTCTACCTTGGCTTTTGCCAAGTTATTCTCTATCTTCCCTTGGCCTTTGAGATATATTTTTTTTTCTTTTGACTTATGCTATTCTGAATGAGGCACAGCTTTTCTGTTACTTATCTATGTCCCTCTGCACTTGAACAAACTAGCTTCACCTTGTCAAAGCCCACATACCTCAGAAGTCTTTAAGTGCACAGTTTCTTCTGAGATGGGCACAGACACTGGCAGGACGAAGCTTCATTACTATTTTAGGCTGATCTAGATCTGTCATGTTACCAGTGGCATTGCCTGCCCCTCGTTCCCGCTCAGCCTCTTATTACTGAGCCCTTCCTTGTGCCATGCCAGTGCTAATCTGGTCACAGCAATGAGTTGATTACAACTAAAATATGTTTAAAAAATTGTATTACTTTTAATGGGATTGTCTCTCCAGCATGGCTCCCCGGGCAGGTGGAGGAAGGCAGCCGGTGGCCCGTGGGAGGTGTGACAAGGTCTGATTCAGGCTTCTTGAAAGAGCAACCAGAGTCAGCACAACTTTACTTGCCTTCAGGGCAGTCCCTCAGCTCTGCTCCTCTTCAGCTGCAACATTCGGCTCTTCTGTCCTCTTTGAATCCTTCCTTCACCATCCCACTGGGTGGCTACCATTTTTTAAGCATCAGAGAATTTCATAGATTTTAAGGGCAGAAGAGAGAATTCTACATTTTGCTTACTCCAGACATTTAGGTTTCGTACGCATACCTTATTGTCATCTCCAAAGTATTTGAATTTATAATCTTAGATGGGGCTTAAGAGGTATACACAGCGCTTACAGGTCCCACTTCTTCAGTAGAACTTGTAGCAACATCAGACTGCAAATGTGTGTGCATCTGCTCAGCCTTGCATCTGTGACTGTGTCCTTTGGGTCTGCCGTTGTAAAGGGAAGCCAGGACGATGTCACCCAATTGCTATATCCTTAATCATGTCTATGCAGACTTACGTACCCATCTGCAATACTCTTCGATTGTTGGAAAATGCACACATCAGAAAATGAACAGAGGTACAATCAAGCTGCAGGTCTTTCAACAGCCTTAAATCTCAAACCAGCCCTTTCTGATGGGATTTAGACAAGTTCAATAACAAGGAACACAAAGTTAAATTACAGAGGTCAGTAGACTAATCGGAGGTTAATCTCTAAGGTCATGTCTGAAGAGTGGTTAAAGATATTTTAGTGACTTGTTCTTACAAAGTAAGCAATGCAAATACTGGATATATATCCTAGTTACAACAGTCTTAGAACCTAACTGGCCATCTGAGCATCATTATTCTGCCACAGCATGAGGCTGTGTTACTTTATAGTAAAAGAGCATGGAAATGACCATGGACTAATTATGGAAAAGAGAAAATTTTTTGTCAAATTGCTTTGGGAAAACAAAGTCCTACTGAAAACTTCTCCTTTTGAAATTATTGACTTTGCTAGCATATGCACAACTTCAGACAGACAGATACTAGCTGACATACAGACACTAGTTAATAATATGTGGGACCTGGACAGAAAATAAAAAGTATTAAGGTATACTCACTTCCCATGGGACTTCATTCCCTTCCACAGCTCAGATGTTCAAGTCATGTATCTTATTCTTACAAAAATATGCAATTGGTCAATGTATTTAGTGATTTACATATATGGAGAAAGAAGTGAAGATTAGTGAAAATAACACAAATTAGTGAAAATAATCACACTGACTGATCCTGTTTCTTATGTGTTTTACATGTCTTAGTTCATATAGCGATGCTGCTCCAGGTTTGCATTACAAGGGGGACAAGATCAGACTGACTTTAGTTGTTGAACAATTGGGGTAGAAGTTCTCGCACAGCTGAAAAAGGCTGCATGCCTTCCTGAAAGTCTGACGTGCTCTTCCCCTGCTTCTCTTTCAACGTTTTGGTGGGAAAAGTCTTTAAAGAGACAGAAATTGTCCCATGGCTCCATTTCACAACACACCTGGTTCCTGATACAATGGGCTCTTAACTTCCATTGAAAATATTTCAGGAGGGGGACGGATTAGAGCTGGACATCAAGAAGTGATGCAGCTTCAGGTCTGTACTTATCAAAAAGAGTTTATCCATTAGCTAAGGCTCTGCTAAAAAGTTCTTGATAAAACATGTTTTCCTTTGTTTTCTGTTATATATTAGCTGTAGTATACACCCGAATGTGGCATAGCCTTTCAACAGGAAAATATGTGCCTGCTTAAATATTGAAGTTCCATGAAATAAAATTGTTATTAATTTTTAGAAGTTTCAAATAGGTAGAAAAGAAATAGTTGTCTATGATATCTTGCTTTCCATAGGAGAAGCAAAATTATTCTTCTCTTTTTTACAGAAAATTTGAAGAGTATATTTTTTTTACTGTTCTTCCATTTGCCACATTTTTTAATTTATAACGAACATGACTCAGTTTAATTGAAGGCAAAAAGATAGAGGAGAGATTGTGTGTTTCAATGCTCTGCAGAATGATAAAATACCAGCAGAAACAGCATAAAAACCAGTGAGAAAGTATTTGTTGATGGGAAGAAATAGTTCCAATGAGAAAAGGAAACCCTGACTTTGGGAAGAGGAAGGGGTACATGAGAGAATAAAGAAGGAAGAATAGGCAAATGAAAGATATCTTTTAAACATTTACCCAAGGGTGTGCAGAAGTGAAGCAATTTGGCTAAACTTGACATACTTTTTGACTCATATCTGATGCAAAACCACACAACCAGTAGGCCTCCAAAAAGTATAAATGGACATTGGTCTTGATACCTAAATTATGGGTTGTTGTGCTAGGTTTGGGTGGGATAGAGTTAATTTTCTTCACAGTACCTAGTGTAGGGCTATGTTTCAGATTTGTGCTGATAACAGCGTTGATAACAGAGGGATGTTTTCGTTATTGCTGAGCAGTGCTCACACAGAGCCGAGGCCTTTTCTGCTTCTCCCCCCACCCCACCAGCGAGCAGGCTGGGGGGGCACAAGGAGTTGGGAGGGGACACAGCCGGGACAGCGGACCCTGACTGACCCAAGGGGTGGTCCAGAGCATATGGCATCATGCTCAGCATATAAAGATGGGGGAAGGTTGGCCAGGGGGCTGCTGCTCGGGGACAGGCTGGGCAGCGGTCTGTTGGTGGTGAGCAATTGTTTTCATTTGCATCACTTGTCTTCCTTCAGTTCTATTTCTCACTCTTTGTTATTTTCCTTTTCATTACAATTTTTTATTATTGTTTTATTTTATTTAATTTATTAAACTGTTCCCATCTCAACCCACAAGTTTTCTCACTTTTACCCTTCCAATTCTTTTCCCCCCATCCTGCTGGGAGTTGAAGTGAGCAGGCAGCTGTGTGGTGCTTAGTTGCCAGCTGGGGTTAAACCACGACATTTGCCCATGGTTCAGTTCTCCTTAAGCAAGAACAAAAACCCTGTAAGGATGAGTCGTCCTTCTGACACCAAGCCAGACCAGCTGCCACAGGGGCCACGCCAGGGCCACCGCCTGCCCTTTGCAGGGTTTGCATCACAAGCAGCTCACACCTTTCACAAACATAAAGCATTTAGCATTATAATCAGATAATTTTTAGCCAGTCCACTTGGAGGATATTTTTAACAAAAATGCATGTAGTACTTACTATTGTTCAAAATAAACATCTACTGTTAAACTAATAATGTTTTTATTGGGTTGTAAAATAAAATTTATAGACTTTTGCTGCAATTTAATTTATTTTTAGGTGAAAATGTATAGGCTGGGCCAGAGCACCCAGTATTTTCAACTACATACAGTTTTTATACAAGAAAATTATTTCATAAGAGTAAAAGCTTTAGGAATTTCCCTGAAAGTAAGCTAGTGAAGTATTGCAAGAAGAGCATTTCTGAGTTGTATACTTGTGCCAAAACCAGTGAAACCTATTTCAAATTAGACATAGAAAGCAATTGTTTTACTACTAGTTTGGATATCTCTGAATCAAACTCAAGGCTACACTTTGGATCCCTTTCTTTCTCTCTTCGCTCATAATAAAACCATCCATCACATAAGTTAAATAAGTGTCAGCATTGCCAAGGAAACCACAGCCCTATGTTGTATGTCCCACTTATAATTTCTGGATACCCATGAACATCTTTTGCTGTGTGAGGTAAATGTATGGGGATACTATGTCTGCATGTTGTCTGGGTCTCCATTTCTAGTGCACAGCTTCCAATGCCTTCTGCTATGAGGCAATGTGCTGGTTTTGCATAAATAATCACCGTCATTAGCAAAAAGCTCTCATATGTCTGAAACTGGCCACAGGGATCTAACATAAAATACAGTTCTGGATTAAGTTGATCTTTTCGTAAGACAAAGTGAAATCAAACAACTGTTCAACATGGCATATAATTTTCAATGTGTAGCTTGTATTTTTCAAACCTATACAGCTAAACAAAAAGAGAAAGGCCAGCACCTCCTGTGTGGCTGAATTTGAAAATAGTATTTTCCTGAAAAAGTAAAAATGCCATTTACTTCCATGATTACTGTTCTGATATGTTTGTTAAATGTAGTTTAATACATGCAAGCTTTTCTAATATTTTTCTCTGTACGAGGATTTGGGGGGGGTTGAAGGTTTTGTTTGTTTGTTCTGGGATGTTTTTTTGTTCTTGTACATCTCTCAGTACTCACTGTTATTAGACTGGTAAGGTTTTGTAAGAGAGCTCAAACCCACTCAGAGGGAAAGCCTTTAGGCTTCAGAAAGAGCAGTGAGTGCTTGCAAATGCTCTTGTCTTGGTCTGCACCTCTCTTTATGAGGATTGTACGTGACCTAACACAGATAAGTGAGCTTGCCTACCCCAGACTGTCTATTCCCAATTAGTAGGTTTAACTCAACAATATTACTTTTCAACTTTATCTTGCTCTGAATGTCAAGCCAAGGAGAACAATCTTTTTTTAACAAAGTAATACATTTATGGAACAGGGTTTAACATTGAGACAGAAGATTGTTTGATTGTAGAGTGAATTTGTTACATTGCTCTGCTTTCCACCTTCTTTCCTTAGCACAGTAGGGTTTATTCCGGAATAGAAAAGGTACTACTTTTGTGCAATTTTTTTGTCAACATTTTGTGGTTGTTCTAAGTCTGTTATTTGGGGGCCTTTTCCATGGAATTTAGACATTCCAATGACACTTTGTAATTTGCTTTGTTCAGGAAAGATTTTCAGTCACGCAAGTAGCGTACAGGCAAAGAATAAAGAAGACCAAAATAAGTGCTTTTCCAAACAGCAAGATGTTTATATAGAAGGCTTACCGAGAAGTGATGTAATTATGGGAGGAATCCAAATATCCTGTAGGGCTCTCTTGGCCACATACGGCTTTAGCGAATAATTCTTCATGTTGTTCAGAATACCTATTCCAAAACCAAAAACACAACAAAACCCACATGAAAACTAGAAACCTTTGTCCTGCAATTTTCTGGACCTCTAAAATATCACAGCTAAAATAAAATCTGAAGCAGAAAACTCTCTGAACCTTCAGAAAAGTGTATTGTTTCAGTGCTTTGTTGTCATATTTCAATCTGTTACTACAAAAATTTCACTCTGGATGAATGCTTATTTGTTTGTATAGTGGTACTGCCCAAGTGGTGCAGGCAGAATAAGGGATAGGCATTGCACGTGCACTAAGCATTGTGTGCACAGACAATAAACAACAAGCACAGCAAAAGAAATGGCAACATAAGTATCATTCAAATCAACTAAATGCATATACTTAACTTTGTACTATTAAGGAATATCTAAAAATAAATCTTTGCATAGGCAACAACTATTTTGGTTCTGTTCCATCTCTATTAGCAGTAATGAATTCAACGGAGAACACCATGTAGGCAAAGGATTCATTGCAATATTGGCAATAGTTAGGGGCTTGGAGGGTTGGTTTTTCTTCTCCCTCTGGTAATAGAAACCTCTCAGTAAGAAATACCATCTTTACTTCCATTTCAGGATATGGGATCCTCATATCTCTGATTTTTCTGTTATCTATTTCCCGTATCATATTTATCATTTGCAGAAACCCACATTCCAGGCCAGGAATGCTATCTGGGGCGTGTAAGACCTACATCTCATGCGCAATGGGACTGTAATTGAGCAGTGGACTGTTACTTCCCCAGGACTGCAGTCTGCAATATATATGGCACTTCTAGTCCTTGCCAGCTTAACCAGAGCATTTTATTTTTATGAGTGATTGATCAATAGGGATTGAAGTGCGCAATGAAATATCAATAACAGTAGGTAAGATGGTTTTCCACCTAGCCTGTTTTTATGGCTACTGTAGATCACTTTTTCCCGTGTTTCCAAAGTACCTGTCTTCTAGCAACTCATTACTCAGACATACAGTGGAAAATGGAAACCCACCCACAGTGATGACAGCTAAATGAATATGCAGTATAATGCAAATAGCTCCACATGTTAACTGGAACAAAATAAATTATTCCTATATGTGCCAGGGCATTTTCAAGTAGGTTTCATGATTATGGAAGCATAAATCCAGTAATTCTTTCTTATAGTTGAAGAAACATCAAATGAAAGTTCACCAGAGTACTCTCACAGTATTTTGTATAGAAGTCATGTCTTGACCAAGGCTACGAAAGACAGAAAAAGACAGCAACAGCCAAGGGTTGAACTATCATTGAAAATAAGGGGACAATACTTCTCTGGGCAGTACATGAGAGGAAATCTTGGTCCCTGTATGTCACTACTGTCACCCATTTTGTGGTTATATGTATTTTTCTGAACTTGAATTTGTGCTGTAGTTTGCTTTCTTCTGTAGGATTTAGCTGTGCTAATAGTATTGAATAAGCTTTTAGGGTTTAACCCTTTCCTGACTGTCTGAGGCAGCAGGAATAGCTGTGCAACCTGTCCTGCACTGCAAAAACACAGAAACTTTGACCATGGAAAATTGTGCAGAACTCAAGGACTTTGACTTCCCTTGATGAAGTAGTGCGTTGCCATCAGTGGACAATGTTCATAAGTAATTCCAAAGGTTTATGACCGGATATTTTGTACATTTTTGTCCTCACTTTCAACAATGATAAAATAGAAATGGAACTCCTTTCTATAATAAGGATGATTGGGGTTTGGTCTTCTAACTTTTCATAGATTTTTTTTTTCTTTTGTCAAAAGAAAGGAACATATGCAAACATAGGAAAGAAGAAACTTTTAAAAAACCCCAATGCCTGTAAATCTAAAAAAAACCCCAAAACACAACAGGTTTCAAGCTTTCCCGCCCCACTCCCAAAGCTTTTTGTATTTTTCCTCCTGGAAAGCAATGTTTCAAATATTTCTCCCACTGACTCCTTTTTATTCATTTCCAATTAAAAAAAAATTTTAAAAAATTAAATAGTCAATAAAATATCTACACAAATGTTACTCCTCTTCTTCCTCTAACAACTTCAATGCATCTCCAAATTTGTCCTTGAAAAAAAAGGCATAAATTAAAGAAGTGGAAAGATGCCAGAATTTTCCCAGTGTTCTTTATAAAAGATCAAACAGAAGACTGATTGATTAAAAAAACCTGCTGATTCACTGTAACAGTGGGCAGCTCCCTAAAACATTAGTTTTTGAAAGCTATTTTTCTAGGTGTTCAACAGATTTGAGCAGAAATATCTACATTTTCATTGTATTCATGGTTTCAGACTTTTTGGACTGTCTAAAGTCTAGATGAGTTTTTTGTTTGTCTTGTAAATAGAGGAGGACATTCTTATATCAGAAAATCCCTAGAAAAGTGGAACCAACATATGCTGCCCTGTGCTGGCCTATTGCAAGTCCTGCTGCAGAACAGCCTTAAAGAAAGACTTTCACTCCTCTGCATAATGGAAGAAGGAGGATTTCCATTACGGTCTCTCACGAAAGAGAGAATAGTGAGCAGTATCATGGTAACTCACAGGACATAACTTATGTTAATAGGATTGTGGCCTGATGTTATAGTTTTGCAGGAAACAATTTATTATACCTAGCCTGCTACACAGTAATTTTACAGTTGGAAATTTCACAGAAGACAGAGGAGTATTCAGTTCCAGGATTTTCCACATATAAAAGTTAATGACCATAGAAGTCCAAACATTTTTCCCAAGACTGGGTACATCCAACACTAAGTGTTTAGTGCTCCATTTATATCACCTGTGTGAAACCACTCCTGGCTGAGTTCAGCATTTTCCTCAGGAGGTCAGTGGACTTTATAAGAGTGTCTGAATGCATCTCAGGAAATACTGACAGCAAGCCAAAAAGACATGGGAATACCTGCCCGGGAGAAGTAAGCTATGAGAAAAGAAATCTGCTCTACAGTTTGAGTTCTATGATTGGTATTGGAAAAAAAATCATGGATGGATCTAAAACCAATGAGGTATTGACGTAGTTCACATCATTAGAATGAAATTTCAGTTGTAATTCCAAATCTGTTGAAGTCAATGGAAGGACTTATATTGGCTTCAAAGGATGTTGAATTGTGGCATGGATCCTGAGCTACCTTTGGGTTATGGAATCACAGGAACGTATGACAGGATTTCAACCATCTGCTGAAATCATTGCTCCAATAGAAAAGTCAAGGGTGCACTTTAAACCATTTTCCACTTAATACAGAATTGTTTCTTGCTGAGTGGAATCTTTTCTTTTAAATAAGGTGTCAAAAATGGCTTTTGATTTGTATCAGAGAAATATCTGTGTAGAAATACCTCTTGCATTTCAAACAACTGGCACAGAGTTGCCATTCTGTTTCAACTTAGAAGATTTCACAGTTTTTCTCCAAAATACTTACTCATCTAGTCTCATTTATGTGTTAAAAATCATCACACACAAGGCATTTAAATTATTTTGACAACTGTTTTGTGACTGTATAAAGCATATTTAACCTAGTTTGGAAAAGAAATTGTGTGGCTTGCTTTGACTGCAAATGATTTGTTTCTTCTGCAAAAGCAAAACACATTGTGATGTACCTTTATGTGTGTTCTGCTGCAAAGCTCACTTAGTTTTATGATTTTAGCATTAACTGCTCCTGGAAGGAGGTCACATGGAGTCTGTTCTCTGCCCTTAAAATAAAGAAGACTGTATGTAAGGGTCAAAAGTCTATATCCAGATGCTAAACTGCATGCAGTTAGACCAAAACCACCATATCCAATATTGGTTTGGTTTCTATCAAAAAAAGGAGTCTGGAACTCTATATATACTATGTTAATATAATATTAATATATTATAATGTTAATATTGCCATTTGGGGGCCTAATATTAACATTTTGGACCTTAATTTTAATATTTTATGTTCACGGTGAACATGACTTTGGTGAGATATCCAGTCCTCACGTTCACTTAATGTGCTTCCAAGTATCACTCAAAAAGGACACAGACACTGTCAGAAAGTAAATATGGGAAGAAGTAGTTAATTTTGGGTTTTAATCTAGAAAGTATGTTTTCAGAACCAATGATATCATTTAGTGGAGCCATTGGTTTTAAGTTTAAATGTGTTGATTAAATAAACCTAGGTTTAAGTATCAGCTGGTAGAGCGGAGCTGGGGTACAGCAGTCTGGATTTCCTAGTCTAGTGAACCAGGCTTCAGACAGAAGAAATTTGCAGCTGTTTGCAATGGACCTAAATATATGAGTTTCGAATTTATTTTAAACCTTTGCTCTAAACATTATAAACCTTCGGCAATAAACACTTCTTGGTTTGGAAGAAACTTGCCATAGTTTTAGCTTAATGGTTAGATTCTTTCCTAGTTTAGCCATTTTGATGTCTCTTCTATTGTGTGTTGCAAACAGCAACAGTCATTTAAAAAATATTGTGATTTCAGGAATTGCATCACAGTGAAAATGAAGATTCTTATCAACTACCATGGATTTCCAATCAGGCATTTATAAACCAATCATAATTTTTTCACACTTATGTGTGCCCTTTTGTAACTCAGATTCAATATTTTAAGGGACTAGTCACAGACTGAGTTGTGTAACGTAGCTTCAGTAAATTTCTGTCTGAAAATGGAACCAGCCAGTGAATTTTTACTGAATATCAAACTTGAAAACTGCCCCCACAAACTTCTATTTCAATGCAATACCAAATGGTGCCACACTTAATAGGTACTGATATGATCATGGTAGCCACAAACATGCTTTTGTCTTCCTCTTTGTCACCATGCCTGATAGAACCCAGGCCTGCATTGACTCCCATCTTGTGTTACAGACACATTCCTCCCACGGAGCATTTCAAGCATCATGAATTGCATGTTTTCAAAGGGAAGATTACACTATCTGGAAGCAGCTTCCACTACTCCAGCAAACACTGTAGGATTTTAGAGGAAGCAATATTTGTTGCATAGCCAGAAAAATGATGGTTTAATAAATAGCAGCTCTGAAAAATGAAGCAGATTGAAATAAGGATTTGTATTAATCTGCTGAATAATTGCTCCTGAGATTTTCTGCTGGAATTATCACAGACAAGCTGAACATAAATGACTATCAAATCCCTATTTCTTAGCTTTTGTTTTCTTTTTCACCCTGACTTCTACTTTCTCGTTCTCCAGATGTGATGTTTCATCTTCCCTGGTTTTTCCTCTGTATCTTTGAAATTCTTCTTTCCTTTTGTTTGTTAAGAGAAGCAATCATCAGAAAGCTATCATCTTGTAATTATTGATGCTTTAGCCTTTTTCAAATGTCTTTTAATGCTTCAAAACAATAAAATGTTATAGTTATTAGTAGCTCTCCATTACTTAGTAAAGACAAAGTCCACCTCAGTTGTCACTCTTCACATTCTCCTTAGGTCTCACTTTTCTCTCTAGAGCCAGACATGCCCACTGAGCAATTTCCTCAAGAGAAGAGGATCACTGCGTAGATATTATAGTGATTGGGGGACTACGGGTGTTTTTATTAATTTATTTCATTAGCTAGCATGGGCATCTCAATAGTTGTTTCATCTTGTGATATTCTATGGTCAGACTTCAAAGAGTTATAGTTGGCCATTAACTGTTTAAGCTTGTTTAATTCAAAAATATCCTTGGCTTGGGTCTAGTTAGTCTGGAAATCTTCTTTCCAAGCTTCATTTAAGATCACTGTCTTTCTTAAAGATACTATGGGCTGCAAGCTTCCCAGGTGGTAAGGCAGCAGAGCGGTCCATGTTTACCAGTCTACAGAACCATGCTCCAAGCAGAAGAAATGTGCAGGTGTTTGCAGGGACCTAAATATTTCTGCATTGGTTTATTTCAATCCTTTGCTCTGGACATTACAGAATTTTGACAATAAATAATTCTTAGTTTGGAGGAAGCTGTTTTCAAATCACCTTCATTAATGTTATCAGATGCTTGTAAAAGAAAAGTGTTACATTTAATAGGACAACCTGATCTAGTGCCTTTAGTAAGAGAAGGACTCCAGAGCAGGCTGTCTGCTACTGGTGGAATGCCACAATTCCACCCCAACCTGGCCAAAATTAGGTAAACCTTCCTCCACTTGCTCAAGCAGTCCACCCTGGCAAAGTGATCTGCAGTGCACTGATTTCACAGCACGTACTGAAAGCAATGAGTAATGTGTGAAGCTTCCTGAATAACTGACCGGGAAAAATTGAGCATTCTTTATTATTGCAATAGCACTGGCTTACTACTAGTGTTAACAAAACCAGAAGATGTATTTTTGCCTATCATGTGTTTCTTAATGGGCCTTATTACTTGGCTTTGTGTCTCAACTGGGCTCTTTTTCAAACAGAATAGCTCATAGGTCACAAAAAGTTATGTGTTTAGTTAGCAGAATATTTCTAATGATGTTGTGTAATAGCCCTCCCAGTCTGAAAATGTGGCTGTCTGTGGGGCTCCTCTTAGGGAACAAACTTGCTTTGCACTTCTCATATCTCACACTATGAAACATAACAAGCCAGGACTGCTTCTGACTGACGCAGAGTGAATAAACTGAGCCAGGGCGTACATGTAATTTCATGGCAAAGCACATGAAGGACAAAGCAGAGCAGACATCTGTGTTTTCTGACCCTGTCAGGGTGATTTATTGCCCTGAGAGCTAATGAAGGAGAGATAATGAAGTCCCATTAGATAGCAAATTCAGATTCCTGACCCTCCATTACATGGGTAACAGGAGTATTGGTATGTTAGCAATCGTGTTATTCATACTAAATTTTGCCAGGCTACATCGGTATAGAATACTTTTATGAAAATGTTCTCACAAAAGATCAAAAGTCACCATTATTATACTATTCCCTTGTGAAAGGCGTCACTGTTATTCACAGAATTTCAGCCCGCCCAAAGGCAGCATGTGTGATCATGGCAGTGCTGGAGCCAGCAGCCGAGGCTGCTGAAGCCCAGTGAAACACCTCGTGTATGGCTCCCTCCTTCTTCACTTACGTGTTAAAGTTAGTTACAATTATTTTTGTTACTTGACAAAAGCAAAGACTACTTCATTCAAAAAAAGCCTAGATTTATACAACAGCTCTTATAATGGCCATGGCTGGCTGTATCATTACTAGTAAAGAATCGAAGGGCTTTAGGGGAGTGCACAGCTTTGAAACGTTGTCATCCTGAGTGGAGACAGTAACTATCCCAGCCCTTTGTCTCTGAGACTAATTTCACCAAAGACTCTTTTTATAGAGAATTTCATAAAAGTTCCAGCAAAAGCTTTCCAAGCCCATTAATTCTAACCCCCTTAAGGGGAAAATTAAATGGTGGGTTGGTTTTTTTTCATTAAGTAGTCCTTGCACACACCATTAAACCCCCCCTCATCTGGAAAGCTCTGTAACACACACACTAATAACATGCAAACTTGCAAAATGTGTTAAAATAGAGTTAGGCAGAGGGTATGAGTGCAGGCAATAAATACTTATGTTTCAAAACATAAAGTGAATGCTGAATTGGATGATGAAGTTTTATGTCTGCATTGTTCACTTGATACTGTTCTGCCTATCATTTTCCCTTTTTGCTGCAGCAAACTTTGACCCATTCCTATCATTATAGTCTATTATAGTGTCCTAGCATCGTAGTCCATCTTAGTGTTGCTTTGAAGTGCTTTAAGTCAGTCTCTCTGACTGTTCATGGGTCTTTACAAGCTATGGAAAATCCTGAGCTTTATATTGCAGAGTATCTTAGAATTTGTGAAGTCAGTAAAAGGAAAGAGGCACATGAGTGACACAGAGGAAGCTTTGATGCATTGCGCAGATCTCATGGTGCTGTTTACAGTTTAGGCTGTCTAATATTTGTTCTTAAAATTTTTATTAATTTTATTTTTTATTATAAAAACTTAGATTTTTATAGAAATTGGACAGAAGTGGCCTGCTGTAGGCTTACAAAAATATGATTAAAATAAATTAAAATTAAGTTCTATTTTTTTCACAGAAGTTTAACTCTCAAACAACCATTTAACTCAGGTATGGAGAAATGTGCTTCCTTGTTATTTCTTGTGAATAATCCTCAGATGGTTAAATGTGCCACAAGAATCTAAACAGAAATATCTGACATACAATATTCAAGCAGGTATACATGCCTTCTGGGGATTCCCTCTCTAACAGGAGTTCACATTCAAGGTCAGCTAATTGCTTTTGCTACAGAGAAATACCATAGCTAACACTATGTCTTAAGGTCAAAGGGCTCCAGGTGACATTAGAAACTCATTTGGGCAAAGCCGTGGCTATGCAATAGAAGGCAGTCAGTCTCTCATCATTTTAAAGTTTAAATAGACTGGACAAACCAAGAAGGGGGGGGAAAGATGTTCCTCCAGAAAGGTGCCTGGCAGAGATGAAGATTTCTACTGTCACCTAATTGAATAGTGGCAAAATTAGGAAAACAGAGTCTACAGGAAGTCTTGGTTATTTCAGTTTTATAATAAAATAGAAAAGTTTCTGTGTTTCTAAAAAGTGCTGCTAAACAGTATGTTAAAAGAACTCGGACTAGTTTGCAGATGAACTGCAAATGCGGATGCAGAATATTGCCTGGATGGCAAGGTTTCATTTTGGTTCCCTCCTCCCCGTTTTGGATTTGACATAGTCCAACTCATAACAAGCCCTTGGAGCACAGAGATCAAATGTCCTGGCCCCTCTTCTCCTAAAGGACTGTTGGGCACAGAGGAAACAGTTGTCCAACAATGATCGGTAACTTCCCATGCATGGGTATAGTATCACTGACATGTGTAATAGTATATATATTTTTGCTGAAGTGCTAAAATATCGGCACATTCTCTGTAGCTTGTGAGTCATAGTAACTCCATGGCAGGTTAGCAGATGGTGAGTTGAGTGAGACAGTGTGCCATGTCTCTTATATTTTGAAATAAATGAGAAACATATTCTCTATAAGGAAAACAGAGCCACAATATTTTCCTTTGAAGGCAAATCCTGGTCTTTATAGCAGCACGTTGACTGAAAGGAAGGAGAAGAAGAAAATTACTTTAAAGCATTACATAGTCCCTGAATCACTCAGAGCCACTCCATGGGCTACTACTCCACCATAGTCCCAGCTTGCCAAGTCACATCTTCTCCAGCATTACTCCTTGCAACCCTATTCATACGATGCTGACAGTGTTTACAGGCTGTTACTAACTATACCATCCCAAACCCTACTTTTTCAAGTATTGCAAAAATATACTGTTGGTGCTATACATGTGTAAACGTGAGAAGCAACTACAGTTAACCCGAAGTCTAATAAAAATATACTTTACTTCAAAAATATGGTTTGCTGGCTTTTGAGACACCAATATGAAAAGCTGTTAAAGTTGAATGTGTGCCAACTCTTTAGACCAACAAAGTATTTTAAAGGAAAATAAGTGTCTTGCCAACTGCTTTAAAAACACACACTACCAATATATTTAAATAGCTAAGCATTCAAGTTCCCTTACTTTAGTGCCTAAACAGCTTGCTTAAAAAAAGAAGTAAATATCAAAATAAAGACATAATAGAGAAGTTGCAGCTTTCTAAATGAGGCACCAGAGCAGATACATCCACACATATGTAGGATCTAATGCAGCAAGCATCTCGGAGGAGTATATTGAATCTGGAATGCCAAAAGAAGCTTTTGTTTCTAGGTGTAATGTACAGAGACCAAACGATACACAGCATAGTCTCATTTGGTTGTTATTACTGTTTTCTTGCTTTGATCTCTGTAATGTGTTTGCCAAATCATTTAGTCTTTCCAATCTTCTTGTCAGCCTACTTCAGTGACAGCTCAGAGTACCCTAAGATTATAAAGTTTCCAAAACATGAAAAAAGAACTAATTCGCATAGCTCAGCACTGGTCTAAAATGTTTCAGACCTGAACAGAGTGGTGAAAAAAAACAAATCTCACAGGATTTTAAGAATAATACATTTTTAGCAATTTCAGTGACATTACACTTCAAATTCAGTCATCTTGTTTAAACAGCTCAACAAACATAGTAAGAAAGTCCAAGCCTCTCTACAGTGTTTTAATAGATATATAATCTACTTAAGAACAGCATGATAATCATTATTGGGAGGAAACAGAAGAACCAGGGAAGTCCTCTAAGAAAGAAAAAAGAGCTTCTTTCAAAGAAATAGAAAACAAGGTGGAAAAGGAGATAAGACCTCCAACAAAGAAGAATTACAGACCTTTGGCAGAAAGATTATTTTTTAATGTATTTGGTGGCAATCTAAACCTAAAGCAGGCTCCTTTAGGCTCATTGTGAAATGTTTGCAGTCCTGGGCTGGCCAAGCCTAGAAGGTGTTATTACACATATCTGATTGGCAACTTTACTAGTGCAGTGAGTAAATCAAAACAAAAGCACATGAAATGTAAGTAGTGTAGATATTCTGCTGCTTTTTATAATGTTCCTGTGTAGAAAGGAATTCTTTTAGTGCAAAAATTATATGAAAACTAAAAGATCACAAAATAATATTACTATGCTACTTGCAAATCATTGAAAAAAACAGCATTTTCCCATCAATTAATGGGCTATTTATTGCTGCTACTATTATGTTATACTTCTAGGTACACAAAATGGCTACAAGGACATTTCCTATAGAGTTTACAAAACTATCACCAAACCTCACCAAAGGTAGGTTGCCCAGAGAATTTCATGCCAAAAGACTCAACTTAATTTCTTTGTCCTCCAGCACCTCTTTGTATAGCACATGCAGGTTGAATATTTACTTTTTGCATCAAACTTAATGGTTTTTTTTATCCATAAAGTATTCTCTCTTGAGCAGAATTTCCTTTCAGAGCATTGCATTGTGGTATTTCGCCACAGCACACCAAGCCTGCAAATGTGCACTGTTTCCTTAGGTATCTGAATCGGGGCCAGGCAGGGAATCAATGGGAGGACTATCAGCGATGCAGCTCCCTGTTTGCATCCCCACCATCACACACACACACTTTGTCACATAGAAAAATGAGCATCCGGTGGGTACCAGTGCCAGGCTCCCCTTGGTTTCATTTGAATGGGAGCATCTTTATTTCTCTCTCTGTCATTACCCATGGACTACTTGAGCGGCACTTCACCTCAACAGGGCAGGCTCATGCCTCTTTCACACTGAACAAGTTATTTTGCTTGTATCTTGCAGTCCTTGGCAATTCCTGCTCCAGTGAGATGTAATATTTACACTGGGGAAACCTTCCAAAGAGCTGGTTGTTTGAGCTGCTCAGTGACAGACATGTCCTTCAGACCAATGTGCCACCCTGATTTTAATCATGGCATCTGCTTCATACTCTAGGTACCACAGTTCTTTTTCTAGTTTCTTCTGTTTTTCTTTAAGCCTACAGCTTCTTCTGTTGATCTCCTGACTCAATAATCTCCATGATCCAAGCTTTCTTCTTAAGGATCTGTTTTGTCCATGATGGATCAGAAACTGCTGCAGGTATTGGACCTATGTAACCTGTACAGAAATCACCAGGCTGCAGTTTTTGCTCTTTCTGGACTCCATCTTTGCCTCAGGCATCAAATTCATCATGAAATCTCAAGATACTTACTTTCTTGCTTCACAACTAAATTTTTATCCTGGCTTATTTACAATCTGCTCCTAGATCTGTTTTTTTGAAAGATCGATTCCCCATCACCTTGATACTCTGAGTCACTAAACTCATGATTAAGCCAATCTGTCTTCAAGTCCCTAGATCTGATCAGGTTCAAAGGCATTGCCTTGACTGTACCTGAACAAAGTATTCGTGCCATCTTCTCCCAATGCCCATAGCCTGAATCACCACCTGCTGGGTACATCCGACCCTGCTGGGCTGCCAGCACAGCCCAGTGGCATTCTGTAACCCCAGCATGCAGCGAATGTTTTCCAGGCTGCTTTGGAGCACAAAATATGTTTCTAAAGTTTCAAAATGGGCAATCTCTCTGAAGCCTTTGGGGCATCATGAATGAGCACATGACAACCTAATATCTGTCATAAGAAATCCACCACTCTGTAAAGGATTTTCTCTCCACTCTCTCTGCAATGCTGAACAGGCATTAGTGAAGCATAACTGCTATGTAGAAAGTCCCCATGTTAAATATAATTAGTATGCATGAGCAGACAATAGGCTAGTTAACATTTCTGCTTGATACCTGTATTGTCATATGTGATTAACCTTTCATAACTTTCAGAGCAGCAACTCTATGTGATAATGCCAAACAGAAAAGGGCTCGGACGGAATAAAGACCTTTGTGCAAAAGCTGATGCACTGGCTCCTGAGTCCGGCGCACTCAGCAGTGCAGAAAAAATACACGTTGAAGTACAGGTCAGCAGACTGGAGACAAACAGCTAAGTAAGAAGGAAAAGAACTGGGCAGACCAGACTTCAAGTAGCAAAAATTGAACATGAATCCTGAAGTAAAACTGTAGAAGACTCACATATAAGTGAAAAAGCTGACAGTGAAATGGATCGTCTTAGCTGGTCTTTACTGTACGGACCAGAAAAGTTACTAATGTGATATTAAGTAAAAGAGCAGGAGAGTCCTTACGTCTTTAGTATAAATATGACAATATTTCTGTATCACAGTTTGCACGAAACTGAAAGTGCAAAAAGCTCTCTGTGATGCCGATAAAGGTAATATTCATCAGTCCAGAGTTTGCAGAACTTAGATTCAGATACCTTTAAATTGCTTACTCAGGATCATAGAAAGCGAAGGTCAGCATTGGGACTGAAGCCTAGAAGTTAAGACTAGAATAATATTCAGGGGCCTCAGACAAGATGAGTGTCCCATTGCCTCAGGTATAGTGTAAGAATGGTGTTGGGACATGGGCTATGGAATCAGCAAGGCAAAGTCTTTCTAAGGACACAGAAACAAAAGCAAATCACGGCCCTCTGTCTTAATAAGAATGTCACAGATTTCATATATCACTCCTTCTGCACCTTATTTTATTACATACTTTGTTCAGATGCCTTGACCTAAGTCTCAGTTGTTGACTTTTCTTACTGGCCTGTTCTTGGAAACCTTGCTTCTAAAGATTTTTATTTTACATTTCAATATCTACCACAGCAGATCATCAGAGCCATAAACAACAAATTTGTTGAGAATGTCAGGTGTGTTTGTGAATACTTTGAGAAAATACATAAACATATCATGTAAAATAATTTCTTTGATTACTGCGCATTTTAGTAAGAAGCAGGCAGTCGTCTCAGGTACAGTAAGAGCATAAGTCTTCACAACTCTGACATTTTGCTAAAGAGTTACTCTTCTAAGAAATTATTCTAGTAACTCCTGGTACCAAAGGGAAGGTCCAGCTTTTGAATGTGTGTCTGTCTTCTTTGTCTACTGGCTAGAGGACACTGGTAAGGCCCAGCATAATCCTTGAGAGGTCATAGAAGGATAAGACTCGTGTCCTTAGCCAACATCCAGGAGCTTTAAGCAAATACTAGATAGAGTAAACAGTATTCTCAGTAAAAAGACAGGAATTTTGGTGTCTCTGTTTACAACTGTCTCACTTCTCAGTGAATTCACAAACCTCAAGCCTCGCCTCTCTGTTCGTCTTCAGGCTTTTGCAGGTATAAAAATGAGCACTACCTTTGCAGCTGGCAGGATTTTGGCATGAGTCATTTGGCACCTAAATGCTGAGTCCATTCTGTCAAGCATAAATTATTTATTTTTATTAATTTTTTAGAATAATAATTAATAATTAATTTTTATACCCAGTATTAGTCACTAGGAAAAAAATTAGGTCCTTTTAGTGTTTGTTTATATGCTTAAGTCTAGACAAGTTATTTTTTTAGCAAGAGGACTAAATTTTTTAGAAAATTTTATCAATGAGTACACAAACTAAATTGACAAATTGACATAACCTCAGCTTATATAATACAGCTTGTACCTCTCCTTTTCTGTTACAAATGTGATGCCAGCAATTCTTTTCATCTTTCACAAAAGGCTTTAGAAAATACTTGCAAAAATATTAATTACAAATTTAACTCCTTAGTGAACTGAGAGGACAGATATTCCCTGTTTAAAAGAGCTTTAAATTTGTGTTCTGAAAGCTCTGCTATTTAAAATGTGTTTTGCTTTATTCTGATGAGCAAAAGTTTTAAAAGCCCTTGTCCATCAACAAGATTAAAAAATTAAGGTTGCTTTTTTTTTTTTCTGTTTATACTGTGGTGGGTTGACCCTGGCTGTTTGCTAGGTGCCCACCAAAGCCGCTCTATCACTGCCCTCCTCAGCTGGACAGGGAAGAGAAAATAGAACAAAAGGCTCCTGGGTTGAGATAAGGACAGGGAGAGATCAATTACCATCATGGACAAAACAGACTCAACTTGGGGAAATTAGTCTCATTTATTACCAATCAAATCAGAGTCGGGTAATGAGAAATAAAACCAAATCTTAAAACACCTTCCCCCCACCTCTCCTTTCTTCCAGGGCACAGCTTCACTGCCAGATTCTCTGCCTACACCCCCCAACAGCACAAGGGGGACGGGGAATGGGGGTTGTGGTCAGTTCATCACACGTTGTCTCTGCCGCTCCTTCCTCCTCAGGGGCAGGACTCCTCACACTCTTCCCCTGCTCCACTGTGGGGTCCATCCCACAGAAGACAGTCCTCCATTAACTTCTCCAACGTGGGTCCTTCCCACAGGCTGCAGTTCTTCACGAACTGCTCCAGCGTGGGTCCCTTCCATGGGCTGCAGCCCTTCAGGCACAGACTGCTCTGGCGTGGGTCCCCCACAGGGTCACAAGTCCTGCCAGCAAACCTGCTCCAGCGTGGGCTTCCCACAGGGTCACAGCCTCCTTTGGGCATCCCCCTGGTCCAGCGTGGGGTCCTCCCCAGGCTGCAGGTGGAGATCTGCTCCACCGTGGACCTCCCTGGGCTGCAGGGGGACAGCCTGCCTCACCATGGTCTTCCCCACGGGCTGCAGGGGAATCTCTGCTCAGGCGCCTGGAGCATCTCCTCCCCCTCCTTCTTCACCGATCTTGGTGTCTGCAGGGTTGGTTCTCACACATGTTTTCACTCTCTCTGGCTGCAGTTTCTGTGCCACAGCAACTTTTTTAGCCCTTCTTAAATCTGTTATCCCAGAGGCACTACCACCATTGCTGATGGGCTCAGCCTTGGCCAGCAGTGGGTCTGTTTTGGAGCCGGCTGGCATTGGCTCTGTCGGACATGGGGAAGCTTCCAGTAGCTTCTCACAGAAGCCACCCCTGTAGCCCCTCAGCTACCAAATCCTTGCCATGCAGACCCAATACAATGAAATAGTATCCACCAATTGCAGATAAAAAGCTTTTACCTCCTATGTGCCTTTTCTAGAGCCATCTGCTCCTGCTAATATCCTATTGGTTTTAATTTTCAAAATCAATATATTCAGCTGCTTCTGTATAATAAATGCAGACTTTCGACAAACATATGCAGAATGATAGCTCTACTGCACTTACAAGTCTTGTTTAAATTAAATCCCAAGTAAATAGGGACAGGCTGGAAAAGAAAGTATTCTAGTTTCAATGAACAAAGACCTAATTAATAAAGTAAAGTGAAGTTTGCCAAAATACAAGTTCAGGTCAAATTTGCAAATTCAATTTAAAACATGCATTTTAGAATAGTTAGCCAAATAAACAGAAAAAATAAGCAGCAAAAAAAACAAAGTAGAACTGTTACACAGTAGGGGTGGTATAAAGTTTAAATAACTTTAAGCCCAAAAATGAAATGTAACATGTGCCTACTTTTTTAATAAAGATGATAAAGTAGAATATGGGGACGAAAGTACAGTCGGCTAATGAACTGTGACTATAGAAATTAAAATTACCATATCCAAGGTTCATCCAAGGCTGAAATTTATGTGTTCACACAAGGAATTTCCATCCAGAATACTAAAAGAACTGGCACAGGTTCAAACCTGAGATGCCTTGTAACAGAGGAAAAACAAAAGTAGAACTCCCATTTAAAAAAAGAGAAAAATAACAGTCCCAAGCACTGACTGATATGTCATCACCATAGAGACCAGGATAAGTTTACCATAAAATAATGAAAAAGATTTATAGAGAAAATGAGATTAAAATACAGCATGCGATTAATAGTGATCAGTTTTATCAAACTCATTGAACTGATCCTTGAATGAATGTTGAAGATTTTTCTGTTGCTGTGTTTTATTTTTTTAAGATGTGAAGAAGTGAAGAAATGCAATAGTGCTAATGTGCCTGGACTTCAATAAATACATGGGAAATAATTAGTTTGGAGGAAACTAGTGGTAGTACCATAAAGAAAGACTTGGTTAGAAGTTTTGCCAAAATGAGAAGAATCGGACTGGAAAGACATTAAAACAGAGTGGGCCTTTAGTAGTGATGGGCTCCGTCTCATTCAGTGTCCTGTCAGGGAAGATGCCTTATAAAGCCCTTGCTACTGGAATGTGCTGGTTGTGCAACACTGGGAGACTGGCGCTTACCAAGGAGGACAGGTATATCATAGAGAAGAAACTCAACATGGCAAACTGGATTGGTTAAAATAGAAAAAAGTATAATCGCAGAAATTACTTTAATGGACTGCAGCACTTTACTGATAAAAAGTCAGGACTTGTGGGCATATAAAGTGGAAATGTGAGAAAGGTGCCCTGGGCAGGATGCCCCATTTGAGAAAGCAGGGGGTTTATTAATGGCAACAGGGACTAAGACCAAGCTTGGTAAAGGCTGGGAGTATGTAACAGGAGCAGAGGGGACACAAGAATCAAAGACAAGTTTGAATTTTTCCATGGAACAAGTTCTTAAGTGGAAAAATTACTTTTAAAATAATTTGAATAGGATTTTTTATAAAATTTTGCTATTATCAATAGTATTAAATAGCATAGCTGTCTTTAGGAGGAGCCTGGATCTGGTATTCCTAGATTAACAGCTAAACCCTCAATGGGTTAAATAAGGCCAAGATACCATGCAGAATGCAGTAGCTATAAAGTCACAACAACATAAGATCACAATGCTGTAATGAATAGAGGATTAAAATTTTCATCTTTAAAAATGTGAAATCAAGGAACATTCACCTTTTTCAGGAAAGGTTCTGTTACTGCCACACCAGATCCCCTACTGTTTGCAAGTATGGTGTTTACATGAGAATGGGGCAGCCTTGGTTTCCAGTCTGTATTCTGTGGGAGTCTCTTGGGGCTGCTGAGAATGTGTGTGGAATCCAGGAGCATCCCAGCCAGGCAGCTGAACCACTTGTGTCCCTCTGCTCTCATATCCTACCATCGCCTTCTTCCACTCTAGGCAGATTTGCAGATCTGTGAAGGCTGCACCTTCATTATAATTAGGAGAGAGAAATAAAAAAATGGGACCACTAAGCTATACAAATCTTAAGACATGGATACCATTTAGCTATCAATGAATGTATCAATTCGAGATATTCGTAGATGAAATTGTGTGTGTCCGTTTGTGTGCATGTGAATAATTTTAGCTTTCTTGACCTTTTATTTGCATGCAATATGTGGGAGATACAGCAACTTATTTTTAAAACCCAAAAAACATAAGCTTCATTTCCTCCTACTTATAAAAAGATCTCAATTCATACACTTCTATGGAAATCAGTGTTCAGCTTCCTGCTAAATTCTTAGCATGTTTCTGCCAACTTCTGCAAGAGTTTTCCTTCACCTTTGTTGATAGTGAAAAAAACTCCAAACCAAATCTTGAGGCAAAACACACCAGAATAGAACAGAGGCTGTAAGTGGCTAACAATTAATTTTTGACATTGTGAGCTAATATATATGGGGGCCTTTTTCCTAGAGGTGTGAAAGCTGGGAAATCAGACTACCCGTAACTGCATTTCCTGAATAAAGACTCAGCAAAAATCACCCCCTGCTCCCTTACCACCAGGGTAAGAGCAAACCATATGGATTGAGGTGTCTCATACATTTCCTGTGTGATGGACTCTACTTTGGCTCCTGTATCACAGCTTCTCTCCTACTGGAGTTTGCTGACAGTGTAGCTGTGCTAGAGTCACCTTTCCATGTGATATTTTTCTTATGGTCAAAGATACAATTACACTTGCACTGAAACAAGCCCATTTTTTGAATGTCTTGTCTTTGTTGGAGACATCATCCCACATAAAGGATCTACTCTGATCTAGTACAGATGAAAACTCAGTACTGAAATACTCATGGCCACAGGAGAGTGATGACAATTCCAGTTTATGCTATTTCCACTGCCTGCCCCTATCATAACGATTTCTCACAACTGGAGAGACAGCAATGAAGGCAAAAATACTTAAGTTCTGCTGCCCAGACAGAGGAGGGGGAAAAAAATAGAAGAAATAATTTTCAGATCATCAAAAATCTTTGATGCTAAGTTTGGAATAATCTCCATTTTCTTCACCCCTGAAATAGTAACTTCACTTTTAGTAGATGCTTCTTCCTACCTTTTGTTTACCAGATGCAGACAGTGAGTTATAACAAAATAAAAACAGACCTGTCTTTCCACTTCCAGCCCTTATTCCTGCATGCTTCTTCATATGGTTTTATTTTTAAACATTTTCCCATAAAGATGTAACTTACTTTAGGGCTTACTTCAAGGAAGTTCCTGACAAGTTCCCATATGCGATTGCTTAGCCCAGAACAGCTGATCTTTGTAAATCAGCAACAGACCCAGCAGCAATGTCTGACTGTACCAGGTTGATGGATTTTGCCTATTTGTAGCGCAGTCAGTTCACTAATGAGGAGCTGGCAAGAGGCACAATGCCCTCTGGACCTCATTAAATAGGCTTATTTTGGCCTGCTGAAACGTTACCTCAGGACTGGCGCACAGAGGCTGGTACAGCACTCTGCTGCCGAAATTCAGGGCCTGTCTCACCGGCGGACATGGTGTCTTCCTGAGCAGGTTTAAGTTGGGTTTCCTCCCTGTCACTGTCTCTCTAGGCATCACATAAGGATACAATGGCACTGTAAAGAAAGAAAGTGGGTTCAACTCAGAGACTTGTTGATGTTCACGCTGAAGAGGCTCGATCCTGTCCCGGGGGCCACTCTGCAGCCCCTCCCCGGTCCGTAACGCCGTCTCCCCACACTGACAGTCTCCAAGCACATGCTGGACCACCTGAGGCTGCGCTGCTGTTCTCTGCAGAGCTGAGCAGTTTTCAGCTTACTTAACGAATTGCACAGACATCTTCCCAAACGTAAGGGAAACCACCTGAGTGGCAGAGCATCAGCTGAGCCAGCCTGCGCCGCGCTCTGCTCCCGGTGAGGCAGCCTCGGGGCTGCAGAAGAGGAAAAGACACGGATGCATTAACGTTACTCTAGTCAAAACTCATTACTCTCTTCTCTCAGGTATGGGGCGGAGCCTCAAAGTGAACTGCGGTCATTAGTGTTTCCTAACCTGCTCTCTTTTTCCTCAGCTGTCATGTCCAGGTTTGCTATTTCTAGCTCAGACATGCTGGCAAAAGAGATGCTTATGAAGTGAAGCTCAAGTGCCAAGTCCGAAGGTCCCTTGAGGCTGTGGATTATTTTGCTTGGAGGCTCATCTCCACTCTGGCTAAGCAGAAGAGTGAAATCATGACAAATCTGATCAGCCTTTTTTCAGCCCACGAGTATGTGACTTCTGCTACTATAAAAACTAGAATCCGAGGCTCTGGTCATGCAAAAACCTCAAATTTGTTTTAGAAGGGAAAGAGCTACCTGCAGGAGCACTTGAGCTGTGACAGCAGTGCTTCAAGCCCGTAGAGGAGAAAAACTGTGGACACCTCATCCCATGCCAGAGCTTGATGCACAGTGCCTGCTGACTCTGCACTGCTAGCAGCACGTGCGGGAGTCTCATGAGAGCACGGTGGGAGCATTAGGCTGGTCGGGGAAACCCCTGTTGAGTTTTGGACTCCTCCTGTGTCGGGCAGCCTGTGGGACCGGTACATGACTGTCAGCAGAAGCGGCCTTCTCCAGTCAGATTTTTGCTTTTGAGTCAATGGGTATTGGATTGCACCCAAAGCTGCAGAAGTATTTGGGAAGTGTGAAAAAGACTTAGGATCATAACTGCAGATTTTCATTAGCAAGGATTAAAAGCTACTTTAAGTAAGCCTAACTAGAAGCTTTAGTTACTAATATAGCATTATACATTTCCAAGTCCCTATAAGTACAGCTAGAGGTGCAGTGTCAGCTGCTTTGCCTGTGTGACTACAGTTGGTGTCTGGAGAGCGCCCATGTCCTTGGGTTCATGCCGTGGGATGATGTTAGGCAGGCTGCCGCAGGTGCTGCGCTAAAGTGTCCTGCTGCTTAGCTATCACCGCAGAGGCAGGATTTATATAAAGAGATATATGAGACATGCTTTTCTAAGTTAGTAATGGCTTTATTAATCTGGACAGGAGTATTCTGGCCATGGACATCTAACAACAAATGAGAGCTATTTTTGTTCTTCTGTGTCTGTGCAGATACACGTTTGGTAACGCTGGTAGCAGCCAGCTTGCCGAGACATCTATCGGAGATGTTGAAGCTCGGAGTTACAGTGGAGCATTCATTCTTGACAGCACCCCCAGCCATCCCAGCCCTTCAGAAAGTTTGTATCTCCCACTGGCTCCGCGGGCCACAGTACTGGCTGGCTGTTGTCACGGCTCTGGCTTTGCTGCCACCTCCATCTAAGCCTTTATTCACTTGATCGAAGCACAGCATACTGAAAAGCAGCAGCAAAATCTCAAGCTTTGTGGGGTGCCTTGTTTGACAAACTTCACGGCTCTGCTATGGCTCCGGTTTGTCATAATAAAGTAACTGTTTTAGTGTACGCAGAGGTTGTTTCTTTTTCCTTTCAGTCCCCTGTGCTTCTGATTTATTGTGGTTCTATTACGTGTCCCCTAGGAACTGCTCTCACCACATTTTCAGCAGACATTTCTTGCAGCAGATTGCCATTTAGAAGGTAAGCAGTTTTTCCTGTTTCAAGATTTGCCATTCAGCACCTCTATGGAGAAAACTCACATTAATAAAGGAGAAAGCTGAGTGCACATAGCTCTTCAAATGCAGTCCAGAAGTCAGACTGCAGAGCTAAGCAGAGAGCCCTGCCTTCACAGGCTGTGCTGGCTGAGAGGCTTCAGCAGCATTTTCCCTGGTTCTCCCCATGTGGTGGGACAGCAGCTCAGGTCCAGTGTAGCAGTCCTGTGTCTGCTCAAGACAGAGAGAGAAAGACTGGGTTTGGTTACACTGTTTAATTTGTGATGGGATCCGGACATGTTTTCTGTTCCTCGTACATACAGTTCATGTCTTAAATAGAGACAAGTTGTAACTGATACTACCTGAACTCACTTGCCCTTATGGATTTAATGCTTATAGATATTTTTTTTTAATGTAATTTTAGTCCAAAGTCATTTGACTGAGGAGGATTTAAAAAAAGAATAAATACAGGGATATCACATCTCTAGCGCCTAATATCTCTGAGATAATTTTCAACCCAACTCACCGAGTCCATTACTGGGCAGAAGCTGAGACTGACTTGCTTTCACTGTTTTTGATGTTTATTTGATTATACTTGTTAACAAAGCTGCGTGGAGGTTTAAGAAATACTTCAAGGTAGCATTAGAAAACCACCTGGTAGTTTTCTCCAATTTGAATAACACACTTTTGTCTAAGTGACCCACATTTCATGTCTCTTATCCTCATAAAATAAAAGCAAAAGTAGAAAGGTCTGCCTAACATAGGGCGGTTCCCAAAAGACTGGTAAAGAGCCATTCCTTCCTGATGCTTTCTAAAATTTACCCATCAAAACTAGAATGAATATTCAGATAAGTTTTTTTGTTTCGGGCCATCCTGCCTAATTACTGACAAAGAAAAAAATTATATACCTTAAAAAAATAAGTAGCAAGGGCACTAAAAAAAAAGAAATTAAGTACATTTATGATTATATTGGTCTCAGCTATGTAAATTTCCACTAAAGTTAAAATCCAGTGGTGCATTTCCCGTGCTTACTTCAGAGCATAACCCACTGTTTGTACTTCATCAAGACTATGTATTAATTGCTCACAGCCACAACAGGCTAACACCTTGATCATTGCTTAAACACTTTCATGCTTTTTCTAAATTATTTTTTATATTTTTGTTCACCAAAACCTACTTGTGTTGCTAAATTATATTACTGGTCTAATCAAGTTTCATTAGAATATGTTCTGCCTAAAGTTTAGTCTCTAATAATTTTTACACATGCCCTCTACAAGATTTATTCTACGATCGGCAAAATCAGTTTAAGACTCTTACCCATCTTGAGTGGTATGCATCTGAGGATCAGGTACACCCTGATAGCTGAAGGTGTATAAGTAATGAGTTGCAAAAATGAACCTGTAGGATTAAAGCATGCAGCAGTACTCACAGCACCGAATGCAGGGAATTGTGAGAGATTTTGCAGATTTCCTCTCGCTGTGAGATCCTGAACCCGGAGGAAGCTTCCCAGCCTACCTGGCTGTAAGTTGAGGGGAAAAACTTCCATGGGTTTTCCTGAAGTAAAACTACAGTTTTACTTCTGACAGGCTCTGTGGAAAACAGGACAGTAACAGTAATTTAAATAATTGCTTTAAAATAAGTGTGCATGAGAAACACCTTTTTAGATGAGTTTTCCCAACAGGACAGAGGTTTCAGACTGAACTGTTAAATAGACCAGTTTTAGATGGGACCTAGCACTACCAGTGCAAACTGTTTACACTTCAGTACACAGTCACTAAGTCCCAGTGGAAATGTTTACTCTTAACTACATCCCTCAAGGAAAAAAAAAAAGCAAAAATTTAGGTTTTTACTATTTAACGGCTGAATCATTTATCTTCCATTTTCTATTTCCAGTATGAATTAAGCTGTGCAATAGATCCCAAGAATCATTGATCTGTTTAAATAAAAAATATGACACACGCCAGCCCAGAAGAGCCATCTGACACTGATGTCTTTTATTTCCATTTGTGGAGCAGGCAAATTATATACTGGCTGGTTTGAACAAACCTATCCATGTGATTTCATCAAAGAAAGATCTTCATCTGTGGTGGTAAGTTCCACCACACCATCTGATGGTCTGTTTTTCATAAATGGAAACATTTCTGTCTCTTGGAGGGTGAAGGAGATGACATTTCCATGAGAGGAGCTGCTACATGTACTTTTGTGGTTCTCTCATTGGCGTAAAGCTAGTAAAAGCCAAACTCACAGGGTTCAGGATTGTATATATGTTAACCACAAATCTGTTTCTCTTCTGAAGAAATTGAAAAGGAGCTTGCTGGAAACATTTTTCCACCCATCTGTGATACGTTTTACAGGTTAGGAAGGCTAACTTTATAGGTACAATTTACTCCATTCAGTAAGATTGTTTCCATAAGAAAAGTGGCACTATTCCCTGGTCTAAATATACATTAAGTAAAAAGACTTCTTGCAGCCAGAGTTTCAAATTGTACAAGCATTGACTGAGCAATTAAGCTAACGTTCAGCCCCCGAGACTGGAACTCGCCAAGTTCTGGGAGGTACCACAGGAGAATAGACGTAGCCTCCATTCCAGGAGCATGTCTCCCCTCCACAGGGAGGAGGATGCCTTGTAGCACAGGGGTGGTCTCCCTGCCTCAAGGAAGTGTCTCCTTAAGATGCCCCCTACAACCTCCCAGGGGACATAGAGGCCACCCAGGTCCAACAGACTCAATGGAGTTAAGGCTGCACCATCAACATTTCCTTCTTGGTCCTTAGCCTCAGGTATTTGACTCTCTGGATTTGACCTGTGTTGTCAAGCCCCCAGAAACAGCAAAGCCAAGCCTCTACAAGCAAAGCCTCTGAGGATCCCTGAGCAAAAGAAGGTTAGAGGAAAATAAATTGCCCGGAGGAAAA
Organism: Haliaeetus leucocephalus; assembly: GCF_000737465.1. NCBI lineage: Eukaryota > Metazoa > Chordata > Aves > Accipitriformes > Accipitridae > Haliaeetus > Haliaeetus leucocephalus. The sequence continues at coordinate 10,772,818 of NW_010972676.1, forward strand.
CATGTGAGGGAGCTCCAATGGCTCCCTAACACAGAGAGCAAAGAAACCTAATGCCAGGTGCCAGATGGTTACATCATCTTCAGCAGCTCACCCACTCCTCTTGCCATGCAACAGTGACACTGAATATGGGGAAGGGTATTTGAAGCAGCAAGGGGGGGTTAATTTTTTCTTACATAGTGCCCTTTACATGCCAGAGAACTTTTTATCTTTATGTACAAGGCCTTACAGCCAGAAGTGTTCATATTCAACACAAGTATTTCTTCATTTATTATTACCAAATAAAGGATAACATTTTTTCTACAGACAGTTTATTTTGTTCCCTGAGCATTACTTTAGACTATTGGCAGTCTAACTGCCTACTATTTATCAGAAAGCTAATTTGATCAATCCCATAGCAGGCAGATCCATGGCCCTCCTCCAGACAATATTGAAAATGCTGATTTAGCAACAGGGAGGTTATAAATCCACACTGTGCAATCAAGCTGAAGGTTCAAGGAAAAGCTATACTGAAAAAAACCTAGTTATGTTCTTGCTACAGCCTTGAGATAATTTCTAAGCTAGCTGGTCCCCCTAGAGTCTGACTTATGTGCCAGAACAGCATATAAACTCAAACAATATTCTGATGTTAAAAGATAACCACATGGATTGCCAGAGGGAATAAAAAAATATTTGAGAGAAAATTAAATCTTCTGGGTCCTGCACATGTAAAAAAATTGAACTTCCCCATATTTAGATGTCCCAGGAGAGTTTTCAGACCATGTGCTTCCTGCAGTTGGGAAGCCCTTGATACTCTGAGAAGACCAGTAAATGTGACTTGTGTTAAAGATCACATGTTCTGGCAATATAACTTACTTTCCCATTAACATGGCCAGGAATACCTTTGTCTTGGAGATCGATGTATGCATGTACTTCTGCTTGGCCTGGCAGAAGCTGTAGCAAGGAACGGCCCACGTTTGGACAGAGTTGTTGGTAACTTCTTTGCCTGCACTGCATCTCGAGTAGGGGGCTCTCTGCATGCCTATGATGGAGGTGCTAACTTCTGTGTGGAAGTGTTAATTAACAACAATACATAGGGTCACCTCTCTACAGTTGAAATTCCTTTCCCTTAGAGAAGAACAGAGAGCAGCAGTGATGCAGAAGAGCATGCTAAAGCCACTGTAAATATAACGAATGGGCATGTCTATTCCCTGAGCTTCTCTTCTTACAAGAAATGATGAACTATTTGGATGCTAGAATATCACTTCTCACAGATTACAAGCACAGACAGATCCTCTGCTGCAGAACAGGCATCTCAATTTACCTAATAAAGATTTACTGATTTGTAGGAAAAGCTTGTAAGTTGGTAACAAAGTGAAAAAGGAATGCAATAGAGCCATGTCATCTCTTCCTGTGAAAAAATACGTGAGACAATGTACAACTCCTGCAATTCCTGCCTAAGCATCCTCTCTGAGAAAAGTGCTTGTGGGACAGCAGGGTGAAGAAGATGGTAATTCTGAGGAATATGAAGATCAAGATTTTCCTTAAGGACTCCCTAGGCTCTGGGGTCAGTTTTCACTTGTAGGAATTTGTCTTCAGACCTATCTCCTCAAATGGCTTATCTCAGTCAAAAATTAAACCCAGGGAGGATGCTAAAAGGCTAGTTCAGAATGTAATAAAAACTATGCAGGACAGGTACTTTCCCTGGTCTTTTCTCCCGGGCAAGAGGACACTAAATCAGGTAAAAGAGCAAGCAGACACCTGGCTTTGTTGAATTATACAACAGAGAAAGAGAAAACCCTTTGTGTAAGCCCTTTTCCTACATGGCGAGTAAGGGAATTTACCTCCCATTACATGTTCAGCAAGAAGTGTGAAAATACAACTCCTTCAAGCCTGTATGAATAGACACTCAATCTACATGACAAAGCCTTTGTTTTCAGTACCCTATGTGCTAGACCTTCACATAGACAATGAGCAAGGAATTTCAACTAAAAAAAAAAATCGATAGGGTATGAATTAACATTTGATTATGTCAGATCTATGAAGGCTGGATGATCTCAGACATGCATATAATATGATGGGATTATCCTATTACATATCTGCACTCATTTTTGTTGCATGATTTAGACAAACATGGCCAGAAAAGCAGTGATGCTGCCAGCCAATATGGAGGTGATAGGTGAGGAAGCTCTGTGGTCTGGAGTTAGGCTATAACCAAGTTATACAGTCATTTGGAGAGAGATATTAGTTACACTCTCTTCTGATAACTGAGGTCCCTACATCCAGAAAGCCGCTTCTCTAAATTTTGTCTGGGAGGAAGGGACCAGGCATCCTTCCCCATGTGGGAGCAGCTGGAAGAGTGCTTGGATGAGCCCTGCAGCCCATATGGGACTGCGCCTGGTATGTCTCTATGTTTACCAGAAACTCACAGTTTTTGCACTCAGGTTTGAGTTATGCAACTCCTTCTGAGCAAATGGAGTTGCAGCTTCTTTATCCATCTGCCATGGTGTGTGCTAGCTGTGCTGCTATAGATCCTTGTATTGAATTTAGCCCTAAAGCTATTAGAGTTTCACAGGTACTAAATTCTCCAACATAATTTTTAGAAATATAAAATAAGGCAATAAAGTTGTTAACTTAGAACTCACTTGATATATTATCAGCTCGAGGCCTTTCTAAGAAAACACAAGGCAGAAAAGCAAAACAAAACTAAACAGCAACATAAATTCTGAGTTCATAAAATGTTCAGTGCAATTTGCAGCATTGATAGTTGTTACAGTCCTGTCTTATACTGCCAGGAAATATTTAAACATACTTAAACATATATGCATGATCCGCCCTGCCAGACAAAACTATGTGCTACTTAAAGACAGATGGGAATGAGCTGTGTATTCTGTACATGACCACTGGATTGTGTCATACTAAGTCTGGTCATAGTCATAAAGTTGTTTTATGCAGCTATTCATATTTACCTAGAAGTTCTCAAGATAGTAACTGAAACAATAGTTCTTTTCTTACCCAAGAAAAAATAACTTAGTTTGAAAGTACCTGAGCTCTTCTGGAAGATGCTATTGTAAGCAAAGCTTACTTAATATTGCCTTCTTTTCAATCACACAGGAAGGCGGATCAACTGTAGCAGTCACCGGACAGAAAATAAAACAAAGCACTTGGAGCTTGGAGCCAGAGCAATATAACGGAGCAAAAGTTGGAGACAAAGACTGTGAATCATTCCAGATATAAAGTGGTAGGGATTTAAGCTTTGGACAAATATTACTCTGCATTAAAGACATGTGAATCTTCATCAAGAAATAAATCTAAAACAGGATTATTTTTTTAAAGGACCTCAAAATTATATACCTCTGTCACCCAGTAACCCTAGATTTTACAAGAGAAGTATAGACCATCTGTTCAAGAGACCAGTAACACAATCTGTGCAGCTAATCAGCACAATAGTAGTAGCAAATGATTTCATGGGGGCCTATCACATCTGGTTTTAAAACTAGTAGACTTTTTAATTTTTAATACATTCTCTTCATCTCTCATAAAACCTCTTTTCTGATAGGATTTATGCTTTAGTAGACAGCTTTTAAAATTTTTTATCTGTCTCTGAACAGGAATAGGCATGAGTACATAAATACATATGCAGTATGGTGCATGGGTATTCCTGAAGCCCATTACTGCCTCTGTGAATAGCAGTTAGGGTTATGTCAGCAATGGAGAACATCACTATCATCATAAAAGATTAATATAAAACCTTCTTGCATGGACTCTCTTGATTAATTATAAAAAAAAAAAAATCAGCAGTCCATTAACTGAACTCCCTAGCTATTTTTCATTGTTACTAGCCTATATAACTATTATCTGGGTATAATTTTTACTAATTTTACACATTTTACTAAATTCTGAATGTGGAAATCTGGAACACATCACTGGGTGAATTTTTGATCAATTTATTTTTGCCAAGAATTTAAAAAATGTGTAATAAAAAGTGCTACAGTGTTCAGAAATCTACTTACTACTTCTCCCAATGGTAGGAATACCTGATACAAAACACCTACATGAACATATCTTAAAGCATTTAGGGAAAAAAGTATTATCAGGTGTTTCAGAGGATAGTGGGAGATGCAATGGGTTTTTTACAGCAATGTTATACAGATCTGATACAAATATCCTGGCTATTGTACCAAAACATCTTCAGTACTTCAGTGAACCTCACTAACATTTCCTTTTGCATTATGTTATAAAGTCTACCTGACTACTTCCCTGGAGGGATGGCTGTGTGCACCGCACTTTCTTTTCAGGGCACAAATAGAAAACTGTGACCTAAGAATTTCAAGAAACAAATGGAAATGAATGAAAAACCTGACCTCATGACCCTGTTCCTGTTCGTCATCCACCAGTACAGAAGGAATTACAGAGAAAAAGCCACACTTTCTTTTGGTGCTGCACTCTGTAAGAGGAACAACATTACTGAAACAAAAAAGGAAAAGCCTCCCTGAGTGGATCCCATGATGGACCAGCTGCGGTTCCCCTGCACTAGGCGTGAGCAGAAAGTGACAGCAAGTCTCGGGTGGCACTAACACCCCAGAAAGGTCTGACCGCCCCTGGCCAAGTGAGCATGGGCCAAGTGGGTCCATACCTTACCTTGCTAACAGTGCAAAAGGGATTTGTTGGCCTGTGCCAAGAAAAGGTGTGGATGGCACTGTGCATGGGAAGCTCTGAGTTCTTTGGTACCACCTCACTGTGAAGGAGTCATTTTATAAGTAGAGCAAATATAGTCTTTAGAGCTAGCTGGAAAAAAGAGACAGGAAGGATGTGTATTTCTCTTTTTTATTTTTAAATCTGAAAACTACTTTGACATTTACCATGTCTTCATGTTCAAGTGCCATAAACATTGAAATAAAAATTGCCTCATTATGAACCGCTTCTGTGTGTTTCTCTAAGACCTCTGGATCATAAGCACAAATAAGTTCAAACTGCCTGATAATTGTAATGACCCTAGATCCGGACATTCTACATCTGGAAACTGAATATTGTTTGCTTCCTGACATAAGGCGTTAAAAACAACTTTGGAGTACACAAAATTGATTTAATTACTTCTTGCATGTATGAATTTGGAAGAAGAAAAATCTGAGAAATAAATTGATAGAAAATAGACCTTTTGATTTCACACAAAAAGCAGTAGGAATGCTGTTGTTCATATCACTGTCTGTCAGCAACTTGGAAAGTCAGTATGACCAAATAAAAATACAGCAATGTGCTCTGCAGCTTTATTCCAGCAGAAATATTGGCTCTGAACACCATGTGCCTCCAGATGTGTAACTCTGGTGGTTTATGGGATTTCCACCTAATTTCTCTAAGTCATTATGTCTCCAAATGGTTAAATCAATCAGGAAAGTTAAAGAATATAAATATCTATCTTCCATATGCAGCAAGAATGGGAAAGCAGGAATGGTTATGTAGAATAAATAAATAAGAAAGAACTGGAAATATTTGAATGACCCCATTACTGAAAATATTGTTTATATATCTTGGTCCTGCATTATTATTATATGCAGGATTTTCCCCTTTCATACTCCTGATGAACTACTACTTATATTTTTTCTGGCAGCGTGAGGGAGTTAATAGTACTCAAAAGAAATCTGTGCGAGGGAAGAAACTCACGGCCTTCCCTCCCACACCCCTGTTGTTCATGCCAGCAATTCCCCAGTGAGCTGGAATTTCCTTTTCTTATGGCAGCTAGCCCAGAGCTCAGTCCTCCAGCCTTGGGACCCCAGGACATTCCTGTGTCATCTGCTGAAGTCTGGCTCTTACACAACGGGCCAGTGTTGCAACCCTCTTCCCAAGAAGTCCTGTTCCTCTGGTAGCCTTATGAGCTTAAACCCTCCCTCTTTCTTCCACAAGAAATAAGACTAGAGGAGACTTCTGTCTAATCAGGTCCGCTCCTTTGCTCTTGCATCTTAGTGAGCTCTACCAGAATGACAACTAGCCTCAATTCAGAGATGATCAATCTAAGCAGTTAGCGTTTCTAATGGGAGTATTCAGACTAGGTATTGAACTGGTTCAGGAAACTTAAAAGATCCATTCTTATGGGATGGGGCTTATTCTAGGCTCTTAGCTCTGCCCAGAGACCAAACACTGTCATTGATAGATTTGGAAGCAGGACTGCATTTACATATTCTGCTCATCTCATTGTTAAAATTCTGGTCAGTTCTACTGATAACAGGGATGCAACTGAACCTGTGAGAAAATGAACTGGGCCCTGCTAAGTTAGGAGCAACGTAATGGTGATGTATCAACCAGGATAGTTTATATTTTTCCTGAAAACAAATTTGACTTGTTTGTTATGCTCATCTGTTTGCAAATGGCATGTGCTTTCAATGTATTGACCGCAGTAGTTCCAACATGTGGATTGGCTTTAAGGGAAAGAAGCTTTTCTGCACATGAACTCCACTCAAAAGCAAGGATGGGCAGAAAGGGTCAATGTACTTTTGCAATTTATTAACAGTTTTCGATCAGCTTAATTTAGGTGGTCCCTAGACAATGTAGATGAATATTTAAAGCTATCCTATTATGATTAGGCTAACTAAATTAATTTTGAGCCACAGATACTGAGTTTTAATAATAGACTATTGATGTGTAAGAAAGTAAAAGAGACCATTTAGATTTAATTTTGATTCCAGATCTGATCTTTGCAAGACATTGCCTAAGCAGGGAACTCCCCAGATTCCCATCTAGCTTCTGCTCCCACCCTCCTCTTATCCTTATCATAACAAAAAAAATCCAGCTGTGAACAGCTTGACAACTGAGTTGCTTATCACCACTGGTCTGTAACCAGGGCTTTAAAAAATGCTAACACAAACAACACAAAGCTCGCATAGAAAATTAGCTCACTTAAAAATATAAAGTGGAATGGCAGGAAAATGTTAGTGCAAGGCCTCTAAGTTACCTGCTAAATCACGAGGAATTACAAGTGTATTTGGCAAGCTATTACCGTTAGTCCCGTAAGTGCTCTGGAGGTATGTAGTTATGCCTGCAGGCCAATGGACGTAAACAGAGGACTTAATTCTCCTCCCAGTTTCCCTCCACCTGATTTGCTGAAGTAGTCTAGCAGCTTCTGCAACACTAGCATGCACTCCAACAATAATGATGCAGTTTAGTAAGTATAATGACAAAATCTGTAAGATATTTAGGCCCAAAACTCAGGCTTTCTTGCAGATTTCTAAAGGTCATTTTTTTTAAAAAAAAAGTACTTCATGAAACATTTTTTTTAGTTGAATGGTTAAAGGATGACTTGCAGTCAGGCACTTTCTGCTACATTTGCAATCAAGAATTCCATTATCATGTAGGTGGCATAGCATGTCTACAAACCTATGGGAAAATAAAAGGAGTGGGGCTGGTGGGGTCATCAGCAATGGCCACCTTGCTCTATGCTTCCAGTCCCTCACCTCCCAGGAGGGCAAAGATGAGAACAAGCTACAGTGGTCATCTCTGAATTCAAACTGCCACACTCTCCTATTGCATCTGGAATAACTGTCCCAAACAAACATTACACATATACATACAGAGTTAAATATTTTAGATCTGCACCTACGTTCTTCAAGGCACAGAAAGAGAGGAGACATTTTGGCACCTGTAGCAGAATGCAACCCTCCTGCTTTCAGGGAGGAACGACCACCCTCCAAAACAGGGAAATGCTTATCAACAAATTTTGCATTTGTTAATTTTTTTAGTCTCAGAGTCTTTTCCGATCTTTTTTTTTTCAATGCTGAAAACCAGGCAGCTTCTCAGGAAGAAAGGAGTAATAGTTCTGAGAAAGAAAGTGCTTCAGAGAATGATGTGCTTTGCTAGACGTTGCTAGAGCATCTTCTGTCTGAGGATTTTCAAAGTAAGCACCGGCTTTCTCCTCACCACTGTGGATGCTTTACAGTGCCCAAGTGGCAGCACCTAAAAGAAAATGTGAGTTACTATAGGACATTTTCCCACCGCTGTGCAAATCTTATGCTTCAGTGACAGAGCTTTCTATAATCAGTGTAATACTCTGTAATATCACCTAATGCCGAGTATAACCTGCCTGTGTAACTCACTGCTGCAGTGACAGAAACAGTTTGGTTTCAGCCACTTCATTTAGAATATTGATCCCAAAATAAAAAGCTCATGTTTTAAAGCCTTCTTACTATAACACTTTCAAAACATTTCAATGAACTTTTTATACCACTAAATTTGATCTAATATGTCCCACATATTTAGCATGTTAATCTGATATAGAAATTGCTAATTCAGGAAGTTTGAGGGCACTATGGTGTGCATTTGGTACCTAACTGCTAATTTTTTACTACGATAAAGAATCTGTGCCTTGACTCTACTTTGTCTTCATTATTAAATGATCAGTAATTCTGTCTGCCACAGAAGCCACCTACACATTACAGGCTTTATAGCTGTAGATGCTGCTGCATAGAAACCAGCTGACATCCACAAACAGACGTTTTACTGATCATTTTTACTGTCATGGAAACGGTCATACAGCAATTTGCATAGCCACAGCATCACTGAACTTGTGTGTCAAAATGAGCAACAGAAAGAATGGAGCATAAGAATAAATGTAACTTTAATACTGCCACAACAGTTTCCATCCAATCCAAAGCTTCCTAGCTCTCTCCTAGCTTCATTTATGCAGGAGAGAGGATATAATTTTCAGTGCACAACAGGTTATGTTGCAGAAAAGTGTTTTCTGTTCAATGGCAATAGAGAGACTTTTTGTGTAGCAAGAATTTTCTCCTACATTTAGGAAGGCAGTTCTGATACTCCAGTAATAAGAAGGTGGGAGATTGAGAAAAATAGATTATCATGGGATGGTAGCCAGGTTATGTTATGATAGCAGGAGTGCTGCCCACTGCAACGTTGGTTACCAACACTTTGAACTAGTCAGCACCACCATTGTGGCCACATCAGCAATGCAGAGTTTTGCACTAAAAGTGGACTTACTGCTCTTAAGCTCAACTGAAAACAAAACAACCCTTAAAGATTGGAGCAACATGAGATATGAGGCAGACCTCAATACTTGAACCCTTCAAGACGTAGATCACTTTGTTTTGCCACTGAAGATCCCTCCAATGAGGTGCTAAGCAGCAAACCATACGTGGAAGACAGACACAAGTCTCAGCAAAGTAATAATGTACAATTGTCAAAGATCACGGAGCAATTTCTAAAGATGAAACTACCTGAAAACTGTCTTTTCTTGCAGCCTCACCAGTTTCACTGGTAATTGGCAAGTGACACTCAACTTTACAGCTCTTAACAGATGTCTGTATATTAACAGTGAAAGGGTTTTACAGGCATCATCCCCTGCAGTTCTCTAGTCTACTCCAGCTGTATAGACCCTGAATGTTAAAAAGGCAAAAATTTTACTTACAAGGAATTTGTTTCCACCAAGAGATAAATTATAGACCACTTCTTTGTAACAAACAAGAAAAAAAAAGTTATGTGAGAGTGGTTTGAAATATTAGCATGTTAATGATGTTTTAATACATTTTTGAAAGATATACTTGCAGATAGTTATTCTAAAATAAGTGTGGATATTTATATACATAGATATAGATGTAGCTGACAACATTATCATTATAAATAACAACGTCAAATGAGGAATATCTGGAAAAGCACCACTCAGGTTTTATTTTCATCTATAAAAAAGATGTTGAAATCCTGTTCAATTTTTTCTTTTTCCAAAGCCAAGGTTGTCCTGACTTTTCTGGTTTTTCCTGTGTTTCTCCTTAGATAACCTTGAGGACAATACAGAAAGTCAGAATACCTGATGGGGTTTTTTGGACAACAGCTATTTTTTCACAGCTGTTTCAAGAATGGTAATCTTTTAAGACTTCTCAATTTCCTTTGCCTGTAATAGTAAAGACTTTGTCCAGGGGAAAAATTCATTGGTAAAATTGCCACAAGTTGCCCATCAAATACATATATGAAAGTCAAATAATAAAAATAGTTTCTAGAAACTTTGTTCAAGAGAATGACTACTTAACAGTTTAGCAAAAATAAAAACTTTATTAAACATGAGATACAAAACGTCATCTAGTAGCAAAGCAATGGGTGGCAAAAACATTGCAAAATATTTGAAAGCAAGTCTCAGTGGTAGCTTGTAAAAGGATGTACTTCACTTTTCATTCTGAAACAGAAATTAGGACCCTTTTACTCATTTACTCAGCTAGTACTAATTACATTCAGATTACATATGACTGTAAGCAACATAATCAGAAAAGTAGGAGGAAATTTTCTAATTCCCTTGGCTAAGTTAAAATTCCTAAATATGTAAAAGCAAGCTAGGCACTTAAAAAATTTACTTTATAGCCTTAATGACTGTAAAGGAGGACTGAAAAAACATTATGTGGTTTTTTTCAGGATTTTTTTCTCTTTAAAGAGTTATAAAGAGAAATATCAGCAATACCCATTTTTCAATTTTCATCATCAAGTAATCAAGGATGACTACTACAACTCCAAATCCTGTGCTCTGAATGCATGGACACATAAGAAATTATTCCATTCTTGATTTCTGATAGAAACTGTATTTAAAAAACAAGCCACCGTGACATGTTTTTAATCATTTGGTTAAAATTCTCATTTGTTCTTAATGACTAAAGGTTTGATTCCTGGTATCTCTAATGTCAGTAATGCATTAGTTCTCTAATAATTGAAGCAGGGGGCAGGGAAGAATCTTTAAGAAAAAGAACTAACAAAACCATCTTTCTTAAGCTTTAGAAACCATTAATATAGGAAGATTTATAGTCCACCTTTAAACAAAGCCAATCTAGCTTTTACTGAGAATATAAACTGTAAGTCTTCCTTCTCCAATTGTTGCTTTGAGTCACGAGGTTCAGAATGGGCCCCCTTGCTTTCTAAACTCCTTCTCAGAAAGAAGTCTAGGTACAGCTGGATCCAGACAGTCCCAGGCTTAGCCAATGGTTTATGCCTAATGGAATTCAGGGAGAACTCAAATTGGGCTCGTCCAGTGACCCATCATTGGTAAAAGGTCTCTCTGTCTCGAGGAGCAACCTTGAGAGGCATCCCACCTCAAGAGGAGATCACCACCATGCAGCCACAATGCCTAGCAGAGAGAGCTCTAAGAAGGGAAGAGTGGCTGGAAAGCTGCCCGGCAGAGAAAGACCTGGGGGTGCTGGTCGACAGCCGGCTGAATATGAGCCAGCAGTGTGCCCAGGTGGCCAAGAAGGCCAATGGCATCCTGGCCTGTATCAGAAATAGTGTGGCCAGCAGGAGCAGGGAGGTGATTTTTTCCCCTGTACTGGGCACTGGTGAGGCCGCACCTCAAGTCCTGTGTTCAGTTTTGGGCCCCTCACTACAGGAAAGACATGGAGGTGCTGGAGCGTGTCCAGAGAAGGACAACCAAGTTGGTGAGGGGCCTGGAGCACAAGTCTTATGAGGAGCGGCTGAGGGAACTGGGGTGGTTTAGTCTGGAAAAAAGAAGGCTGAGGGGAGACCTTATCGCTCTCTACAACTACCTGAAGGGGGGTTGTAGTGAGGTGGGTGCTGGTCTCTTCTGTCAGGTGCCTGGAGATCAGATGAGAGGAAATGGCCTCAAGTTGCGGCAAGGGAGATTTAGGTTGAATATTAGGAAAAATTTCTCTACTGAGAGGGTTGTCAGACATTGGAGTGGGCTGCCCAGGGAAGTGGTTGAGTCACCATCCCTGGAGGTATTCAAAAAGCGTGTGGACGGGGTTTAGTGGGCATGGATGATGGTTGGACTCGATGATCTTGAAGGTCTTTTCCAACCTAAAAGATTCTATGATTCTAAGGCTCACTGAGGCTGTCATATTTATGGGCTAAAGTGGTTTGCTCATAGCCAAATTGCATACTGTGGGAGAGGTATGCATGAGACTCCGTGTACCCACAATTTTCTTTGCTCCTTGATAAATGAATCTTGGAAAAACCACCCACTTTTCATGTGTTAATCACATGACCGGTGAGCCAAGCTCATATGCATCAGTGCTCACTGAGTCACTCTTCTCCTTTGCGGGTAGTCTAGAGGAGTTCTTGGCGTGGCTATGACTCAGGCCTTTACCTCCTCTGGAGCTGCACCAAACTACTGCGAGGTTGGCTAAGGGGGTCGAGGGCATCCCTTGCACTTAGGCACTGTGGCTGCATAGTGGTGATCTCCCCTTGAGGTGGGATGCCTCCCAAGGTTGCTCCTCGAGGCAGAGAGACTTTTTACTGATGACAGGTCATTGGATGAGCCCAGTTTGAGTTCTCCCTGAATTTCAACTGGACTGCACACCAGGCAACTCTCCCTTGAGCAGGGATGCCTCTCAAGGTTTGAGATCCCTTACCAGAGATTAAGAGATCCTTTCTTACCCAAGGCAGAGAGACACCTTATTTGCAACAGATCCTCAGTAAGTGACTGATAGCATGCTGAATTAATACTAATGAAATCCATGTGTCTAATTCCATTAGACATAAACCCTTGACCAAGTCTGGGACTAGGTCTGGATCCAGCGGCACCCAGACTCCTCTCTGAGAAGGAGTTTAGAAAGTGAGGGGGTCTGCTCTGAATCCTGTGACTCAACGGGAGGTTTTCCTTACCCTTTGCACTGATTCCATTAGACATAAACCATTGTCTAAGTCTGAGATGAAGTTTGGACCTATGGTCCATCAGGAGTTTAGAAAGCAAGGGGTCCATTCTGAACCTCGTGACTCAAGAGGAGGGTCTCCCTTTCACCCTTTTGCATCTCTGGTCTCTGTGTGAATCATTCTAACTCATCTCTCCTTTGTGTGTTTCTTCCATGCAGTAATTAATAGAGTGAACCTTGCCATCGAACCTTGTGAAGTCATACGTTTACATCACCATACTAAAATCACTTTTGCTAACACCTTTGACAGTGATTCTTTAAGCGATCTGAATCACTGATCCACGACAAATTGGAGTAGTCTGCAGGATCCTAAATCAGGATTCATGACACCAATGTAGACCTGTCCTTCCCATTTTGTACCAAAATCCTACTTAGGCTTCCATATAAATTAAATTTAAACCAAGGCATCAAAAGCTCTGATAACCTAAAATTCTGTGCAGATGTTTTTCTAGTAATGAATAATTAAGTATTTTGATTAATTCCTACTCTTGAAGCCAATAGGGGTTTTATCATCAGTTTTAAATGTAATAAGCACACCTTTAAAATTTTTAAATACATTAAATAAAGATGTTTTAATAAAAAAGATTGCTTATTTAAGAGCATTTTATATCAATTTCTAAAATGGAATTTTTACACTTAGAATAAATGGTGGAAAAAGACTGGTTACTCTCCCAGCTTTGCATACCTACCAATTCGAATTGCTTTCTAAGTATTTCAGCATTAAAATATTACTCTGAACATAATGGCTTACATCTGTTTCTTTGGGGCTTTTACATCTCCATCTCAGAGCTAGAGCATGAGAGCACAAAGCACAGGAGGAAGAGAAAGCCACTGCCCATGGGTCTCGCAGGACTCTGAGCAGTTCTTCTTATATACCACTCCTCCACACAGTGCCAGACAGCCCCCAAAGGGTAGGATAGGTTTATATGTGTTGTCAGATAGGCCCATGAGCACCACAAGGACAAGCTTGGTTTCTGGTGGTTTGGGTCTTGCCCTTGGGAAGAGAAGGTGGTGCCCAGCAGCTGCGGCACAGCCTGGGGCTGGACGTGGGCTTGGTGCTGCGGTGCACAGCTTGGAGCCCTGCAAATGTCCCTGTCTCTCTCACATCAGATCACGCACTAATAATGAGAAAGAATGGAGGGACTGGGTTGGAGGAGTGCTAAAAGAAGCATAAACCTTGCATACTTAGGAAGTCAGGCTAAAAGAAAAAAAAAAAAATCTCGGGTGGATTAAACTCCCTGTCTATCCTCATGCCATTGAGCTGAAATGTGTGAGCAGGAGATGTAAGTGGTATCAGACTTTACCTTGGAGGACAACATTATCCGGCTATCACTTTCAGAAATGTCTTTCTAAAAGATGAGCCAAGACTCAAAGGCATTTTAACCTGGGAATTAAAGAATTGAGAGGAATTATTCCTCAAAGGAAACCACCCATGTAGTTAATTAGCAATGAGCCCTTCCATGACAGGGTGCTTTTTCATAATTTTACTTTCGCTGAACTCAAATGAATTGTATATTAGCTTTTAAAAATGCTTTGAAATGAAGATTTTTGGACTTAATGTAAGTAGGCATAAGAGAATGTAAAGGGGGTTAAAAGTTCAGGAAGATACTCGAGACAAATAATTGCACAGAATGTGTCAGTACATTCTTGAGGAGGAGAAAAAGCAATGGTCGTTTATGAAAGTTTAATGATTTTACTCCGGGATCAGCGAAGTCTTAATCAAAGTGGGATGCATACTTAGCCTGATCAAATAAGGCATGAAGATTCAAACATTCTTTCTGAATACTAATGTGGTATTATACTTGGACTTTTAAGTAATCAAGATTTGAAAAATGTCAGTAGACCTCCAGAGCACATGGAAGAAATATATGATTTGCTTAAACATTTTAAATTTCATGTCTTAACAAGGATATTATCCTAATTACTGAAATTAAAGTGTCTACTAAACTTTTTTTCAAGCAGACTCAGGAATGCTGAATGTCATTTGGCAAGCATACTCTCAGAAAGGTATCTGAATATTCTCTTTAGCATCTGAAGCTATTTATCTTCTCTTCACCAAAGAGGACAGCATGCAATAGTAACACATGCACAGAAATGTTGAAAGTTAGGAAACTCCACCCTTCTGTGTTATGTCAAGACTGCTATATTTACCCTACATCCAGCTCACATCCCCTCAAAGTGTTCCTTCAGTGGGAGAGGTTCCTATTTTATTTTTATACGGAATCTGCAATACACATATACATATCTATAGATCTACAGAGCAAGTCACAAAACAGGCCCACTAAAGGAGATATGTGCCTTTAGGTGTCCATAATATCACAAAACCCCTTTTTTTCTCTGTTCAAAAATCCTGCTACTCGAAATTTTGTGGGTTATATTCAGAATAATTGAAATCTGAATTGACAATCCAGGTTTTTCTACTGACGCATTCTGTTCAACCAAAATAATATTTTCAGGTGGGGTTTTTTTTTGAGGGGGGAGAAAAAATAATATTAAACTGAAAGTTTTCAGAATTTTGGCTTAATTGTTTCCTCCAAATGTAGATGTGCACAGTATGCAAGTCTGTGTGTCTGGTTGCCCTATTCATGCCACGAGGAGATTCCTTGAGGGACACTGAGGCTCTCCTGAGTCTTACCTATCTCCAACGCTAGGAGCCTCTATGCAGACACAGATTAAATGCTAGTGGCCTGTGCTAGCACAAGGATCTTGTTTGCTCCAGAAAGATGTGAAAACAGTTAAGTATTTCCCAGGAACAAAAAGAACTGGCAGGAGAAATATCCTGCTGGTTTGGTTTTGTAAAACATTATTTTTTTTAAATACTTAATTTACTTTGTTTTCTAATCAATATTAGTGCATTTAACTCCAAATATGACCTAACAGTTTATTAGGTTTTGTAGTGAATTAGGCTACAGCTACAACAAACAAGATTTTAACTTACCTCTGCTAAATTGGCCATTCTCCAAAGATAGCCCAGTATGAGTTCTTCTGCACTCCTGGGCTTTGCTTTTATTATTTTCACTGTTATTAGATATGTATACACACATTGTACAAACCTGAAATAGGAATGATTATGAAAGCACAGCTAGTAGTAACATCACTCATCCATGATTTGTAAAGTTCCCTGTAATAGCTCTTCATATCAGAAGGACACTGCTTAATCAGTTGTATGGAAGTTCAGCAATGGTCAATGATTGCAAGTCAAAGTCTCTCACTTTCAAGACACAAGGTCTATACAGAGAAAGTCAAAGATATTTAAGAGGAAGCAGTACAGACTAGCCAACACACGCATTTATTTTAATGAGAAGCAATTGATGTTAAGGTGCCCAGTGCAGAAATACTTTTACATAATGTATGTCTCCCACAAAAGTATATTTAATATTTCAATATTTATTTAAATTATATACATAGGAAAAAGCCCAGCATCCCATTGTAAAAGAAATAATGGATTGAGCTATGCAATTATTTTTTAATGAGTAAGGTTTGTGCGGTTAATTTTTAGGGGCTGAAGTGGTAGGTGGATAAGTTACTTATGAAAGAGGGTAGTGCCCATATGATTTTACTGTAGTGAGACTATCCAAAACCTGTTCCTTGCTAAATGTATACCATATAAATCTATGAGAAGATAGCAAGCAGAGAGAAAACTCAGTGCATGTAGGAAGATCAATTACATGCACAGGACAAATAATCGTTAAACTTTGGGAAATGGATGTTTGTCCCTTGTTTACTTTATTAAAGAACCAGAATTAGTAGTTCCTTCTAGTATATACACTGAAATAACTTGTCCTTTTAGAAAGGAGATTACTAGGTTCCTGCCACTAACTAAAACTAATATGCAGAAGTACTAGACAGCAAAAAGTACTATGAATTAGGTTTTTTGCCTACATCTAAATATGTGTCATTAGAATTTTAAAATAAATTCTTCTAATGTGCATTTAGAAGCGCTAGTAATCCACCCACTTTGCCTGTACTTTTATAGGGTCTTTTAAAGTGTTTGATGGAAATAATTCCACTGTTACGGCAGTCAGAATACCTTGCTTTAACCATTATAGCTGTGATGTAAAAAATGCAAACCAGCCATACCCAGGGAGAGCCGGATCCAAACAGAATATTCTGACATTTATGTTGGTGGTATTTCTTTCTATGGCTTGATGGAATAAGTCTTGAAAGTATGAAAATCATCAGCACTCACAGCACTCTGGAAAATATTACTAGAGCTGTGTTGTTGAATTTGACTTCTGCTCCTGGAGGTGGCCCTTTCAAAACACAGCTGACCATCTTTGCCAGTGCTCAGTGCCAGTGTTGATATTGCTCATTTTGTGCATATGCTGAACTCACGGTTTCCACCACTCCTGACATTTGGCAGAATTTCTTTTTAGGAAGAAGTGAAAGAGAAATCCTCATTTTAATGGACTATCTGAAAGAGCAGCTTTTCAAACAACAAAAAGTCTAACACAGCTTTCTAAAGTCAGGTGCTTCTGTTTACAGAGTTCCTAAGGGAAAAGGGTCCAGTCAGTTCAAATCAACAGCATCTAGCCCTTAGCAGGTTTTCAAGGATACTGGGTTTGTGGGTTAGTGCTATTAGTTGTGTCTAGCCAAAAAGGATACTACAGCTTACAGTCTTATGGATCCCTTATTTGATAAAGGAGTTTGGCACCAAATATTTGATCCTGCAGTCAAGAACTGATTTCTGGTCACTGCTCCCAGCAGTTAAAGGAATACCCAGGGAGGAACAAACACCAGCTCTGAGGCTCTGCTCTTCCAGGCAGTATTGGACTATTGCTGGATCTAATGGTTCCTGACTCCAGTTTGACAACTGAGAGCACAGATTTATCTCTACTTGCTGGGCAGAGAATTGCTTCTGGCAATTAGATTGACAAATCCTCAAAAAACTTAGATAATCTCAAACTTAAAATAGCCGTTCTTTTACTTTCTTTCCTTTATGGTACTTACTCTTGAAAAATCACTCTTTTCTCCCCTAGCAATGCAGATATTTTGAACTAATAAGGTAAAGCAAATATATAGGGCCATCTATACTGCTGCTTCTCCCAAATGGGAACATCACATGCTCCATGTAGTTAATGTTTCCAGATATATTGGCTCCTTGACTGTTCACTCTAAAATGTTTTCATAAGTATTTTCTCCAGAAGTGACATTTCTGCTCAAAATACCAGTAGAAAAAGCATAAGAAAAGGTTGTTTTATTATCTGTGGCTCTCTATTGAAGGTTTTATTTTCTGTCACTACACAAATGCTAAGTGTTTAGAACTTAGAATAGGTATCAATTATTAACAAAGATGGTGGAGAAAGAAAGCACAGTTTTTCATGACAAATTACACCATAAGCAGAGTTCCATAATTTTGCATGCTGCTTTTTCATTCTTCAGATGACAAAGAGAAGAATGACTAATACATCAAATTCAGTCCTATTCCCTTGGTTTTTTTGAAAAGCACCTTGCTATCTAGGACCACCCTTAATTTACCATCTTTTGAAGACAGAAAATGTAATGAAAACATCCGTCTCTGGTTTCCGCTAGCCCGTAATATTAAACATCAGAGTAACAGTTATTCTCCACCCACTCATCAATCACGCCCCTACTCCATGCATACTCCTCTGCTCTTCTGACACATTATTTAAACTACCTAAAATGGTAGTTCTCCCACGGTTGCTGGCAGAGCATGAGAAACTGAAAAATCCTTGACTTCGGTAGGATAAGCACTACTTAGCAACAACTAAAACATCAGTATGTTATCAACATTATTCTCATGCTAAATCCAAAATAGGGCAGTGTACTAGTTACTGGGAAGAAATTTAACTCTGTCCCAGCCAAAACCAGCTTAAAGAAATTTCCACTGTTGCAGAAGGGAATGAAAACTCTGAACTCTATGAAGTTAAGATGTACAGTACTTTCTTTACTTTGATGATCCAAGGCTCTGGATTTTAATTCCTTAGTACTCTTAAGGATTCTAGAATTCCTGGACTTCAACTCATCACAACATGCCAAGTGCCAAAACCCCACAGCAAGAGGTTTGTAGGAGCTACATAGCCAGCCACTTCAGGGATATTAAGGTATTTATATCCACCCGCGAGCTTCCCATCCCTCTTACAATTAAATGAGCAAATTGTCTTTTACCTACATATGACACTCGGAACCAACCTGGGTTCGCTCTGCCTGTGCCCTGGAGTGGCAGGACACAAGCCAGCCCTGCTCTAAAAGCCATCCGACAGCATGAGTGTGGCACAGAGCCCACACTAATATACTTGTTCCTCTGCAGGAATTACTTACTCAGTAGTGCCATGCTAATACGGTGATGTAGCTCTCCTCTCAGCTGGCTCAGAGCACCACCAGGGTGGGCTCATTTCTGCCACATACCATGTCACCATACCCATCTCAGGAGCAGGCTCACCGGTTTGTGAAGCAGGGCTGCGCCATGGGAAGATTTACGAGACACAGCTGAACACCACCAGTCTCTGTGTTGTCAAAAACTAATGGCAATTTCCTTTTAGTTTCAGTAGTAGGGCCTGTGCTTTTTAGCTGGACAAACTCTGCTTGTTAACCTCACTGCTGCCACAAGGTTCTCTGTGGCTGCAACGCGCAGCCTCCTGCAGCCCTGCTTCACAAAGCTCTCTTCATTTTCCCAGCCCTTCAAAGCTATATCTGAGGGTTTTTTGCTTATAGTCACTCAGTACTGGTCCCAGAACATTTTGTAGAGTCCCTGACTCTTCCTCCGCAGTAGGAAGTCACTGCTGGGGAATAAATTTCAAATCATTTATGAATGTTCAAGCTCTAGGAAGTTGGGTGCCTAAGGGTTTACATATGAAGGGTGCAGTGCATGCTGAGCACTTCAGTTTTATGGAGAACAATAACAATTTGTGTGTGTGCACATAAGTGCAGGTGCTTCTTGAACAAAATTTTCAGTGACAGAATTTGGAAACATCAGTTAATTTTTCTCATCCTTTCAACTACTTCATTGACCTAGGCATAGACTCTGCATATCCCCGAATAAGATGATCACTAC
Organism: Haliaeetus leucocephalus; assembly: GCF_000737465.1. NCBI lineage: Eukaryota > Metazoa > Chordata > Aves > Accipitriformes > Accipitridae > Haliaeetus > Haliaeetus leucocephalus. Next base: position 10,792,450 of record NW_010972676.1, read on the forward strand.
AGCTGTATGGATTTCTGCCACATCCTTAGTTACTCCTGAAGGTCTCAACAGCAGTGAATCATAGCTTAGTCCTGGCATTCATACCAAGGGCCCAGAGGCCAATGAACTAATTGAAATCAGTGAGTTTATACATAAACATACATACATGTGTACAAAAATACATGCTTCACTTTGAAATGCATTAATATTTTCCAATCAAAAAAATCAAACCAAGCCAGAAAAGTACTCACAAGTATTTGCTAGCTGCAAACTACTAGACTGGATACCATCCTAGCTGGTAAGTTTGATGTATGCGGCTTTGTCCAAGAGGTTGTCATCGTTGTTCAATATTTAAAAAAGATGTTATCTGAAGCTTTTGATTTATCAAGGCTATGGAGTAAGGAACAGAAGTCCTTCATGTTTATGTTGAAGCAACACTAACTCCTGTAATAATGCTCTATCCTGTCTCTGCCCCCAATTTCAGATTTTGCTCTAGGTTTTGTCATTTGCCACTTTTTAGTGTAGAAATCTGGGCTATAACTGGATCTAGTCCAAATACTTCCTGTTCTTTGGAGATGGAGGGGGAGAAAAGGGGTTTTATTTCAAAGGGCTGTGTTTTTATGAATATCTTATTCCCATATGACATCATCCCACTTGCTATAAATCAACTGCCAATGAGAATTTAAAACTCCAGCTTCACAGGCATTTCTCATAGCAGCAGTGATGCCTTTGAGATGTTCCTCATCCCATCACACACACAGTTTGTGCAACTCCTCAGCAGCAAAGACTCATCTGGTGCTGTCACAGCAGTGCAGCAGTGCAGGGCCTGGGAGGAGGCACTGCCACAAGAAATAGCTTGTGAAACTACAAACTCCTCCTGACAATGAGTAGAGCACTCCAGGAGGAGAAAAAGGCTGTTGGAGAACAGGGATTAGAGGTGGCATGAGAAGGGCTTTTCTAGAAGGAGAGAGAAAACAAGCTAGCTTGTGGAACATCACTTTGAGGCAAGTCAGGGCAGACTGCTGATCTGAAATAACATCTTACCCATTCCTGTTATGTTAACCTAGGATTTCTAGATATAACCAAGGAGTGAAAGGGAGGACTTTGGCAGGCCTGGGATTGCTTCGCCCATTGTGTGAGCATTTCGCTGCGACGCTGCGACGGCAGACACAGCTGGCAGATCCCTAGTGGCTACCTCTGCTGCAGGGACTCCCATGGCCAGAGAAGGTGCTGTGTTGGACACAAGCCTGAGCCTTCCTTCTCCCCATCCACAGCATGGCCGCACCTGCATATTTTCATGTGCTCACCTCTATGTGCTTCTTTTGCCTTCTTTTTTTTCTTTCTTTTCTTTTTCATATTTGATATACCTCACTGCTCTTATCTTTACTGGGCAGTCCTCCTCGTGTAAAGATGCATGGAGCATCTTGCTCCCACTGGATTTTGACAAAGCAGTAGGAGGAGGTAAAATATGAGTGGGACAAACCCCCTGAAACCCTTCCATCAAAAATGAGTCAAATGCACATATAGGAACTAGAGTTACTTTTAACAAACTTTCTCTGCTAACCAGCTCAGCTTGTGGGTTTAAGTTATTTTATTAACATAATTGAAATTTACATAAAAACACTAAGTGTTTTTATTGCTCACCTTGAAACAGACCATTCTGATTAATCTCCTGGTATCTGTACTTACCCTTTGTTGATAATGAGTTGAGTAAACGCATCTGAAGACTTACACTTCTTACTGGCAAGGCCAGGACAGCACAGACAAACAAAACTGTTGTTATAGAGTCCAACAACGCAAGGCCAACAGAGTAGGTTTGAAGGCCAAATCACTTCCAGACTGACTTTTTTTTTTTTTTTTCCCTTCATTAAAGCATAATGCTTTGGAATGGTTTTCAAATGCAAGTCTGGTTCCCAAGGACCTGAAAAGGGCATTTGCTGATAAAGAGCAAAATGGACACAGGCCTGTTCTTCTACTTAAAGTTTTTTTGAGTCTTTGACATTTTGGGAAACTAGCAATCTTGCAATCCACAGAGAGTTAATCTTACTAGCTATATGAAACTATATATCTGCCTCTGGCTAAACTAGAAGTGATACACATCCAAACAATTACTTTTCTAATGAAATACTAGAAGGTATCCTTTACACACCAATCCATCATCCATAATGTCCTGTCAAAGCTGTTTTAGTATATGCCAACATACCATGGGAGTCCCCAGGAAAAAAAAAAAAGGGGGGGGGGGGGGGGCAGGAGGGAGGCCTAGCTCATTCTTTCCTGCTTGGAACATTAAAAAGGGACTTCAAATATTATCCACGTGCAGAACCATGGAACTTGGCACAAAATCCATGCCTTGTTACAGGCTCCTGGTTTTCACTTTCAAAAATGCTTTTACCTTATACGGCTGGGGGGTGAAAAAAAGCTTGCAAACTATAAATTTTGTTTGAATTGGCAACGTGTTGTCTCTATGAGACCGCAAAGCGCCTGAATGAAGATCTCTTAACCACACCATTAACATCCATGCAGTATGGGCATAAAACCTGAAAGCTCCCTCAACCTGACTGTAGATCAGTTAGCCTAATAAAAGACACCACTTCTACTAAATAACTTCACCATGTTTATCCCTCCAGATCATTTTGGTTAGTAACACCAATTTTATTAGTGCCTGGTACACCACAACCTCCACCTGGGTCTTCACCACCCTTGCAGAAAAAGGCCTGAAAGTTCAGGCACCCTGGTAATTCCCCTGGCAAAAACAGCTTTGCCAGCCAAAGCGATACAGCAGGGGTGAGGCTTGAAGAAAGGTTTGTGATGTCCCTGTTGCAGTCACTGGCTCTCTCTCTCTTCCTTATCTCTCACTACCACCTCAGCCATCACCTGGGGCTCAGCATCCTCTGGTGGAAATGGGTACCAGACTGTAGAGTAAGCCCCTGCATATTGCACCTCCTAGGCATCTCCTTACTAAGTCTTTAGCCATTTATTCTTTACTACTCTCCCCCATTTCATCTACACAAAGGTTTGTGGCAATAACAATAACGAGGTCTCTATATACCCATAATAAAAAAAGCAAAACACGTCAGTCCTGCCCTCTTCATCCAGCCTGAGGCCACAGCTCACAGGTCCCGTGCTTGGAGCAGCCTGTTCGTCTTGCCCTCCTGAAGGTCTCCGCACCCTTTCATGTACCAGCACGATGCTCGGTGCTCTCGTTGCACTTGGTTAGCCTAGAGCTTTGAGGTAGGCACACTGCTGCACGTGCTTCTTGGACTGCTCTGCCATGCTCCAGCTCTGAGCCTACTCACCCTTGCACAGTAACACAGGCAAAGGTACCAAACACCTGCTCCCACTCCTGCCCTGATATGTCTTTGCTCTTGCTTACTATTTCTAGCATGTTCTGCTACCTGTACAGAGGAAGAAATGCTTTATTTTAGTAACTGGCTGCAACCTGAAAACATCACATGTCCAAAGTCTCAGAAAGCATAAGTGCCAAGCTCCCTCTGATCTGGCTTCTCAGCCTCTTAGGATCTGGCCTATCTACCTCATTTCTCAGCTCTTCCAGAGTCAGGCTTCTAAGCCTCCCAAAGCATCTAGCTCCAGACTGTGATCAGAGTGTATGGAGACTACAGGTTATCGCAAAACAGGAACCCTTCGTGAAGCTACATTTGCTATACTACTAGGACTCCTGAAAACCACCTGCATTAAACACTACAGCTGGTATGCTGCCCAAATAACTGAACTTCAAACCATCAGTATCACACAATTCTCAGCCTGAGATCCTTGTAACATAGTCCTTAACAGAGGTGTACTCTTAGGTTACTCCACAATTCAAAATCATAATCCTAATAGTCCATTCTCCTCAATGCAACACTTAACTATGCAATACAGTTTGGGAAGAGAAGTATGATGAAAAAGAACAGAGCTACCATCTAACAAACAACTTCGCCTTATTCTTCACAACACATTGCTTTTGTCATCTGTGGCCAATGAGAATTTAGGACAATTACAGATTAACCACAAATACAACTAAACACAAAGTCAGAGTGAATGCAGACCGACACACCACTAAGTAGACATAATCTATAACATTTCTAAATTAGCTAATTCGTTTCCATTCATTAATTCTTAAATTAGTAAACTGTACACCTGCTTTGGCAAAGCCTGTTAGCTTCAGCTGCAGCTCGATGTTGCCCTCCTGTGGGCAACAACATCTCCAAGGGGAGAGTTGTGTTTCTTCATGCCTTCGCCGTATCGAGAGAAATGTGCGCACGGCCCGCGCATTTCCAGCTGAGACAGGGTAAGCACAGGTGAGCTGAGTCCCTGGGAATCATGTAAATGTAACATTATTCTCCAGATTGAATGCTTCTGGGCTACTTTTGGTACAAGTCTGCTCCAGGTCAGTCATAGGAATAAACATCTGCATCTTGCCAAATTAGGCGCAGCTTACAATATGGTATTTATGCTTTCTTCCAGCTGAGGGAAGAGAGGTGATAGATGAAGTTTACTGGAAGAAGAAACTACTCTTTAATTTTTTCAGCAGGTTTGAATGGCGGAGTGAATTTTCTTTCATCCTTTGCCTCCTGACAGTACAGGTGCCCAAAAATGGGGTTTTCAGTCTTGAGGACCCCCAGGCATAAGTCATTTTTGCTTCCAATTTGACAAAGGCCTCTCTCTTGCCTAGGCTGGGGTGGATTTGTCTGCAACAGCCTCCTTATAACACAGTTAAGTGCTTGTTACTCATATGACACTTCCCATGTTGCTGTTACTTGGGGACTGTAGGTCCCCATTTCTGTAACAGACTGAATTTGGGACCCATCTGAATTCTGAACTCTGGCTGAATTGATTTGTGGATGGCACATAGTTAGGTTGGTCTCCAGTTAGTCTTCCATTTCCTAAGGACGGGATAAAGGGGCAAATTCCCCACCAGTAGGAGGTAGGAAATGCTCCAAAACCAGTGACTTGTGAAACACAGATGGCACTTAAAGACTGGGAAGCTAATAACTGACCTCTTCAAGCCTGAAGCAACAGCCAGGAGACAGGATGGGAGTACCTGGGCTATGTAAGAAAGACCATACTCCTTTTCTTGTGCGTGATGCATGAGTAGTGAGAGCCATGAGGAACACAGGGTAGTAGGGCTTCTTTTGTTATTTAAATTAAATCCAATTAATTAATTAATAATTCTTCCTGCATCAGAGCCCCTAGAGAATTATTTATAGTGCTGTCATGGCTGTCACTCCAGCAAGGTTGACTCCCCCAAGACTCCTCCAGGACCTGCACAGTGCTAAGAGAAGGAAAAGGTGTTCGACGCAGCCACAGGCAGAAACTGAGCTTCAATTCCTTTTATCAGAGCAGCAAAGCTCAGGTCTGTGCCAGGGTCACTGCAAACCTCAGCGACAGATGGTCTCACTTCCAGCCTTCCTTCCTGAGATGATACGTATGTCACTCTGGAGCAAAATCACATCAAGCTCAGATTTCCGGGTCATTTATTTTCACTGAAGATGCAAGTTGCCCATAGCATTGTTCCAAACAAAAAAGGGGGTTAAATATTAAGCAATAGAGTTTGATTCTACACGTAGTCAACATGAAGCAATAAGTTGTGTAGTCTTGGATCCTTGGCAAAATCCACCTCCGAATTCAGAAATGAACTTTGTGGCTGGGTTTGACTGTTGCTATAGGCCAAACCAACCTCTCAAATCCAAACATAACCTCAAACTGAGGAAGCTGAGGTCAGACAATTGCGGCTTGGGTTCATGTCTAGTTGTTACCAAGTCAAAGGCTTCCCTCTCAAAAACAGAGTGCTAATGATCAAGCGACAATCCAAATGCAAACGAGAAAGAAGCACCAAGAAAACATCTGGAAGCAATATTGGTAGGAAGAGAACATGGAGACGTGGCCAAATGTTTCACTGCCAAAGAGGGGGGAAAAAAAAAATTAAAAAAAAAAATTAATGACAAGGGGCTTTTCCCTGCCTGCATTCAAAGATCATCAAGAGAGCATCTGTGTAGAATAAAAGACTAGGAGAGAAAGCACATACGTGGCTAGGGAATGAGGAAAGAAGAAACTGCTAGAAAAGCAACTCCAGACTAGCTAAGGAAAAAGCTGATTAGCATGCAGTCAGCTGAGATCTACACAATAAATAGCATAATCAACATTCATATACATCTGTCCAATAAAGCCTGTGAGAGACACCATTTTTCCTTAACAATCACCAAGTTTATATCAGAAGTTACCACACGCTGGCAAACAAAGTCAAATTTCTGAAATCTTTCTTGCCACAATTGATCTGTTGATTAAGCATCAGGATAATGCAAGGAGTCAAATTAATGAAAGCCACTGGAAACTTACATTAATGCTTAGGCTACAGTGGCTGCTGACACAAAGAATTTAAATGAATTCCAGAGACCAGCTGGCAAAGAAAATATGTTGAAGCAGAGGGAAATTTTTAAAGCAAATCTGAAAAGGTAATTTTGCTGGGGCTTGTTTCTGAAGAAAAAAAAAAAAAAAAAAGAGCTACTTTTCACTCTCCTGCAGCAGCTTTAATTTCAACAGAAACATTGCTCCTTATTGCCCGGCCAGTTCTTACACATGCACCCCTTCAGGGCAGACTTCCAAATATTAGATGGACAGAGGTGCTGCGCAAATATTTACTCTGTTCTGCAAGGCAGAAAGTGAGGGGCAGTAAAATGCAGGTTTGTAATGTCTTATAAAAAGACAGAGAGATGCATGTTGCCAACCCATCGCGTGGTTTCCATTTCCCAGCTCCCAACACCTCTCTGCAGGATGCTGAGGGTCCCGTCGGGGTGGGGAGAGCCCACTGCCCAGCTGCAAGCAGGGCTCATGGTCTGCGTCCTCAGGGACAAGCTTTGGCACACACCTTCGAGCTAAGCTTCTTCCTCATGGGCTGCAAATACAGGAGCCAGTACCCCTCACAAAAAGTCAGGACACAGGAAAATCTGCTGTCCATACGAACTGCTTTTAGAAGAGCTGGTTCTGCAGCTGAAAGCTCTTTTAACCTACTGTCAAATTATATAATGGAGCAAGGGACAAATTACTGCCTCTTTCCAGCCCTGCTCAAAGCAAGTTTCACAGGCTTCATTCTTCCTCGGAATCACTTCAGCTCTAGCACAGTTTTCCAGTTAAAAAGCCATTTCTGAAAGTGCCTTCACCCAAATGACAATTCAAATAAAATATACTACACGTAGACATTTATTTGTCCTTAATAGCACCTTCCTTGATGGATATATACTTTCCATACATCTAGGAAATGAAACCTGACCAGCGATGTGAAGAATTTGCGAGGAGGCGAGATCCGATGAGTAAGCAGCTGCCTTATTAGCAGCTGTACAGCTCTTGATTTAGAGGCTTCATTCACTCAGAGCTGAGGAACATCTTCTGCGCCTGATGCTATAAATGTCAGTCGGGACTAAAAACGGCAACAGGACGTTTTTGTTGTTGCTTGCCAGCCATGTCACCTGAGTCCACCCAAGCTGCATGGGTGATAGAGGAAGCGGATCCTCTGGCAGTGGCGTACCAGTCCCGTCCCTCGCGTCTGTGCCTCCTCCTTCCCTCCTGCAGCAGGGACGGCTGTTGAGCGAAAGCAGAGCCATGAAAACAAACAGGTCTCCCAGTGACCGCCCAGCAGCCCCACACGCGCACCGAGTCCACTCTGCATCTCTAAACTTTCCACCGATGCAACGAAAGCCTGGTCTCTCCAGAACGGCTTCGTACTTTCAAAACTATCTGGATTGTCAGATCTGTATTCATTCCTGGCCAAGAATGACCTCTTAAGATAAACACAGCATGATTTAGCCAGCTGACAGCCCAGCTGTGGTTGAAGAGTGCCATGGGATAACCAGGGCATCCAGCGGGACACTGGAAAAGACCAGCACTATGGGATTTGTGAAACAGTGCTGACACGTGGCACAAGAGCAACTCGATGTACCTTTGTATTTCCAGCAACCTGCTTTCTTTTTAAAGAAAGCTGTTCTTTCCCCCTCGCCCCAGAAGTCTGCTTTAACCTGACTCAGTACAAGCAACCACAGAAATCCCTGGGCAATTACAAAGATACTTGCTACATTTTCCGTTCTTATAGGAAAGAAGGTTCTTAACCCTTTATGGTCCTTTGGGGTTTAGTCTGCATTTAGAATGAGCAGAACCTTAAGTAACCACCAAACAAAATACAGGTTTTTTGCTGGATTAGACTTTAAGGCTAGTTTAGGAGTTTATTTTCCAGTTAGTGTTTTAAAAATGCTATTCCCACTCACCATATTTAGAAAGGAAATCCCACAGCATGAAAAGGCTCCATGTGGTTCAAAACTGTAACTTTTCCGCTCACATAGAAGAGGGAGCTAATAACCTCTAATAGGAAAACAATTCTGCAGTTGTATTCTCTGATCTGTCACATCCATAAATTCAAATGCCAATCCAAAAAACTCAAACTGGCTTTACTCACTAAGAAATTGCCTCTTCTCCTGATAATGACTTCCTCTGACAACAAAATTACATTGAAACAATTGAACTTTGCCAACAGAGAATTTATGAGATAGAAAGTGAAACCTTTGTGCTATCAGAGTCAGCAGCTCAAGATCTAGTCCACAGCAGTTAAGGGAAATGGAATTATTATTATTAACAATGAATATTTATCAAACATAATAGCCCAAGCATTTTACAGTTTTAAGGTGTAAAATGTAAATCATTTTTCCATTTTGTCTTTTCCTCTGCAGCCTACACACCACATAACCAGTTAATATACTCACTGAAGTATACAAAGAGTTTCCATTTAACTTTTTCTTACTTGATTAAAATCAGCAGGCAAACCCATCAAACTAGAGCTGATAAAAATGGCTCTATCCATCTACCTCTTGTTTTTTTTAAAAGACTTGAAGAAATGGTTTTGTGCAGATTTTTTTTTTTTAATATAGTTTTAAGTTCTATAATCTTTTTTGACCTGGCTTTGCCAAGGTACAATCAAACATGTATGTCAGCGGTCACTTGAAATATTTGACAGTGTTTTGGTACAGACTGGAGACATCAAAACAAAATAAAACCAAAAAAATAAAAAAATCAGGGTTTCAATCTTTGGAACAATAAGTGATTTAAAAAAAAAAAAAAAAGATGAAATTTTACTTTTAGTTCTGGGAGATAACGGTTATTTTCTCACATCCAAATAATTAGCAGAAAGGCTTGGAAAAGGGGTCCTACCTTTCCAGGTATTTCACACTTACCACATGCGCCATACAGAAACGGCACATCCAAATAACATCCAGGAAAACAAGTTATTTGCTCCATCATGTATTAACACAGCCCCTATATATTAATACTCAAACAACAGCATAAGAGTCAGAAATAACATTCCTTAGAATGTCAAACGAGTGCATAAGTGCCAGGTGCAGGAGAGATTGTGTGTGGCACAGGGGGGTGGAGAGCTCCCCACAGACAAGACAAGGGAAGGGAAGAGATGCTCCCACGGCATCGCGTTGGCTGGCGTCACTCTTGGCTCCTACAGTCCGTGAGGTTTTGGTTTCATACCAGAAGACATTTTTAGAAAGGCACAGAATAGGACCAGGGAAGAGATCCCACACTAGACATCAGCTTGTTGGTAAAGTTTTGTCTTACTTTTTGCTCTGCACATGGAGCTGGCACAGAGCTCCGTCTGGTATTTGAAGCACGTCCTTCCTCACAGCCCCCTCCCATCCCGCCACCCCCAGACTCGAGCGAGGCTGCCGGGAAGGCGGTCGGATGAATCGTGGATGCTCGCCTGGCTACTGAGTCACTCAGCTGGAGGTCAAAGCCAAGACTGCAAACTGAGACTCTGCAGTCTCTTCCCAGATCTGTTGCCAAACGGTATGAACAAATGTTTTTCTGAGCCTCAATTTTCCCATCTACTTGCAAAATACTTGGACGCATTTAGATGAAAGGCTATACAAGTACTGCTCTAGTACCAGACACTGTTTCATCCTCTCTCAGGTTATAAATTGCAAGCACTACCTAAAAATCTGGGTATGCAAGTATTTTTCAAGGTTTTTTAGGTATACATGTACAAACGCACACTGCCCAAATGTGAACATATTATTAGACTTGAATTCTAAAACTGTATCTTAAGTATTATGTTTAAGTATTTTTGCAGTTATTTTGTCTATCGTAATTTCTATTATCCAGACCCCATCCTGTCTTTAATAAGCATCTGTAAAATTCGATTTTGGCCACAGGATGGCAGACAGAGTATAAAGGCACTATTCTATCTTCAACTTCTACTCACCAGGCAAAAAAGTATATACATAAGGCAAAGTGTTTTTTCTTTCCGCTGTCTCTGTTTGCTCATACTTTTATTAACTAGGTTAAATACTTTGACCTCCCCAGCAAATTACAGAAGTGAGTTTATACCACAGACGTATCATGAAATCAAATTGAGAAAGGTTATTTCCAAGAAGAACCTTCAGTCAGATGTGCAGAAATTCAGCAATTTGCAGGCATGGTCCCAAAACAGATCTCGCTATTTTATTGTTCATACATAGTGCTATTTTAATTGTGTTAAAATTACTGTTATTTCCTTTTTATTTAACAGAGTTTTTAAGATTATTCTTGCAAGCAGCCTTAAGTAACCACCAAATGAATTAAATTATGTTGTGGTATATTTACTCAACACATACCCAAGATAGCAGAATAAATGACCAGAAGCTTAGCAGACAGAAGGTCATTGTGGGACTACCCAAAACTCACCCCTAAATTATAAGCAATTTTTCTTGCTGCTATTATTCTTGGTTTAAGTTTAGTGAATTTGAGATTTTTAATAGCCTTCTGCCCCAACTTCTAAGGAAAATGAGCACAGAAAGCACCATTAAATATTGCAGAGGGCTTTCTTTGAGCTTCATGTGTTATCATTTAATCAAAGCATAATGCACTCCAACTTGCAGAGGGCAGCAGTTCAGTTCAGAGAGTTACAATGCTCCTTCAAATTATTTCCTGAGTGATAAGTAAGTACAAGATTGACACTGTGAAAAGCCGTTAGTCCACTATCTATGCAAGTCTTTACATAGTCCTGAACCTATTGCTATTCTAAAAAGGAAAGGAAAGTTTTTCTTTGGCATTTGGTTTGAATACATTTATTTCTGAACTGAAGAAGAGGGACAAAGAGAGGAACTGGAGCCTGGAGAAGCATACCATGAAGAAACCATGCTTCACATTTAAGTAGCATTTATATTGCCAGTGGTATTGGCTGTGTTGCTGGAGTGTTTTCTCCTTTCCCACAACACTCTACTACAAAGAAAAACATTCATAATTCAAAACTTAGGAGGTTGGAAAGCTAGCTGAAAAGGATAAATATTCTCTTTATCAAGATTCATTTTATACAGAGGGCTACCAACATGCTGAACTAAAGCCAGGTGGGAACAGAGAAAGCAGCTCTGTATCTACAACCAATTTCCAGGAATCTGAGAGAAGTGAAGTGTTTAACAAAGTGGTAAGGAAGGACTGCAGGCATCTCTGTAATTGCTTTACCAGTGGACCACAGGCATTTAGGAAAATACTGGATTCAAGAAAGAAGTTGGCATAAAGTAGGGAGGGATGCCATGTCTTAGTACTCTGCTCGTACCATGAGACATTCCACCAAGTGACACAGACAGAAGGCAGCACAGTAAATTAAAAAAATAAAGAATCAAAGTTATCTAAAAGCTTTTGACAAGGAAACATAAAGAGTAAACTTAAGTTGGGGTGGGGGGAGCCTAGGATTCCCTATTAGTTGCTTTATGAATAATCCTCAGTGTTTCAGCTGACCAAATGTGACAAATGATAGCAGATATGTTTGTTGGGCTTTCTGGCCCTTAGAACACAAAATAAAAGACAGGAGAGTATCTGCTAACTTCTGACATGATCAATATATTTCACTGTCCATTATAGCTTGGCAACTGGATTGAAAAAAGACACTATGCTTGATGCTCTTTTTCTTATGAATGTTAGACCATGATATGCAATGTTGTCGCTAGCTTACTCAATTCCACTGCCTTGCACTTTTTCTAAACTTATTTCTTATGCGTGAAGATTTATAACTTTACTTCGTATACAATCACTTGGTGCCATTATAAAAAAAAAAGTTTTATTTCTTTCCTTGTGAAAAGCAAAACTGAATTTCAAACCAGTTTTCTTCAGTAGTTTTTTTTCGGATCTGCAAGCTTCGTTAATGAAAGGAAAACATTCTTATGATTAGTAATAAACACTCTTATCTCTTCTTAGATATATAAAAGAGAAAAGTTAAAAATCGAGTGAAGTTTGCTATAAGTTTTTATCACGAGCAAATATTCTGTGGCAGACATTCCATCTGAAAGACCTTCCTTGGCTTGTTTTTGAAGTAAAGTAGCAGCACTACAATACAGCATGCTGCACATAAAATCTTCAGCTTGAAGATAAGCACATCAAAAACTGAGGAGCAGAAGCAGTATTTTTCATACGGGAAAGATAAAAACCAACCTACATTTATAAAATAAAAGTAACTATGCAGTAGTGGTATTTATGTATGAGTTTCTTATAATAAACGCAAGGGTATCCTTCTCTAAAGTTTCTTTGTGAAGTCAGGAAATATTTTTCAGCCTTACAAGACCAATTCCTTTTGCATTAGCAAAGAGCTGCAGTTTTAATTTGGGCATATTTAACTCCATTATCTGAAGAAATCAAATAATTCTGTAAGGGCATTTCTAGCAAAAAGAGTAAGCTTTGCTTACTGCAGACCTCCTATACTTTGTCAACAGGAATTTCTTCATATTTGAACACTCAGATTATGTATTTTTATCCATTTCCCTGAACAAAAGAAGTGTTCACTTCTCATGTGTTGACACATTTCTATAGTTCTAGTGACTTACACTGCTCAAGAACTATATTAGCTTCCTTCGTTTCCCAAGTTAAAAAAACAACAAAGTCAACCTCCCCACCACCACCCCCGCAAAAGGTGTAGCAAAACACCCCAGATCAACAATGTGGAAAAACCACAGGGTATGCTATCAGCCTCCTCTCTTCCAGGGGCTTTGCTGTGTCTCAGTGCCTCTGCTTGGGTGTCCATCAAGCCCTGGTGCTACCCTACAATTGCCAGCCTGCTCCTAAAGGTTCACAAGAAATGCATCAGAAAGAGAGCTCTGGCTGGATTTCCAACATACCAAGACAAGAAAAGCTTCAGTCACCCCCGTACGCAAGGAAGGTACCTCAAATTCCAAACTGTAAGAGCCAGGTGAGATTTCAGATAAGTCTTTCATTCAACAACTGTCTTATTTATCCTAAATGTGGAGCTTGCCCAGTAAAACCAAGAGAACAGAATGGTGGACGTATGTCCTTTCAATCCTTGGCCCCAGTGGTCTCAATATAAAATAGCATCACCTGCTTTGCAGGAAGTAGATAAATTAGCACTTCAGGTATAAGTATTTTGCAAACTTGTTATCAGCTCTTAGGTACTTGCAAGCAAAGGACACTTCGAAGCTGTACACACACACTCATTCTACTGGAAATTAATACTTACATCAGCAATTTGCATTCACAAATGCAGACAGTTTCAATTCCTCCATGAAAACTCTCAAAAAACCCACCTGTTTCTATACTTGCCTATTTTTTTTTCACATTAACTCTGAATAACTTACTTGTCACGGACTTTTAATGCCGGGCATGAGACCTGGTAGGCATTAGAACTACATGCAGTGTTGCATGCTGGGAACTTCTCAGCTAAGGAATGATGACTAGATTAGAAGTTTGGCCTTACTTTTGAATACATATGCTTTAATGGTATCTCTCATTTTTGCTTGTACATGAAAAAAAAAGACCCTTCAGGAAGAAAATCTGCAACTAGGAGCTCTTTCCATTTTTTTTTTTTTTTTTTATTACTTTTAAAGAAAGTTAAATTTGTATAAAAATAGGTCTTCAGGCTGCAGTATTTTGATGACATTCCTTAAGTGCCTCCTCAGGGTTCTGGTCATAATGTAGGGAGTAGTTTTGTTGTCTTAATGGCTGCAAAGTTTTCCTCTCCTCTGCAATATAATCTCAATTTATTTTTATTTTTCTATGAGCTTCCGATTCCCACCATTTGAATGCTGCTATAGCTTTATAATGTTCTTTTGTTCCCTTCAGACTAAAAGTAAATAAGAATAGGAACAACTTGCTAAAACCAGATCCATTTATTTGCTCAAACGTCATTTCAAGAACACCTGCACAGCTATTTTGGAAACATACTGGTATCTCCATTCATCCTTTCACATCTGCGTTATCCAACTTCAGGTAGATTATGTCTACCTAATGATGAAAAATGCACAGCATTTTCCATACCTTTGTGTTCAGCTAAAGAACATCTCATTTTCCTATTTTGACATTTGAACAACTAATATGGATCAATTAATTCATGGAAAGTTCATATTCCCTTTGTGTCAGTGATATTTAGAGAAAAATCAAGCGTTGCCTGTGTACTCTTCTTTGCGCCATAAGTTTCAGAATAAGGGAAACACTTTTTTTTTTTTTGAGTCTGAGCAGCACAGTGAAAAAAATCCTCTTTGTAGAACACCACCAAGATACAGCCAGGCTATGGAAAAGATCAAGCATGGGTTTGTGTTCATATACACTGTGCTGGTTTTGGCTGGGATGGAGTTAATTTTCTTCATAGTAGCTAGTATGGGGCTATGTTTTGGATTTGTGCTGATAACAGCATTGATAACAGAGGGATGTTTTGTTATTGCTGAGCAGTGCTCACACAGAGCCGAGGCCTTTTCTGCTTCTCCCCCCACCCCACCAGCGAGCAGGCTGGGGGGGCACAAGGAGTTGGGAGGGGACACAGCCCAGACAGTGGACCCCAACTGACCCAAGGGGTGGTCCAGAGCATATGGCGTCATGCTCAGCATATAAAGCTGGGGGAAGAAGAAGGAAGGGGGGGACGTTCAGAGCTACAGCATTTGTCTTCCCAAGTCACCGTTATGGGTGCTGGAGCCCTGCTTTCCTGGAGATGGCTGAACACCTGCCTGCCCATGGGAAGTGGGGAATGAATTCCTTGGTTTGTTTTGCTTGTGCACATGGCTTTTGCTTTACCTATTAACTGTCTTTATCTCAACCCACAGGTTTTCTCACTTTTACCCTTCCGATCCTCTCCCCTGTCCCAACTGAGGGGAGTGAGCGAGCAGCTGCATGGTGCTTAGTTGCCAGCTGGGGTTAAACCAACACACACACACACACGCTGATGAATAATGAGATGAAGACTAAAAAGCCATCACCAAATACACATCACAACAGTGAAACATCACAGCTGTCACCTGCTCCAACAGCCACCAGCGATGCCGCAAGTCGGGATGAAAGGCTTGCCTGCGGGATCCAAGAAACTGCGCTCACCAGTGGCCCTCTGTATCCATCTCATCCCACTGGCTGTATAAACTACAAGAAAAAAGTTTAATCGGGAAACATCTATGCTTTTCTACAGAGCATATCTCAGTTATACCCTTGATATGTAATAGCTCCCTAGTTCTGATCCTAAGGCATCTTTCACTACCACAGAAGCAGCAGTTTAAAATTTACACTTCAATAACACTTTATTTTAAAGATCCCTTGTCTCTGCCTTCCTTGCTCCTGCCTGCATTTATGCAAAAGCTATTGGCCACCCATGCTTTTCTTTTTTGTCCCTGCTGGAAAGCTGACATCTGGCAAACACATGAGATGCAAAGGGGGCACAGTCTGGATAGAAAGTGACATGCGCGTGTGTGCTTGAGTGATGGGGGCATGGGCAAGGAGTCTAAGAGAACAAAAAGTTCATATCTCATATGGCCAAAATGCTTCATGCAGATTAATGCATGTGATTGAAGTATA
Source organism: Haliaeetus leucocephalus (assembly GCF_000737465.1). Taxonomy (NCBI): domain Eukaryota; kingdom Metazoa; phylum Chordata; class Aves; order Accipitriformes; family Accipitridae; genus Haliaeetus; species Haliaeetus leucocephalus. Next base: position 10,808,233 of record NW_010972676.1, read on the forward strand.
AGAACTGAGAATTTCCTCTTTTTGCAAGTAACGCTACTAAGGTCTCCACTCTAAAATTCATGACAGCACAGCAAAGACAAGCCTTAGACGGTCAGATCTGGAAATTTGAAGGCAAAACACTATTTTATATACCAGGACCTGTCCTACTTTACATGGTATGCGTTTTAAAGAATGACCAAATGCTTGAAATAGCTCCCTGGTGAATCACAGTTTGCAAAAGTGATTCAGAGATGACAAGTCTCTAAATTTGGCTGTGCCAAAAGTTCATGGTTGCATTGTGCACCTGCCCACCTCTTACATTTACCCAGTGCTTCCAAAGATAAAAGCTAGCTTTTGGTACCTTATACTTAATACTTTCTGCGTCAACTTCTCATGCATTGTGTTTACTTCATGCTGGAGAACACTCCTTTAAAAAGCTGGAATCGCCTTGTGCTTTTGGGACTTGAAACTCATTAGGGGACACCACTTCTTACAGAAATGCGTTCAGTTACCACCATGTCCAAGTTAGAAGTCTCTGGGGAAAAAACAAGTTAACCCCCCCCCAAATCCTCATCTCCTGTAAGCTCAAAGACTTGCTAGAATTCAGGAGCTAAAATATCAGAGGAGTTCATCCTTACAAAGCACATTCTGTTTTCTCCAAGCCCTTTATACACATCCTGGGGGCAAGTAAGTTGGATCCAACTATGCAGCAAAGCCCAAATTTCTCCGTAATCAGTGTGCTGAGTGCAACCAGGGACTGCAGCAGGATGCAGCTCGCTCTCTCAGGTACCCTGACCAACTCCATCTCTCCATCCTCACTGCTGCCACAGGAGGATGGAGAAAGACCTATCATTCAAATATTAACAACAGCAGTTGGACACACCTTCCCACTGCAGAAGAGTAACACTTGTTAACAGTCATCAGGTTACTTTAAGGAACAAAGACCTAAGCAGTTATTCTGTTAGTTCTGCTGCTATACTACAGGGAGAAGATAATTTGCTTTATATGCTTGGAAGAATATGTTTTAATTTAAAACTGAAAATTACTGCTCTAGAAACAAAGTGGAAAACAGTAAGGTTGCAAACCTCCTTTTCACACACCGCCAGTGGATGACTGTACATTGTGAGACTAGCAGCCCAGGACTGTGAAAGCTTAAAGCCTGATGTTTTAGTCAAGCCTACTTTGAAGGGTAAGTCCTGATGTCTTAAGGTATTAAGTATTGTAAACCATCTCACAGGCTCAAAGTATTGCTCACATTAACTGCCATTCTAACTGAAGCTGTGAAAATGCAATGTTTTCATGCCCTGTCTGTACTACAGACATTGTAGTAAGGAAGTAGCTTGTACTAAATTTGGTCTGCTACCTTCCTCCTCTCTCCGCTCCCCACTCCCAAAAGAGTGGGGAAACAAAATGGTGCAAAGCCATCAGCAGAGCAACTCCTTTCACAACTAATCAAAAATCTTGGAAGTAGAATAAATCTGGCTTCAAGCCAAAAGACTTGCTCCTGAATAAATTTTTTACTATGCAACTATGCATCTCCCTTGCCAACTTCAGGCACTCTGAGAGATTCAACAACTGTAAACCGGTAGTAAGTGGAGCAGGCAAGAGCAAAGGGAACAATATTCAGGACCCAAAACACAAGTAAGCTCTTTCAAGAAAATGCAGTCTTCTTGACTACCTAGATGGCATGGCATTGCCCCAAAGCACTGCCTGTGATATAGCCAATACTCTCCATGCTGGCCAGGCTCTCAGCTTTGCTACTTCTGAAGTTGCGCTGATGCTAATAAAGGCTGTAACCATGCTGACTGAAATCCTACTTTTCAACTGTGTCCCTACTCTATTAAATATGTTAAGACAAATATGCCCTTATTAGATAGCTGATCTTGCATTTGATTCTTGTGCAAAATAATCCTGAGGGGCATTGCTTTAAACACAGCCAAAACAGCTTTTCTGAAGCAAAGCTCAATCCAGAAAACTAACTTTCCAAAAGCAATAAATTACCAAGAGAAAAAGAAAATGATGATCGTCTCTCTACATTTAGCAACCTTAGCATCACACCAGGATATCAGCTGCTTCTCAGATCTCCTGTCAGTTTAGGATCAAGGTGCCATAGGAACACACTGCACAGCTCTGTGCCAATAGCTGCAGAAGGAAGCAATTCCATGGGCTAAATTTTGAACATTCCTCACCTTTGACCCATCCCCCCCTCATTTCACCCTCCCCCCAGCCCCAAAATGCACTAAAAGACAGCTGTCATCCTGTAAGTGGGGTGCATTTACATAAATCTTAAAAGCTTTGTCAAATGGGAAGATAATTACAGAAAGAAAAAAGAAATACAACTAGCAAATAAAATGTTTCACTGAAGATAAAAGCATCTCTTTCCAATTGTGTTTAACATTTGATTTGTATACAAGAACAATGTTCTTCAGTACTGCTGAGCAAGACTATCTGCTTCATTAGATCCAGAATAACTTTTTGTATTAAGATACAGAAAGTATTTGGGAAACCACATTGGAAAGCCATTTGAAGTGACACTTCTACCATTTGGGTACAACAAAATCCTGCACCATCAATTCTCATTTCCACTTCAATGTTGGCTGGAAACTAACTTTCTGTCAGAGACCATCTTTCTTGGCAGCAGCTAGAGGGAAGAAACAGAACTGGGACTTCCTGGCAGTCATAAATTAACTACTTACTCCTGCAACTCTACAGTTAACTCTACTAGTGCACATCTCAGCTCTAAGAACTGCCAATATCAATTCTACAAATGCATTTTATACAGGCTCTGCCCTCTAATTCATGCTCTGCTATGGAATCAAAAAAATTCCATAATTAAAAAAAAAATAATAGTCAAGTAATTTATCTGACACCTAAGTCACATCGGGCTGCTGAGACAGGTACTGTCTTCCCTTTCACTCACAAAAATAGCAGAGCAGTCTACTCTGCCATGAAAGAAAGTGAGGATCCAGGGAAATGAAGATTCAAAAAATACTTACTTCTTTCAGAACTGAATCTACTGAAGACCATATCAGAAATAAATCAAAGGAAACTGAAATGTATACATTCTTTAAAAAGCTCATTGCAGTAGCTGAAAAGAAAAATCTGAACAAATTCTTTCAAGCAGAAAAACAGAAGCAAAACTAGTACATACACATGAGAGGAAGGAATTATAAGGGTCCTTTCTAGACTCTTCCGTGTTTTTAAATGTCTTTGTCTCCTTATTTCTTACACGCTGCAAAAGAGAAGCTATTGTGGAAGCCCTGCGTTGAATTAACATTTATTCCATTAATACAGTAGATGTGGGGGGAAAGCCATTACAGAAGAAAAATGCATAATCAAATAGATTTCATTATTAGCACCTCACGGAAAATCTATCTTCTTTTGGGGCTTCTCATAGCCTTATTTCTATCAGCTCACAGTAAGAGTGGAACAGTAGTCCTTTGGGAAAAAAAAATGAAGTGGCAAATACATATTGGAATTACTTGTTGTACAGTGATGTTAAAGATTAAATGTGTCAAATACTACCAAATGTCCTGAACATTTTTTTAGGAATAGAGTTGGAATAGTTCATGAATATGAAATAAACCCAAGTTATACTCAATCTCCTTATGGTTAAAAATATTAAGAAATCTCTTGCCCATTTACTGCTCTCTCATCTCTTACCCACACCACAGTCTCTTCAAGTACTTAGCAGTGAAAAATAAAGCTAGATGAAAGCAGAACAAATCAAATACTTTACAATGTCTCATCTGTTGCAGAGCACCTTTATGTCCCTGTACTCCCAAGGTTTCTCATACACTGCTGGAACTTAGGTTACTGCTTTCCTGCTGATGCATGTATCTTCTATGCCCCAAAACAAACTTTGTTAGGAGACACAAGAGTCTTTAAGTGCTTTAAAAAGAAGTAATGAAAATTAATCTCCTAACAGTGACAATTCTGTTTAGCCTGTGTGAGCTCATATACACACAAGTTAACAGTACAGCAAATCTTTCAGAACTAATTCAGGTGAACTGTTAAGAACAAACTTTTTTCTGGTAACTGTCAGTTCCTAAGAAGTTAATGAGGACGCTTCCACACACGTTGCCGTCCACCTGAAAGGCAGTTGTCAGCCTTTGCAAATACTTCATTAGAAGAAAAATCAAGAGAGAATCTTAGCAACGTGAGCATGGTGAACACATTTTCCCTTCCAATAAATGTGCAGCACAGTAAATGTAGCATTATGTGTCACTACATGACAAGAGTGCATTAATAGTTGCAAACAACTAGGAAATTAACAGTAAGTAAAGCCCTCATATTTGTTGAAGGAAAAAATATACATTAAAAAAATCAAATGTGACTGAGAATTACAAAATACATAATTAAAACACAAGTCTTGGGGAAAAAAAATTCTGCAAAAGAACTTCCCCTGCATGTTACAGGATTGTATTTTTGTGGGTTTTTTTACAAGAAAGGTCCTGAAAACAGTAAACTGTCTGTAGCTGATCCAGTGGTAAAAATATTATTCTGTTCTGAGTTAGCCTAAGAGGCCACAGGCAAATGCTGAGAAAAGGTGATCAACAAAGGCTGCTTTCATTCTGAAGGCCTGGAGGTTTTCTTATCTGTAAAGTTTGCCTAAGCACAGGCTAGAGAGAGAGAGACACTCACTAAGACAGAGGTGTTCCATGTCTGGAAACAAAGTCAAGGGATATCAATCTCCAAATATTAGCCTGAAATACAGAAAAGTTGACAGTGTAAAGAGAAATTAAAAGAAAGCAAAGAACTTCCTGTGAAAAGCCATTCCTTTTCAAGCCAGCCCATTTTAGTACATAATTCAAGTTACCACATTTTTGTGTATTTGCTTCAGCATAACTAAGTACAGTTACAACTCATTCCTCAAAACAGGAGAACACAAAAATAAGCAGACAGGCTTGTTTTCAGTAGAAGAATAATCTTTGATGTCCTCTCCCAATCTTTTCAGCTCCAAATAAAACTTCTGTTTAGGGAATGCGATATAAAGCTTCTTCAAATATTAGCAGGTAAAAAGTGAACTACTGCTTAGATCATCAAAAAGCCTCTGTATAAAAAAAAGGAAGGTTGGTACAGAAAACAAGAAACATCCATCCTGCTGGGGTTGTTCTGAAAGTGTAATGCAATGTTTGGTACACAGGCACCAACTAATATAAAGAAATAATTTCAATAGTAACAGAGTAAATAAGCCAAAAACTGACACTTGGAGAAACTTCCAATCTAAACATATCTACAGTTCCTTTAAAAATATTCATCAGTAAATATAATTTCTGTAAGAACAATGGAAACATGCAAAGAAACTACCTAATACAGTCAAGTAAAAGCTGTTACATTAATTTAAAATTACCCTTTATTTTTCACAAGTTTTTCCAACATGTGCATTTTGGCACGGTAGACTTTGAGATAGTTAGCTTCAAGTTTCTTTAAATTACAAACAGTAAATACAGTAGGAATATTTTAAACCGATTTCTTTAAAATAAACAGCAAGTTAAGACCCTTAGCTGTAAAAGAGAGACTGCCACCATTTCATTTTCCTGATACAAAATTCAAGTAATTTTAAGTAAGAGTAGAAAATTGTCTTTATAAAACATCCTATTATTAAAATTTACCAGCATTCTGAAAATAAACATCAAATTTCCAGTATCAATTCGGTGCAATTACACATTTGGAAAAATAACTCATTTTAAATGAAGGTCACTTGGTGAAGAAAATTAAGTTTTCAACAGGATGAGTTCTCAAAACAAATGATAAACCATTTTTTCTTAGCTAAATTATTCAACCCTTGCTCCATCTCTACATTTAATTTGTTTTTTCTTCTAAAGGTGTACATTTCAGCATTGAAAATGAATTAAGAAAACAGGCTACTGAGATGTTTTCCCTTCAGTATATACCAGCATATGGAATTATTTCTTATCCCCAACAACTGTATACAAGATCCACTTCATTTTGTTTTTATGCTGTCGGTTTTAATTGGTTGGTACCAAATATACACACCACAAAAACTTTAGCTGTGTCACTTTACTGAATGAAAACCACAATAAATTTTTCAGATAATTTTCTGTCTAGGGTTGTTTGGGTTTTTCTCAACAAAGGAACTGATTCATTACAAAATGCTTTTCCATTTTCCCTCCTTACCTACCCTTTAAGACAGCAGAATGGAAAAACGAGCAGGACATGTTTACTTTGTGACTCAAGGCTCAGAGCAGATATTGAGAAATCTTCAACAATTTCAGAACATTTTCTTTCTTTCATTCTTTTAGCCCAAAGTAACTTTGCTGTCTAGGAACAGTAACTTAAAGTTTCTTTTATCACCATCTTCCAAAAGAAATCTATAAATAAGTGTTTATGTAAAGAATCAAACACTGCTGCTGGGGGGGGGGGGGGGGGGGAGGGAG